>NW_028145624.1:0-347500 GCF_977016875.1 Pavona decussata | reverse complement strand
ATTTCCTATTCAAAATACAAACGCCCACACAAACTGTGTGGGCGCCCTGTGGGAACACAAACTCTCCCTCGGATCGCAGCCGTTTGTGGGTAGGAGCTTTGCGTGACGAGACTAACTGAAGAACGGCTGGGAGGCTACAAAAGGTAACAAAGACGTAACAAAGTGCCCAAGGTCGCTATCATTGGAGGACCTGTGACGCTTGTCAACAATTGATTTAATCTCTACACTACACACAAATTTTGGACCTAGAAAAGGTGCAATATTTGGTCCACAACTCTCCCCGGGCCGGGGTAGTCAATCGATAAAAATTGATATCGGAAAATCATTCGATAAATCGATATCTATCGATAAATTGAACTTAAACGATATCGATTTTATCGGTCAATCGATAAAATTCGACACTCACACGCCGACGAAGCGTTAATGTTATCGATTTCATCGGATTCATCGATCGTTATTGAATCAATAAAAATTATTCTGTTTCTGTTGAGGGAGCGTTTGATTGTGACTCTTTAAATGTAGATTTCAAAGGCGGCAATGAAATGATTTGTTGACAAACACTGTACAAGAGACCAAAGAGACAGCATTATGATTTTCTTCCTGATTTTATTGTTCGATTAACCGGGTTCGATTACAAACGTAAATTATTTTTCCTTTTCCTTTACTCAAAAAATCACGAAAATCTTTCCCTTTAAAGACTGGGTGAAAGAGCAACGAGCGTGCGATTGTGTTACATCAGCAAATAAGTAAAACAGTGGAATACGTCAACCAGGATTTATATCGGATTTCCTTCAAATACAACACACGCTGAGTAATACTAAAAGTTTGTCGAAAAGATGAAGCAATTTATATCGTTTTACGAACAGGGAAGTTGTTATAAGTGTCTCTGCGAGTTCTTTAATATCTTTAGGTGTTGCCGTTTCGAAAATTGGAACGATAATTCAGTTTCGATAAAATCGATAGCCCTGATTCAAAAATCGATAATTATCGATTACTCACAACGAAATATTTTATCGATTTTTATCGAATTTCGAAAAAATTAATCGATTTTTATCGATTGTTATCGAATGCTATCGATTATCGATATTATCGATTGACTACCCCGGGAACTCTCTAATCCGCGAACGCCAACGCAAAGACCCAGAGCTAGAGAGCGTCGAGAGCCACAGAGACTTGAGACATTTGGACGCGGGCATTTGGAGTACAGACACCCCTAGATCCCTAGAACAAGAAACTCACAGACCTGGAAAACTAAGGACTAGAGACCGAAAACCCTACAGACACACAGATAAGGCCAAAGAATGAATAATCCAAGAAGCGTCCAACCCAACAGTGCAAACCAGGAATCTACGAAACCAACAACTTTTTAACAATCTTGGGACCGAAGTCCGAAGGAGTTACGAAATTTCAGTTGTTGATATACATGTAGCAGGAAAGAGCCACATCTGCGTGATGACCATGATGAAATGTAGTTAAGGTCAGTGAAAATTCCATTTATAAAGCAAAAGATGTATTAACTACTGTAGTTTAAGTAATATTTCTGATAAAGTTCACTGGAAGTCGAGCCTGAGTTTCGAGCGTGACCGTGACGCTCCCCCTGGGTCAGTTAGTAGAGACCTTTAGATTCTAGTACGAGTACGAGGACGACTACGAGTTTCTCCAATAAACAAAGAGCGCGCGCGCGTGAACCAGTGTCATTTTGGCGGGAAAACGTGATAGCTGTCGTCATTTTACTACGGGTTTTTGTAAGAATCTCGTAGTGGCGAAAACGAGTTCTCGAAACGTAGGTGATCTCGTCTTTTTGGAAACACGAAAGGGCTTAACTATCATCATTTAAACCAACTGCGTCAAGTTCGTCGTTCGTAAAGAGTGAAATGAAACTTTCTGTGATATATCTGTTCTTAGTACTTCGCTACAATCTTGAAGTCAAATCTCGTAGTCGTACTCGTACTTGTACTAGAATCTAAAGGTCTCTATTCAGACTGATTTGTCATTTTCTATTTGTTACCGCTTGGAAATGACTGAGCCAAGTTGTTGATCGATAATAAGCATCAAAAGGGACCTCTGCATCTTTGATTTTTTCAAATCCACTAGACCGATAGATAACTTTTCAGTTTTGGATTTTTGCCAGCCTTGTGTGTACATTCGACCGAAATGCGGCAGATGAGCATGATTTGCATTTCTCTTGTTTTTGTACCTGGTGTGCGTTCAGTTCAAAACTCCCGAAGAGTTTTCGGACCTGAAAAGTTATCCTTTTTCAGCAGGCTTACCGATTGTTTTGCGTACAAACCAGCTCAATGTGTTTCTTAATATTCGAGGGAAACTGAAAATGTTTATACTTCTAAAATTACCCAAAATTGAAATTTTGGTAATGAAATTTGTGCGTGTAATTTTACCCGAGCCTGTTCAGTGCAGCCTAGCACGTAAGTTAAGCTTTTTTGTACTGGTCGGTTCGGCTGAGCTCGAACAACATTGCCGAGGGATGGTAGTCACAAGAATAGCCGCAACCACTCCTGGGGACTAGGTAGCGATGACGAAACTTCTATTTAACGTTAGTTCGGGGAATCCCCTAAATTTACTTTCGACGCAGACCAATCGAGACTGATATACCTGATGGGAGAATGTTGACATACCGGCTTTCAGCTGTGACCAGTGGCCTGATTTACATAGACGTAGTAAAATTATTTTAAGAGGTCATCCAATGTGGTAGTTAGGAGATGTAAACAACTTCGGGCGAATCATCGACAGTACTTTTCGTTGCAGATTCTGCGTGAAACTGTGTCATTATCAGTGATTTTGTGAAATGAGGGTAAACGTACACCATCCACAGTCCGTGAAAACTTTTGTTTATTGAAAATGCACTCACGAATTGTCTTTTGATGCAGGATACTGCCGAAAATGTCCACGAAATCAATAATCAGTGAAATCGCGAGCGGAGTTTAGACAACGGCGAATTTTGCAACAAATGCATTCTACAAATATAAAAAAAATTAGCCATAAACTTAGTCAGTTGCTATAATATACAAACCTCGATTTAGCCTTTAATTAACGGCTAAATTTGTTCGATATAATATATCAGACCCTCGATTTAGTTCCATATAATTAATAGCCGTTAAACAACGGCTAAATTTGTTCCATATTATATATCAGACCCTCGATTTAGCCGTTAAACAACGGCTAAATTGTAGAATGCATTTATTGCAAATTTTTTACTTACATATACACCCGATTTAATCTTGCCTGGATCATCCGTTGTATTTTTAAATCTTTGAAAAGAAAAACATTGGATTTACTAAACTTCTCGTCCATCATCGTTGCAAATAATGAGTTCCTTCGCTACTGCTGTTGATCAAACGCTTTTGATAGGCAGACAAAGAGTTTGGAGCAAGCGTTCCTCGAAATCGACCAAAGAAAGAAGTATTTTATTTACAAGCTGACGACTCGATACCTAAATTCAGTAAATTGTTGCTGTCATCGCTAGTTTGGGAATTTTTCCTATTTCAATTATGTCTCTTTTGATTGCCACGTCACTAAGTAAAGTCAGCGGCCTCCACTAAATACACGTCATTACTGTCTACCGCGTTCGTGTGCCGTATGTAAAAAGTTTCATATGGGCAACAAAAGGACTCGAGGGGTCGAGGATAAATTTCAGTTTACTGTGGGAGGCCCAGTTGATAATTTTAAGGTAAGTTTTGTTTCGGGATAAACTGTAGAATTTTCCTTTAACTTTGAATGTTGCCGTTTATTAAAGTTATAATTGATTGCCAATACTTTGATTGCTATACTTTGTCAAGTGTACTTTTCGGCCATGGGCTCAGTCTTATCCGGCAAGTAATTAGCAAAACTTCAGGGGAATACCTAATGCCGCTTTTGTCGTTACAGTTAAAGTTTTTCTCTCTTATACTTCATTAGAGTTGTTTAATAATTTAATTTGAAGATACGTTATTTCTGTTGTTAAGTATAACACAGTGCACTTTCTAGCTATAGAGTATTTAATAACCGGCTTTTCATTTATATTGGGGGTTATTATCCATATGGAAGCCGGGTATGGTGGCGCTTTGTTTCTTCACACGTGTATAGACTGGCTAATTTTAGAAATATTGCCGTGATCTGATCTAGGATGATTGCAAAACTGTACTGAAACACAAGCAACAGAGTGCCACCACCGTGGACATTATTAGATACTACCAAACGTTTGGGTTTATTTTCGAAGTTGGGAGGACTGTTTTCTATTTCGTTCAGAACATATATGTGATCGGAAATAGAGTAATTTTTAAAATGTGGCTTGATCTATCTTCCACGGCTGTTGGCACTACCGGTCACGTCAACTCCAAAATCTTGTTGAATGACAGTCGATGATTTGTGCAGTCAGCTTCGACCAATCAGAGGATCTTTACTTCTGTCTTTTACCAATCAGCTAGCAGCTCAGAGACTGGAGTGTAATGCCATCTTTTTTATCTGCCTGTCACGATCACAGATATTCAAGTACAACTGGTCGCTACGATTTATTTATGCTGAGAAATGCGGATCTTTGTTGCGTCCAAGTTGTTTTTAATTCTTGCCAAGTCAACTTTTAACGGGGCGACACATTTGTGTGGTGTTCAATGAAGTTGTTAAATCTGCGCGACATCCAGCACAACTATTTTCAAATTGAGCCAGTCAAGTCAGTCAAGAAGACGTTGCTCTCGTCTGTCCACATTTAAGAAGGCTGAGGAAAGCTTCTCTCTGCTTTTGCCCTAGACTTGCCACAAGTCCACCTCTTGCCTTTCCCCAGTTGGTCTGGTATTCACAGGTCAGTTTCAAGCCTTCTTGATATTCTCTGATATTTCGAGACTGAGTTCGTGATCATGGTTGTGTGCTGAGAAATTTATACTGAACACTGAACTGAACACGTCACTTTCACGTGTATTTGTGTCATTTATAAGTGTAAGCTCTCAGTTAAGACAATCTTTCTTTTTTTTGCATTTGAGGTTGTCTCGTGATCTCGTGAGTGTAGAAGCAATTTGAACTGTGGAAGAAAGAAAGAATAAGTGAATAATCATCGCAGCTCAGCATACACGAAAAGGAAGACTGAAATATGTTATCTCACGGCGTCTATTTATTGTTTATTCATCTTCCTTTGTTAAAAGAATTTAATTTCACACTCAATTGTTTTATAGAGACTTCAATGCCCCACGCCAATTTTTCCAAAGCCTTTCCTGTCATCTTGCTCAATAGTTGTCAGTCACCATTATCACCTAGCCTCCCACGCAGTCGTTTTTAGGGGACTCGAATTACCTCCTCCCCACAAACGCCTGCTTACCCAAGCGCCACATTCCTTTCCGCCGCTAAGCCAATCACAGCGAACCTTCTAAAATCTGGAAGGTTGACCTTGACCTCAGAACGCCTCTCGCGGTCTCGAACAGTTAAAACATCACGGCAGAGACAGAACTTTACCGAGCTTACGCAAGCTTTGAGTATTGTGTGCCCTATGTTCAAAATTTCTAGTTTAAATGTCTATCAACGGACTGCAATCAAAGAATTAGAATTCGTGACGGGAAGATCGACTACACTTTCCCGAAGATTTTGACTCTCCCAGCAGTTAACGGTGTCAAAACGTCGCACAAGAAGCGCTTTTATTCACACACGATACTTGTTTTGGCGTTTCAGCCATAACCAGCCATTCCAGAAGTGAAAAAATATATGTACATTCTAACTTAACTCCCGCATCTCTCAAGACTGTACCAGAGACTGTACAAAGCTCGCGGGAAACGGAAGCGGCCGTTGTAACCAGGAATTTGATCTGATATCATTGGACAATGCCTCGATGGTGATTGGCTAGGGTGCTTGGGGAGTAAAACAATGGGAAAGGAATGTGGCGCTTGGGTAAGCAGGCGTTTGTGGGGGAGGAGGTAATTCGAGTCCCCTAAAAACGACTGCGTGGGAGGCTACATTATCACCAAGCGGAAAGTGAAAACCATTCTTTCTCTTCCGTGACACATGAAAAGCACGTGTAGAATTAAAATTCCTCCTTTTTACGTGGGATGCCTGTGCAGCCCACGTTATAAAATGGGGGCCGTTTGTATCCACAAATGCGCATCTTTCAATTATTAACTCGTTTTAGATGTATCAAATTCAGTTTTCTCCTAGAGGGGATCTTTTTGTCTCGTATTGTCCTTATTGTCTTTAACAAAAACGGTCCAATCAGAATGCAATATTTTAGTGTATGTCAGGAGGGATCGGACGGGAGTTAATTACTATTGTGATTATTCAGGTCCTAGTGATCTCTCGGTGGAACTGAAAGGCTTGACTTTAGTGGCGTGGCCATATTGTTTTAATGTTTTAGATTCCAATGTGCCGTTTGCAAAAAGAAAACTAACCCTTTTGAAGCAGTAAATCGAAAGAATAACTTCTAAGAAGCACTCGACAGTGAAAACGGTGGAAATTGGAGAGTTCAAAGCGAAGGAATCATGCTTCTGTTTGACAGTTGTAGAACCATCCAGAATACGTGGGGAAAAGATCATTGATACGCTAAAACACACATTGCATGACTTTGTCGATTTGATGCTTAAACGCAACTGGAAATCCACTTCAAAAAAAGATTAAAGGTTTGATTGTCAATTTTTACTAAAAGTTTTCATTTAGGAAAGCTTTTTGCCTGTTTTCTTTCTGTTTTTTTGATGAAACGAAAACAATTTGTAATCTTACATTGTAATCTTACACTTTTATTTACATAACCAGAGTAGAAAACGTGAGTCACGCCAAGTTATTGTAATAGAATCTCCGGTACAACGAAAGACTTTTGTATGAGAAGCAAAAATATGATGAAAGTTGTCAAGTTTTCATGTATGCAAAAAGTTTTGATTAGCAGTGAACTTTTCAGATAAAAAGAGTGCTCCTTTCAGCTGAAGACATTTTCTGGCGGGAGCTATTTTTAGGCGGCAAAATTTCAAGTAGCGCAACTCAATATCACGCATTCTTTCTGACTAAAACTGTTCAGTTAGTTCAATCGCGAAGGGAGGGAAGGTTAAAAAATCGGTGAGGCGTACAATAAATGAGGCCACTAGTGCTAAACATAGTCAACGCATCCCACGTTAACGCTCTGAAAAGCGTCTTGTTTATTAATGCACCTCCGCGAACCGACGCTGTCTTTCCAGAGCGCCCACTGTTACGAAAAATCGTTCTGATCGATAGGAGGTAAGAAGTTGCAGAACTACAGACGGTTTCAAATGGTTAAATGAAATTAGCATTACTAAAAAATTCGCGGCTGCAATGCGCCATAAGCCTCATAACGCACCGCTTTTGATGGTTTTGATAGACGATAATTGAGACGCTAAAATTAAAATAACTTAAAGTTGTTAGTTTCTTGCCAGTTAGAAGAAGAACGAATAAATTAAAAGAAACCCTAGATATCTGTAGATGGCTGAGATATTGTTGCAGATTGAAAACGATTACACAACAGCAGCTAGCTGACCGGGAACTACGATTTTGTCATTTGACTACTGCTAGTCTGACGAGCACGTTGTCAGGGAAAATTCCGGTTTCTATCTCTAGTTTTCAGTTCTTTTCAGTCACGTGGGATGTTTTGGTTGATTTAAGAATTAGTTCGTGCTTAGCGTGCGTATATCGAGTTATGGATGCACGCGGGAAGTTTGGAGAGCACGAGAGAAGCGGAAGAGTTGCTCGGGGCGTCTCTAGCTTCTTGAGTGCTCTCCAAACTTCCCGAGTGCATCCATAACTCGATATACGCACAGCTAAAAGCATGAGCCAATTCTTTCATAACATAGTGAAAATAAAGTAAATGATTCATGGAAAGCAGGTTTTGATCCCGATTAATTACAAGACTCTGTACAAAACAAAAAAAAAAAAGGGCGAAAACGGTTTCTCATATCGGTTTAATCTTAACGTTTCATTAAGCTTCAAGCTCTATAAATATACATTTTTTATGGTGTTGTCTCTCTGTAAAAGTATGTTTTAATAACACAGCGCGCGTATGCTTCCCCCATCTTGCACACGTCATCGGATGGACGCACGGCCGTGCGTATGTTGAGAAATGTACCATGATGACGCCAATAGGAACTAGATTAGGATGCACGCGCGCTATGTTATAATTCTTTTTATACGTAAAAATGAATAGTCAAAGACATTCATCGGTGAGCACGTGGACAGAAACAGGTTTCACTTGCTACTTGGATGCCTCTATCGAAAACTTTTATGCCAGGTTTTATGAGCAAGTGTGAAAACATTGAAGAAAATATAAGGGAATATAAGCTTAAGCTTAATACAAGAAAGCCATAAAGGTTTATAAGCGGCCTCGTTTATTTCCATTGTACGCCTCGCACATATTTGAAGTCTATCCTCCAGTCGCGATTGAGGTAATTGAATTGTTTTAGTCAGAAAAATGGCGTGAAATTGTTTTGTTAACCTTCCTTGGTGCTACTTGACGTCTTACCGTAAATTACAATATGATTAATGTAATGACCGAGCCACACAGATACAGACCTGACTCACTTTTACTATTGAATCATTGTTTTATTGCATCAAACCATCCAGGGCCGGGCCCATAACGCAACGATATTTACGGCAAAACGACTTCGCACGGTCAAAAACAACATCGAACGAACTCAAAGCACCCTCAAACGACCTAACAAGGTTCTACCTTTCAGTAGGTTTGGCCGGGGAAGGGGGGGGGGGGGGGTGGTACTCCCATATTTTTTAGCTGGGGGTGTGCCGCTGGGACTCTGAGAACCTTAACCTATACTAGACCATGTTAACATTTATTTTGCCGCCCTATTCTAGAGTAAACACCGAAAATCACTACCCTATCCTACACCTAATTCCGATTTTTAGATGTCATTTACCGGGAAACTTTCTTAGACTAAATTGTTCAAGCAACTGATTAGTTTCGTAGAAAATGATACCCTATTCTAGGCCAAAACTCTCTGATTTCCGTCTATGCCCTCTTCGAGAGTAAACTGTACCAGCTCATATATGAGAGTACCCCCCCCCCCTCTGGGGGATTTGGTTACTGCCAAAGCTAACCTCTTCCTGTGGACTCTGTCATCGCTCTCTGTGGTGGTGTTCAGAAAGTTGCAGGTCCTGAATGATATGAGGGAATAATCACAGTACAAATTTTTTCTTGACCAAGGTCACAGATCATATAAGTCAGTGTTCAACGCTCAAATGGTTCAGCTGCAGCAAATCTCGGCATTGTGTGCGGAGACATTGTTTGTGTCAGACGGTCGAAACGGTCGACGCAGACAAACACGGATTCGATCGAGCAAAGATTCACGAGTGTTAGAATCAAATGAAAGACAGACGAACACCGGGATGAAGCGCGATCAAGTATAACACTGAAATGCAAGAATAGAATAAAATTACAATAAGCTAAAAAAAAATTGATATAGAAACTTTAACGTTAAGGAACTTTCGTTTAAAAATGGCTTTTAAGAAAAACTATAATTCTACACTAAATTGTGTGACAGGATTACACAAGTAAAGAAACTAACAAAAAGAGGGGAAAAACTAAGTCAATCCTAAACCTCAAGAATTTTTTTTTTAATTTTTTAATGCAACACAATTACTTACATTACAATACAAAAAAAATACAGTACTCTGCTACAACAAGACAAACTACTTACAATGGGGTACTAACACGACTAAGATACAAATACGAATCAAGTATGAATGACTAAAAATTATAAAAGACAATCTGCTACAGATCAGAGAGAAAGAGCACTTGAGGCTTGCTTGAGAGGTTTAGCTCAGTTCAGTGTGCTTCGGCGAACAGTAACGTGACATGGGCAAACCAGCCGTTTAAACGGTTTTAGCATTTGGCCAACATTCGTTCAACAAATGTTGAACGGAGTGTTCAAACGACTTCAACACCATTCAACATTTTCGGGAACAAAGGAAATGTTGAATCGATGTTGAATGAAAATTTTAGCCAATTTAAGTTTGATTCCTTCAACATTTTTTACGCTTTCAAGAATGTTGAACGACCTGTTCAAACGCCCCCGACATTTGGTTCAACAACGAGTTGAACGCATGTTGAAGCAAATGTTGAAACTGTTTAAACGGGCGTTTACTGGTAAATGCTAGCCTATCAGTTACAGTAGATGATACACAAAACTTCAACCAAATATGGCTATGGAGTGAATAACTTACCTAAACTACAGTATTTACCTAAGGGAACATTATTATTTTAGTTTAGTTTATTTGTTTTGCCGCACCACAAATATAATGAAAACAAAAAAAATAGAAAAAAATAGATGTAACAATGGCGAGGAGACCTAAAGGAAACTATGAAGCTGATATTAATTAGGTCTCCTCAGTTATTGTTTTACAAGATGAAGTCAAAAAAGAAGATAAGAACATGACGACCGATACAATTACAATTTCATACAATTACAATGTCAAACGAAAGGATACAATACGAAAAGAAAAGCTACAAGAAAAGTTAATCCTTAAACACATTTGTAAGAAAACTACTAATAGTTATTACAGAAAAACGCCTTAAGTGCTTTTTAAAGGAGACAGAGGAGGACGAGTTGACGATTTCGGTACACAAGAGTTGTAAAATTTAGGTCCTTGGTAAAAAACGGAAAATTGTTTGATGTTAGTTCGACAAAGAGGCAAACGATGTAGGTGTTAACTGAGTGAAAGTCAAAATTTAGCATTATTTAAAGTTCGGAATCGACAACATTTTTTTTTCCAGTGACCTAAGCTTGGGCTGCCTGTGGAATAACAAGATTTAAGAACTTCTGCATGTAATTGCGTGACCTTGCCACATGTGTAACACGCTTCTCTCACATGTTTTGTAAATGCTCTTAGCGACCTTAGTACAGGCTTACTCTGTAAAGACAGACAACCTTACTTTTTGGATCAGAGCGTGTCTTGAGATCTCTGTGAGCCTAGAAGCATAGGTAAGCTTTATAACCATGCGATGAATTGACTGAGAAATAGCAAAGCAGACCTTTTCTTGGCTTAAATACTGAATTGGAGCTAAACCGAACCGAGCCGTGTAAATGATTTTTGTAACTAATATTTTAACAATCGGAAAATTTAAAGTACCTTTAAATTCTAGATTTATTAGATAGGAGAAGAAAAAGAGGTTAAAAGGATGTGCATATAAGTATGGATGGCTTAGAATATTTTACATTGAAACGGATTGTAAAATTCAAAACCACACCGGTTCAATGCGGGGTCACTCACAGAAATTAACTTTGCATTTTTCGTACTTTTTTTTCACGCTCTTAACTTAATCTTAGCAAAAAGAAGTGGTTGCTTCAGCCTGAGCCTCACTGCGCTGACGGTGCAAGTGAATATAGAGAACTAGGTTTAAAAGAATACGTAGCTTCTGGAACAAATACGGAACGGGAAACGGGGAACTGAGAACTGACCAGTAACGGGAAACGGGGAATCAGAAATGGCGCATAGGTTTAGGTTGAAGCACTTGCTCGTGGTTTTCTTTGTGCTATGTTAAAGAAACAGAACACGAATCGTAGTTTGCTCGCCCATACTCTCCCTGTTTTGAAGATTCCTCGTTTTTTAAAGATAGCCGGAGTTGACTTGTAATTGTACACTAATGGAGCCGAATCTCGCGTCACCATTTACGGAATTCTGGCACCAGGCTGGACAACCGGCAATTCTCCCATCGATACTCATCAATGTAGTAACTCAGTCGTCGCAACGTCGCAACGCTAAAATGTGAAACCTGAAATCGGTTGCTCTTAACAAGGTATTTATTCGATTAACCGCCCTGAAAGCTTATTTCATTTTGGGCCCATGAGGGTCTTGTTCGAAGGTGGGCGGTTTATCAAATAAATACGGTAGCTACAAAGAGTTCTTTGAAAGTCAGGAAATTTTTCATTCTGCGATTTCCGATTTCCGATTGGCCGCAATCTTCACGTCTAAATTGCTTCCTCTCTCAAGTTTTGTCTTGTTTATTAGTCCCGGATTAGTATAATGAAAACCAAAAGACAGTATTAAAACTGCAATAATCAATCAATAATCAATAAATCTTTATTTAAACACGGTAAAATCCATCAGGAGTATAAAAATTAGAAATAACCTAACTATCCTAAACAAAATTCAATACCTAACTACAACTAATCTAACTAAAACCTGTTTTTCATGAATGCCGTGTATACTAGTACTCTAACATTAAAAATGATCATTAACTAATCTTTTGAATTGACTAAGAGATTTAGCTTCTCTCACATGACAGGGCAGGCTGTTCCAGAGAACTGCTCCGCTATAATAAGTAAAGCTGTTTTTCATGAAATTAGTTCGCGGAAACGGGACAAATAGTTTGTTAGCAGAGTCCCTCAGGGAGTAACGCGTTTCATTTCGTTTAACAAATTTAGATGATAAATATTCAGGAACAAGACCATTTAAAGACTTGTATACCATTATGGCTTTCTGTATTTGAAATTGAGTGCTCAAGTCTTTCCAATCGAGTTGTCTAATTAAACGGTTAGCGTCAGCATCATAGCTAGAAAAGGTTAAAACGCGAGCGGCACGGTTCTGAAGCTTCTGTAGCCTGTCAAATAATGTTTTACCACAATTACCCCAGACAAGATTGCAATAATCGAAATGAGATTGAATTAGTGCGTTGTATATATAATGAAGGGTAGGTGGAGGGACAAAAGGTCTAATTCTTTTTATTGCTCCTATTCCGGAAGCGACCTTTTTAGATAATTTATCAATGTGTGTTTGCCACCGTAGATTTTCATCAATAAATACCCCAAGCGATTTGACAGAGGAAACGTGTTCTATCGGAACATTATTAATCGAGAGCTCAAGTGGGTTCGACAAAGTACTCAATTTTTGTCTGGAGCCAATTAGCATGAATTCAGTTTTAGCAGTGTTCAAGGTAAGTTTATTGGAAATAAGCCATTTGTTTAGGTTATCTAAATCATGATTCAGATTTAACTGTATTGAATTCACATCAACGCCAGCATAAGTGATGTGGCACGGTGTCATCGGCATACATCCTAGGCTGGCACGAAGTTAGGCAGTTTGGCAAGTCATTAATATAAATAAGAAATAAAAGGGGGCCAAGGATTGTTCCTTGCGGTACCCCACATTTAAGTGAGCAGACTCTAGAAAGAGAACCATTAACAAGACATCGTTGTGTACGATTAGTTAAGTATGACTTAAACCAATCAAGAGCTGTTCCTTGTATTCCATAAAGGTTCATTTTAGATAAAAGGATATCATGGTCAACGGTGTCGAATGCCTTTTTTAAATCGAGGAAAACCACAGCATTAACATTACCACGATCAATATTAAAGGCCCAATTATCCGTAGCTTCCAGAAGCCGGGCAGTTACAGTTGAGTGTAACGAGCGAAAACCCGATTGATGATTAGAAATGATATCTTCATTGGTCAAAAAGTTATACAACTGATCATAAACAATCCTTTCAAACACTCTAGCTATAACAAAAAACAAACAAACAAAAATAAGAACAAAACTACACCATCCCTGAGCCTCTGCTTGAAAGTCCAGTGGTCTCAATTCACCCGTAAATCGGTCGCGAAATGAAATACCATGATTTGCCCGGCGAATGAGTAGGCTTGAACTCAAGCTGGGTGTCTAGTTTTACCTCTCTCGAAACTTGAAAGAGTGTACATCATTTTTATATCGGTCATAGTGACTTTTATCTTGACCGATTTTCAACGATTGGCAGTCGGCTCTGATCCATAGCTCATCCATGCCCATCGATTGGCAATCCACTCTTGCCGATTTTTGTTGGCTCTTGCCATCTGTTGCTTCATGGTCTGTTCCTTTAACCAAAGGACGCGACGTTTCATTTTCCGTTTTTAGTTAACTATTGCCATACCCCAAATGATCCACTGGAATCGTCACTCTCTTAGTCTTAATATTCCAACGGTAAAGCAATGTCGTCCGAGAATGGCGCGAGAATTACTCTAACATATGTACACAATTAACATCGCTTAGAAAGTATAACCGTGAATGTGTTGATATGCATATAAGGACATATAAATCCATGTCGATATGCACAAGGCAAAGAAAGTCCACGGCAATCGATAAAAATGCTGATGCTGTTATATAGTTCATGTCTGCGGATTAGTGAGTACTCGTCGATTGGCCAAAACCAATGAATCAATACCAGCCAACTGATTTCCATCAGTTCATATCGCTGGATTGATCTATCAGGTTTTGGACCATTTCTTGGACTAATTATTGGAACCATTTTTTTGTCGTCATTTGATACTTACAGAAGGATGTTTACCTATTTTTCGTTTCCTGAGAGGGGGAGGGCCCAAGGAGGTCATTTGTTACCAGCAGCTAGTGGTTCGGGAAAGGTGGTTGCTTGCTAATAGCATATAAAGGCGAGTAGTGGTTTTCAAATTTCCGTTCCTTGTCTACCCACGAAATGCATTGAATTCCTTTCTACCCATAAAATGCATTGAATTCCTTTGAATTTAATTGGTGAGCATGCATTGAAGCACACTCAAGCTGATTTTCATTAGGACAAGTATCCTGAAGCATAAGCATAAAGATAAGCAAGTGAGAACACTTGCCACATACGCACGTGGGCGCATAAAACGGTAGCTAAACGGTTGACTGCCTTGTGCTTGTCTTAGTGGTTAGACAAGGGACGCCGAGGCCGGAATTCGGAAGCCAACGTTAAAACCTTACGAAAGATAACCTATCTGAGAAATAATGGAAGGGGTCTCCGCACATAGTTAGTTTCTCGTGGGAACTCTTTTAGTTTGTGTGGGTAGGTGGATACAGAGGTTACATTAATCACGTCGAACATTCAGACGTTTCGTGTGTTACCCAGTAAAAGTCTAGCAAACTTGTGCCAGTACAAGCTACTTCAAATCATTTTATACATGTCGGTAAGAACATTGTATGAAATAGATGTGCTTAAAACATAGATTGCGAGCAGTCCTACGTTGTTTTCCTCAGGGCACCCACGCAAAGCGACGGTAAATTATGCAAACAGAAATTAGGAGAAGAAAGAGACTCCTCGCAGTCTAGCTTAAATAGGAAAATACATAAAATCTATGCTAACAGAAACGAAATTGCGTTTGAAAATAGTCTGTTTTGGGACGGTTACTCGGCTTCTGGGTCCAATGAGCAACTGCTTCGAAGTTTAGATACCGAGAACTGATACTTAGTCGATCAGCCGACAAAGCGTTGTTTAAACAAAGTGAACAGCATCCAGAACTCAGTTTATAGTCTGCAGTGCCATTCAGGAGATCGCATACTAGATCAAAGTTTTCAATCGAAACGGCCGGAGATATTGAAAGACATTTATAAATATAAAAAATTTATAAATAGAAACTATTAACGAGGCAATCTTCTTTAAACTGCTGTTGTAATAAAACATTCTTTAGTTAGCAGATTTCGTTAAGGTCGGCACACGCGAGGGGACTAGTCGTGACAAGTCGCGGGGACAAGCCCCTTGAAGGGTTTATACGCGGGGACCTGTTACCCATCGAAATAGCAAAATGTAGGGCACTTTCACTAAATTCAGGGAAGCGTAGAAATTAAAATATACGTACACATCGATAAAACAGCACATCGTCGATCTATAAAATTAGTCAGTCATTTACGGTTTCGAAAACGCTTTTTTTTTACTCCTAGCGTTCGGTATGCTACTGATTCAGAACAGATAAACAGCAGCTATTCAAACAAGGCCTTTATAGCAGACTATAGCATAATTGTGGGGTACATAATCAAATGGTAAAACCGGTGTGCATGAAGCCATGAGACTTTCCTGGTTACTCTATAAAACTGGATATAGCTTTATTTTGTCTTTTATATAGGCGAATTGAGTTCCTTAAAAGCGCCAGCAAAAATTTTGTTAATCTAATTCCAATCCCTAAATATTTTTAGGCATTTTGCAGATTTTTTGGGCTCTAAAAGTTCTTAAAATCTTGGAACTTGCCAAATTCTTCTAAAAATCTTCAGGCTTTCGAAAAATCTTTTCAACGTCTAAAAATCTAAAACAAATCCGGATTTTTGTTGCTCCTCACCGTCGCCCGCCATCTTGAAACGGAGTTGTTAAGGGATTATGGGACCTAAAATACTGATCAGCGATTGCTTTATTTTTATTTGGTCGCTGTGACTTGTCCCAGCATAATTTGAGAGGACAAGTCCCCAGGACCAGTCGCCGGAAATAGTCGTAGGGACTAGTCCCTTCGTGTCACCTCACCTCATGTCCGCAGCGTAATGCCACTTGATTTAAATGAACTTTGATATTTTTGAAAAAGTGATGGGCAAGCAACTATCTTGTTAGGAAACAAGAAAGGACAAGAAACTACGGTAAGCTTAAGTCTTTGATTTTCCTGTCTTTTCCCTTTAGTTCATTGGTAAAATGTCTCGAAGAGACTGGTTATAGGTGACATTAAGTCTGTTCCCTCTATGGCCTCCACAAGGTAACATTTCCAATCCTCTCCTCACTTTTTCTTTACATTTTTAGTCACAATCTCTGTTTATCTTAAAAACAATAGCACTGCAAAGGAAGCCGTCTCTGAAAGGCGGAGCCTGTCTTTTTTGGAATTTCAAACAATGACCTCCAAGATACGAATGCAGGGATGTTTCCTTTGATTATGATGACAACATCGGAAGGGAACAAACCTCAGTGCCGCAAACTTTTTTTTTTTTTGCAGTGCCAAAGTGGCGGACTCTACAAGTGTACGTCTTTCGTGGCTTACGTGACTGAATGGTCAATTCTGGTACGCTACAATTATGCGCAATAAGACCCTGCTGGTGGCAGTTTTGCTCACTGTAAAAATTCGGCAACTTTACATAAATCGAATTGATTAGAGTTGCCATTTTAGCTTATGACTAATTGACCACGAACGCTTTTAATTTACTGCGTGGGGATTATATTTTTTGACAGGTTGTTTAAATAAGAAAAGGTTTATTGGCAGGTTATCAAGTGGCTATGCCAAAGTCTTGTGAGTTACTTATCCTCTATTTTGAATAATAGCAACATATATAGGCCCTTACTCATTCGCACGAGTTTAACATGCGGACTCAATGCGATGCTGACGACTATTGTTGACATTAATAATTGCGCACTCTGTAGTGGTTTCTAGGTACACTATTTTCGTGCCTGATCATTTTAGATTGTCAGTAAAATAATAGATTACGATGGCTTTTTTTATAGTGACTGACTGTACTAAAACAAGAGTTATAATGAAATATACATTAAGTTTACATTATGTTGCATCATCTTCGTGCTCCCTGTCATGTCGATATCAGGACGCAATGTTGCTCTTCAGATGAGGTGAACATTGCTTTACGAAACAAATAATATCATGTAATTAGACTTGTGCAATTTTAACGCAGGATACCAGGGGGAAGACTGCGTCAAGGTTTCGGTCGCGTTCCTTTTTTTCTTCATCGTAGTCACAAATTACAATCGGATTAAATTGATCAAATCTGGATTAAAATCTGCTTTCTTCTAGAAGGGGCTTTTTTGTCCTCTATTGTTCCCATTGTCTTTGACAAAAACGGCTCAATCTATTATTTGCCTGTATATTTATATAGGTCTTACTTGTGCTTAAACTTGAGTTTAAAATAAATTGGCGGCCATATTGATTATGCATTTCAAGACTGTTGATATGCCGTTTTCAGAAAGAACAACACTTTTTGAAGCGATAAATCGAAATAATAAGTTCTAGGAAGTAATCGACAATTTAAACTGTGGAAATTGGAGAGATGACGGCGAAGAAATTACGCTTTAGGGACAGATTCCCTTTTCAGGTCGTGAAGCGATCCCGAAAGGTCATAAGGTAATAATTCGAATCCCGGCCATGACGAGGATAACATTTATTTTTTTCTTCCGAATACTTGGTAATGTACTGGCAGCCCAAACTCACTATCCGATAACATGAACGTGAAATCTCTCCTGTCAGAGGTTTTTTTGTTTGGAAGCAGAACGACCTCTGGCGAAGTTTATAAATAAGTAAAATAAAATCGATGTATAGACTTCGTACATTTTTATTTTGGTGAGAAAAGAGCCGTGTTCAAACGGACGAAATGGAAGGAGAAGGTACGATAGGGAAGCATCTGAGGGTGTTTTGAGCTCCTTCGCATGTTGTTTTTTTCCGTGCGAAGTCGTTTGGCCGAAAATATCATTGCGCCATGGGCACTGTATGGTTTGACGCTATAAAGCAATAGACAGATTAAGCACCACGTTTATGGCAAACGGGAAACGGCAGAGATGACCACGTGACTATGATTATCCTCCATAAGTCGCTCGCTATTTTCAGTTTCTCAGTAAAATTGAGCAGATTTGTTTTGGCATCAAAGGCCAGAAATATTTTGCACTATCCTCATCTATGCACCCATTTCCTCAACAAAATATAAACGCGAATCTCACGTTTGCTGTTTGCCGTAAACGTAAACGTGGTGGTCATATTGGAAAGTGATTTATGATAACATAATGACCGAGCCATACAGATAGAGATCTGACTCACGTTTAATACTTGAATCATTAGAGAGATTAATAGACTGCGATCTGGGGAGAGTGTCCAAACTACCGAGGGAAGGGTAGCGGAGTTTCCCCTCCCTCACTATACTAACACCCACTCCCTCTCCCCTCGGTAGTTTAGACACTCTCCCCGGATCGCGCTCGCTTTTACAAACCAAGATGACGGCAGATCCATCGAAGCGTACCAGTCTCGAGAATCCCACGGAAAAATAGGGGGACTGTGAACAGTCTATTAATCTCTCTAATGATTCAAGTATTAAACGTGAGTCAGGTGGCTCGGTCATTATGTTATCATAAATCACTTTCCAATGTGACGTCAAAGTAGCGTAACGAAAGGTTTGCAAAATCACGCTATCGTTCTGACTTAAACTATTCAATTAGCTCAATCACGACGGGAGGATACGTTCCCACCTGCACTTATAGTGCTAAACATACACCAACAAATCCCGCGGAAACGCCCATAGGCGTCTTTTCATTGATCAATTACATGTAAAATGGGCAGCCACGGGCACATGATGATGATTCCCGTGCAGGCATTGATTCATCATGTTTTTTTTTCATTGATCTTCAGCACTGTCAATTTGATCGCAGCATTTACCTCTGTACATCTTAATAAACGTTGCGTTGACTTTCAGCATAAATTCAAAGCGTTTTCCGCCAGGGACACCCAAAAAGAACATTTTAGCAAAAAGCTTCTATCCTGCATTCACAGCCATTGCAATTGCTTCATGGTCTTGTTTTAAAAGGGCCATGTTCTGCAAGCTAACATAGTTTTATCTGCTCTGATATTTTACTTGAAAATAAGTTTAAATCGGAAGAAATTTTAGCGTCGGTGAAGTTCAAGTTCAAGCCTAATTTTTTTTCAGGATTTACTTTCACTGCTATTTAAGTTGCATATAACGTAACGTCCGGTCTCCCATTTATAAATTAATTTTTTTAAAACAGAATCTTATTACCGAATTTGTGAGGTGCTTCAGGTTTTCTGAATATCAAAAGCTACCTGGGTTTATTTCGCATTTTAAATGATCCCAGCTATCGTAGTCTATCTTTTCACCATTCCGCCGGCTGTCTCTTAAAGCTGGGCAAACCATCTTGCACATGCCTGCGATGCCCATGTCAGGGTAACGTTGGGGCAATTTTTCGATGCGGCCAACTATTTCCATCGTCTGATTCTGGAATTGCATGTCGATTATTTTGAAAATCAACCTTCTTTAAAGCTCCTGATTTCCGCCTTTCAATAACCAATGTTATTATAAATTCATCCTGAGGCAATGAGTATGCTGGAAGATGATCAATTTTTCTCGGCCTCTTAATTCATTCTCCACGTCTTGTAACCACTGGTATAGCAGCTACATTGATTTTGAAAATTCTGATCTTGATCATCTGAAGACGCCACTTTAGATACTTTGTCCCGGCTTACTTGAACGCTGCTTAAAGATACTCCACCTTGATGGATGTCGTTAATGAGGCCCTTTCACTTCTCATGATTATGAATTTTTGTGCAGTAGAGGGCCCAATTACATGGCGAATGTCATACCGGGCTGAAATTTTAGCCCTGTTGGAACAATCCTCCTTAAAGAGAAGAAACTAACTGAGGCAGGTTCAAAGTGAACGGGTTCAAGTTGGGATTGGCGTTACGTTTGGGAGGTACAGGACACGCTTTTACATGTACGCATGGGTGGAAAATCACTAGGGACTTTAACATGTTCTTGACAATACAGGTAGAATTACTTCACACACACACACTAGACAGACTCTTGACCTATAGACTTTCGACCAATGCTTTTTGTGGTGACAGGAACAGTTAGATGCTGGTTTAGACATCAACTACAGGGCAATGTTCAGCTGAGCGCATTATCATGCAAGATATCACCAAGCCGAAAAATGATTTCAGAAACACGCGCTGCATTTTGACCCTCCTACCCCCCCCCCTCCCCCCCCCAAAAAAACGAAACAAAAACCGGCCTGTTCTCAGGATCAGGATGAATGCCGGCAAATAAGTTGGCACACTGACCAGTTATATCAATTAAGAACAATTACGACCTAGAAATGTGACGTGTTCTTTCTAAGTTTTCTCTTGTCCAAAATATTGCTTAATCGTCCAATTATAGCGCACACAAAAAAATGTGCATATTTTGTTTGCATCTACCATTAATGTCCATGCTTGGTAAATGCTTATAATATAGTTTCTCAACCATCCTGTGTCAAACTGTTTATGTCTGCCAAATGAGCCTTGATTATCACATTTCATTAAAAAAGCTTCTTGCTAACCGGGAATCTAATTAAAGAGGCAGTATCATGGGGTTTTTGACCTTTTTGTTTTAAAAAAATGGTGAAATAAGACCTTCACTTTGCTACAAAATAATCCTAGAACAACGATAGGAGAGAAATCAACTCAATTCTTGACAGGAACAACTCGTACTCTGTTCTAGCGCATTTTGGAAACAAAAATGCGATAGCTTGAAAAACATTAGCCTAACATTTTTCAAGTTTCAAGCCATACCGGCCTACTCTGTCTCTGGCCAGAGGCACTAATCGGCAGTTTTATTGTGCTGGGGTGATAATCTATAACAAAACTAGACAATTATTTTTTTTGTTTCTGTTGTCAGACAAACGTTTTTGGGTTTTGAAATGTCATCAAATTTCAAAACCAACCCCAATCAGTGCGATCTAGTGAGCCGCAGGAAACTTTCGTTCATATCGAAGCGGCTTGAATACTGATCTTTTTTAATTCAACTAATGAATATAAAAAAGGGCCAGAAAAGAGAAAGAAATGAGTATCACACATTCGAGTTGGTCATCGCTTTCTTATATTTGGTGGCTCCTAAAAGAGCCGTTTGTTAAAGTGACTACCCAGCGGTACGAGGTCACTGTTGTCTACTTGGCGACTGATCTTGGTTTCGCCCAGGTTAGTTTCGTGCGCTCCTTGGGCTTTCGCTCGGCTTGCTTGTTCCGCTCACGGTAGAATGAGAACTTTAATAGAGTTGAACCGAACACCACTTTCCGCACCACGTCTTTACAAGCGACGGGGGATCCATTCCCGCCTTGACAGCGCGAACACCCCGAATGATCAAAAAACACTTTTTTGCGCTCTAAGAGAGCAATCTCGACAGGCTTGCCGGGCTGTAACCGACAAGTCGTGGAGGTTTTGAAAGTGTTTAATGACCATCCGGCAGGCATTATGGCGTCAAGCTCTTGAATGGGCACAGAAATCTTCGTCGCTCGCAAAAGATTTGGCGTGGAAGGAAGACCACCGAACAACTCTTTAAATGTCTCGGCATCCATCGGCATGGTGACGGACGCACGTCTCACGATGCTGGTTGTTGGCGGTTTCTTCGTGTTGAGCTTCTCTGCAACTAACACTGCCAAGGTCTGCAGCAAGCCTGGAGTTCCTTGGTGGCGTGTCCTAAACACTTGCTTTGGGCGCTCGTTTGTGTCGGTTTCGTCCACCCAGCTATCGTACTTCTTTCCATAGCCACGCCAGCGGACGAGGTATTGAATGTGACCGTGAGCGTCCGTACGCTTATCGAGCACTTTCGATACTTCATAGAACTTAGTCATGTTTCTTTGCTCTTCTCTCGATAAGAGATTGTCCAAAGTGATTATAACTTGCGTTTACGAGACTTTTATATGTAAGCATCATGAATAAAATTTAAATGAGCTTTTCAAATGCAGATCAATACTCTTAATTAGCGTCGCGTGGGTAGGATCAAAGACAAACCTGTGACAAAAGTTAGCGCGCGCGAGGAAGGGAGTCGTCACGCAAAAAGGGGAAAAAAATACGACGGTTTGCGCAGGCAATTCCAAGCCCTTCGCAATCATTTTTTTACTCAATGCATGCGACGATAAAGATTTTTGCTTGAAAATTTTTGGCCAACCGGAGTATAAAATCACTGAAACGAAAAAAGGTGAGAAAATCGTACCTATTGTTTTCCTTTAACAGCGATGTTTACTTGGTTCAATAGACCAAAAAACAAAAACGCGAGGCCTAACAATAGCTTAAGTAAACCCGCCTTTTCGCGCACTCTCGAAATAAAGCGGTGTGTTTTCATTGTATTTCTTGCTTCCTTTTCTTTTTTTTCTTATTGAGTTGTTTTTAGCAGTGAAACAATTGTCGAAAATGCGAAATCATTTAAACGTGAAAAGGTGCAAAAGAAAAACTTGTCTCCTTGCCAATCGACAACAGTTCTGATTTCGTTTATCGTTTTCGTAGATCCAGGCGCAATTGGTTAAATAATTATTAAGCCATGCACAAATTTTAAACAGAAGTCATTTTCAAAGTAGCATAGAGTATAAAGAATATAAAACTGAGATAAAACGTAGCAGCGGCCCCGCTCTTGTCGCTTCCAGCTACTCATCGCCTCTTGCTCGCTAAAATATGAGCTAAAAAAAATAATACTTACTTGACGACTAAATTAAAGTAAAGTACAGTTTGGCTGGGTTAGGCCGAAACATGCGCGCGCGGTACGTCAAAAACTTAGTCAACCCTGTTGACGTACCCCCGGTAAGTTTGTTTTCGTTTTCCCAAGTAGGCTACCGTTGGGAAAAAATTGTCATCAGCGACAAGTTGTCGAATGAATCCGATTTGACCCGATTATAACTTCGCGAAACAGGACAGAAAAATCCCTACGGACAGACAACAAAAGGCTTATTGTCTTAAAAAATTTAAACCATAACAATAGGCAAAGCTTGATATGTTTCCCCTTTAACTTTTCCCACAATAGTACAATTAACTTTTTTTTTAAGAAACAACATTAAAGAACGCTAAGAACACGTGAGTCTTCTTATCGCGTTGTTTATCATGAAGCCTGAACTGATCGCTAGACGCTGGACGCAGTCTGTTTCCAGTATTGTTCTATTGTTAGCAGTGCTGCGGGAACAGTAGATTTACCATGTGGTGACGCCTAAAGAGCACTTGACTTCTGATCACGAATTGGCAAAAACAGCTATAACACAAGTCTGTACAATTATCTTAGTTTTGAAGAAATTTTTTTTAAAACGTTTTTCAGTCATCATGAACACGTCAAGTTATTACGAACATTTCATTCCATGGAAATTTAAAACGAATACCCACTAGCTTATGCCTTATGTCTATGTACTCGCAAAGTATTCACTATTATTATGCTGATGAGGGCGGAGCCCGAATCAGCTATCACGCGATAGAAATCGAGAGCGAATAATCTAATTGTTTTAGTATAAATCTACTAGTCGTTCAAAAAACAAGTTTGTCCGCTCTGTACGATTCATTGGAACGAGTCCACGTCACTTCGTTAGGGACACTGGATTGTTTAGTTGTAGACTTGAATGAAGACCAGAACTTTTTGGAGTTTGATTTCAATAGATCAGGCAAACCTTGAAACCACTCTTTGCGCTTTTCAGTTAACAATTTTTTAGTTCGTTGTCTTAAAGCTCGAAATTTTTCATGGAAGTTCAGTCGCCCTGACCTTTTGGCCTTACGTCGAGCAGTTTCTTTCTTTTTCAAGAGATGTTTAACTTCACTGTCTAGCCAAGGAGGAGTGTTTTTACGTTTAAAGGACTTTACTGGAATATTGTCCGCTACTGCACCTAGAAAAAGGTCCAGCCATTGCTGCCAATCTGAGTCGATATCAGTGGATGTCGCAGACGGTGAGAGATCAGTTAGCCGTAAGGTTTCTAAAAGGCCATTCCAGTCGGCAAGACGATAATTGTAAACTGTGCGTGTGTCACAGGCCAATGACTTTGCGCGAACATTGAGATCAAAAAACAATAGGTAGTGATCACTGAAGAGATTTAATTGTGTTGCCATAACACATTCTAGATTTTTGATAGCCTCAGGGGATCTTGTAAAAACAAGGTCAAGAATATTATTTTTCCTTGTCGGATAAATGTTAATTTGCTGAAGATAAAAGTCTGATGTAAGTTCTCTGAAGTCTGTAGATCCGGAGCTGATATCTTGAGACTCGATTACAAGATTAGAGTTCCAAGTCAGGTCGGGGAAATTAAAATCACCACAGATAAGAATTGATTCGTAGTTCGAGCTAAATTCAAGAAATGAAGTAAATAAATGAAGCCATTCGTTGGTATCGACGTTAGGTGGCCGATAACAAGCACAAATCAGAGTTTTCTTGGTGTTGATAAGTTCAATCTCTACAGCAGCAATTTCTAATTCATTCGACCATGCTCCAAGTGAAACTAAGTTGTAATTAATATTATTTCGTAGAGCTATGAGGACGCCACCACCACGCTTTCCAGAGGAGCGATCCTTCCTTATAATGTTATATCCAGTTGGAAAAATTTCATTATTAGAGATGTTGTCGTTGAGCCAAGTCTCGGTTACTGTTATTATATCCAAATTTTCGACGAAGGCAAGGTCTTGAAAGGACTGCAAATTACTAACAAACGATCCATCGGTTGATTTATTTACACTGCATAAGCTCTGGGCGTTAAATGATAAACAGCGAAGATTGTTGTTCGCTTGCTTTGCATGATGAGATACATATGAGTCGCTGTTGGTAGTTTGTCCTGGGTGAGGGTGAATGTCACCACAGAGAGCAAGTTCCAATAGTATTGGGTTGAAAGATGAACAACCATCAGTGCAGTAGCTTAATCGGCAGTTTAAGAATCGCTTGCGAATCCATGAAGTCTGTCTTGATCGAGGTTGAATATAAGTCCATTCGCCCTTGAGTAAGCGTGGGGAATTAAATTCATCGTTTGAAAGACCACTAATACTCTTCTGAGTGGTTAAGATGGCAAAACTCAGGAGCAAACTCAGGAGCATTTTGTTGTCAGCTATTTCCTGTTTTCAGTGTTATCGTCGAGACAGTACACTCCGATCAAACGGCCGCTATCTTGCGGCCGCCATGCTGCCCCAATTTCTTGAACTCCAATTTCAATACCCTACAGGACTGGTATCTCGTATAAAAACAGACTAACACTCACAGGCCTTATCCCTCTCTGCTATTGGCATGAATACTTGGATCTAGTCTACACTTATAAATCTATTGTTAATAGTTCTGACACCAATTTTAAGATATTTCAACCTATTAGAGTTACCAGGCGTTCTGCTCCAACTAAGAGTATATTACTAGATATACCTAAAGCTAAGACTGTCACGTTCCAGAACAGTTTTTACTCAAGAGCCTCAAGAGCATTTAACACACTTCCAGACTTCTTGAGGGACAATACAAAATCTATAGATGTATTTAAAACTAATTTGAGGGCATACTACCTAGATTTGACTTTAAATGTGTACGATCCCGCAGTACCTCAAACGTTCAAAAGTGTCTGCATAAAATGTCATCAAAGCAGACCGTTACCTGTATTATTAGTTAAAATGTGTTGTTAATTAGTTAATTAGTTATTATTAATTGTTAATTGTTAATTAATTATTATGATGTGATTTTATTTATACAAGGAGCCTCGTTATTGGAACATATCGTTCTGTGAGTTCTCTCCTGTCAGAGGTTTTTCATTTTGTTTTTTTTCTCCTCTGGCGAAGTTTATAAATAAATAAAAAATAAAATAAATAGATAGCGAGTAGCGTAGCCAATCAGGGAACGGCATTCGCGATAGAACACTAGTAGATTTATACTAATGAAGATTAAAAGAAAAACATAAAACTGCTGAGATAAAGGGCCGTGACCTTGCAACCAGAGTTGGAGTCGCAATACACATTCATATCTTTATGTTGTTTCAAAATAACGCTTTTCGCACATTTTGCCCGAGCCGAGAAATTCAGACTTCGGTACTATCAACACTGGCAGCAAGGAAATCAGCCATATTCTAATCTTTTATATATTTATAAGCAACTGAAATAACTGCAAGGCTGATCAGACTGCGTAGAAAACTTAACACGACAGCGACATAATAGAGACCAAACCGAGAATCAAAACGCAACCGAAGACTGCAGATGAATCATATGTTATGTTGTATTTATGTTTAGTTGTTGATAACTTCATCAAGGGTTCTCTTTTTAAGTCGAGGTTTTGTGGGATTTCATATCAATGATGTTCCAACAGTAAGAAGCTTTAAAACCGCACATCTTAATAAGCGACACAGCCATACAGATCCATACAGTCTTTTTTGGGGGCCATTTTATTCCTAGCTTTAGGCGAAAATTAGTCGTACTCTCTCAATTTTCAAGCCTTGTCTTAAAATGTTTGTTTTTAAGAGTGTATATCATGTGTAAGTTATATTTTTTGCTTAAGTACCTACGACCTAGTTACTAATGCTATTTATCGATTCTTGCTTATTCCACTTATTTGTTTAAGGACAGTACGCATCGCTGCGCTTCTTTTGTTCTCGTTATAATGGCAAGCGTCATGACGCGGTCTTAAATGACATTAAAACGGCCGAATGGCTTAAATATTTCAAAATACTCTTAACTGAACTGTTAACTGCATGATCAGGTGAGTCTGTTTTTAATATAGGGGAATGCCCCCTCGTAGTGTCGTAGTGTCGGTACAAATTACTTTTATAATTGCAAGAAGCAAACTGAGGCCGATGAGTTTCTTTAAGTACAAGAGCAATGGTAAACGTAGCTACTAAGAAATGTGCTTCAGTGTGAGACAAAGCGACAGAAAAAATAGAAAAGTTCGAACGATACTTAGGCGGCTACCAAACGCGGTTTGTAAGAGGGCCAGAGCATGCGCGGTGCTCAACTGGGACAGTAGCGTGTGCACGGCGCATGATACAGTACAGATGTTAGTTGACTCGGATGATCGTCGACTATCATGCGCCGCTTGACCAGGGCGTTAAAACTGCTCTCTTGCATTATAATCTTTTTTAGCTACTTTTTTAGTTTTACCTCTGATTTTTCGGCTGTTTGGAGACGCCAAACGAAGCATGTGGGAATACATTTCTGTGCCTAATCTCCCTTTCTTTGCTTTCTCACATATTGTGGTGTGTAATTTTTAGTGGTTTCTAGTCGGCCAAGCAGTGACGCTGCGTAATCGAAGCGTGACGCGCATTTTGTGATATGATGTCACCATAACGCTTTTATGCATCTGCAGAACACATGTTATTTGTTTTGTCATCACATATTTATTTTCTGTCCTAAGAAGACACGAAACGTGAAACGCAGACGCTGCTTTTTTCTCTAATTGGGTTACGTAAAACGATCAGTCAACATCGTTGATTGATTGATTGATTGATTGATTGTTTATTTACCCATATTTAAAATCATTTCAATGTGAAATGTGACAAAATAAGATAACTATTCGGGAGGGAAACTTAAGAAACCCTTGCGGGCTTTTACAAGGCAGTCCCCCTGTTTACAACGCATAACTTTAAAATTAATTAATAGGTATCGGTACGTACATTGCTTGTTAATGCTATTGTACGTATACATTAACTATATGTAGCCAAGGCTTAATCTAATCATTATTTCAGTATTACCAGTAGGGAGTATAATAAAGTAAAATACAACTTGTATCCGGCGATGCAGGGATGTTATCCACCTTTTCTGTTCCCAAAACTGGATTGTGAACATTGAAAACACTACGACTCCTTCCTTGCAATGATTTCTACAAGTACGATAAAGAAAATTATCTCAAAAGCTATTCTCTGGCTATTGATGCACTTACAAATTAACCGCAAGGCTCAATGCAACTGATTGAGCACTTCATGCAGATATATTATTACTACTTTAAAAAGCGTTTTTGAAGTAACAATACCGATTTTTTTTGTCTCCAGTGCAAAATTTCAGAGGTCTGGTTGTTTTAAATGGATTATTATCAGTATGTGTTTTAAATTTAGCCTTTTGTAAACTTCTAATTCCACTGACTGACAGTAAGTTGATCAAATACTTAGTTCTCCCATCAGTTGAGAGAACATTCCGATATAGATGCTCAAGGTTCTTGCGCTGTGCTCTGGTGTCATTCTCAGCCGAGTGACTCCAAATGTCGAGTTACCCAAATGGAAATGACAACGTCAGTTGGAAACAATGTTTTTGATGTGGCGACTGCTGGACACCCAGTCTGTACGGACAGTCAGCTGTTGTATACAACACTGACGCATTTATGCAAAGAGAGGTAATTTGTACAAAAGCTTTGCGGTGTTATGTGAGTGGCAGTCTCAAACTGTCAGCTGCACATCACGCCATTTAACGAATGCCTGTCTAACTCTAAATATGATGTCTTGGGACTTTCCCCAAACAATCT
This sequence comes from Pavona decussata, assembly GCF_977016875.1. Classification (NCBI taxonomy): domain Eukaryota; kingdom Metazoa; phylum Cnidaria; class Anthozoa; order Scleractinia; family Agariciidae; genus Pavona; species Pavona decussata. The sequence continues at coordinate 318,897 of NW_028145624.1, read as the reverse complement.
TCTCTGCTTAATTGTTCGAACGATTTTGTGAGTTTTATTGATTCGCTTCAGGCGACATTTTCAGCAGCATTTTTGTTGATCGCTAAAACATAATTGATCTTTGTTTGTACGTCTCGGAAATGCCAATATCTGAAATCGTTCTGCGATTTCGTCGTAGCTTTTACAACTGAAGCATTTTGCCAGAGTTTGAACTGTATTATTTCAATTTTGTGCTTTGAATTCATCATTCGGCTAATAGATCTCGCTGGTGTATTGTAGAATTTTTCAGAGGGCCCAGCGAACGTTTATTCAGAAGTTGCTGCCAAACCTTGTACTGCGCAAATATGTGCAACCGAAGCACAAATTCCTTAACTTGAGTTGCTTCGAAAAGATTTGTTTTGATGATGTCTGCATTTATTCCATTAACTCCCATTGCAAATGTTGCCTTTAGCTTTCTTTAGTTATTTGGTTGATGCATAGCCTGAGATCGGCATTTTAGCAAAATCAACACTGGAAAACCAGTTAAAAGAAAGCGAGGATTAGGTGCACTTAATGGCAGATTTCAAAAGGGTTCAACGGGGCGTGATTCAAATTGAGTACGTGACAGTGGCAAATGAGTGACTCGAATCGTTTTCTTCTTTTGTTAAAAAAAACTACACACCAACAGGTTTCGAGTAAGTTTGTGCTTGTCATAAGTGACTCTAGAACTGAGGGAGAGTTTTATAATTAATGAACATAAGGTCTAGTGATACGTCAACAAAGTATCTCTTCTGCATGTTGACAGTGCATACAAGCACAAACATACATCTTGGAACACACGCACTGACCTTACCTTTCTTTCTTCACAACTTTTGCCATATGATTGTGAGGCGATCAGTACGGTACTTTAAAAATTTAAAAGTGCTTCACCAAACGCAAAGTACAATTTTAGTGTCCCCTCCCCCCCCCCCCCCCCCGGATATCGCACGAAACGAAAAAAGTGCTCACGCTTTTTGATGATTGCCTTGCCGGTAGCCCTCCTGATGTATCTTTCACGATCGAACTAGTTCAGAGAGCCGGGCTTGCATATTGCGTTCTTTTCTCTGAAAATGAATGTAGCTTACAGTAGAAGCGGTAACAGGGAGACCTTTGAACTTTTTCTCAACAATGACCGCACTTCGCCTGACTTTGTCCCCAGTCTTCTCTCGCCATGGGTGAAAGAGATGACTGAGGATGAGTCATGCACTTGCCTAATTCGAAAGGATGCCAAATAAGGGTTAGACACCTTTATTTTAACTGTTTAGTCAAATTTATTACGACATAAAATGCTTCAATAAAAGAATCTAAGGATCTAAATACTAAGTTAATTAATGTCAATAGAAAGTAAATGATTAAAAAAAAAGGCCAGTGTAATAGGAAAGAATGGGAAAAAATGCAAACGACAAAAGGAAAAGGCTGTTCACGCGCCTGGTTTAAGCCACTGACTGAAACAGTAACATTTAGGATGCGATTTAATTGCAATAATAAGCGGATTCTGTAAATAGAACATGTGACTCAGGTACCGGTAGAATTGGATGTTGTCAGAGATAATGATCAGTTAGTAGATTGAACGTTTTATGCATCGCAACCCGCCCTTAGGGATCTCAGTGCCCTACAGTCGGAAAAAAAAATTGAAAATAAAATCCCACACACAATCAAGATGAACGAAACACGTTTACAAAAGAGATTCGCCACTCTTCCTCTATTCCGCTTCTTTTCCGTCCTCAACTAGGGTTTAAGTAGATGTTAGCAACGGCATGATTAGAGGTAATACCCAATGAGCCACGAATATGTAATCGGTGTCACCTATTCTTAGCGTCACTATGAATAGCCAAAAAACGTATTTGTCTCAATGGAATCGTTAAAATAGTAATAGAGTTTTGTTAACAACAACCCTACTAGTGCACCGAAACTACTATTTATTACGTTTGGCTGTGGATGACTAGGATGGAACTGGATTGCAACTTCCTCCTGTGCATTTTAGAGAAGTCGTTGTCAATTGATTCTGGTTTGTTCTTTCGAAAAGCAATGTCTTGCTACAAAACAGGCTCCTTGTAAAATATTTGAGCAGTTTTGACCAAAATTAAAATACAGCAAAATCACCGTGACAGTGCCTTTTTAAGGGATGAGACGGAGGCCCCTTTAGTAGATTGGAGGGCGTGCTGTTACACACGGGTAAAATAATATAACGCACGATTCAACAGGTATAACCCCAAGATCTTCTAAAAACTAGTGGATATGACGGATTTACCAAGGTCAGAGGTCTAGGTCAGAGATTAACCAGAGTTCCTCACAGAAGATCTTGGGGGGGGGGGGGGGTGGGGTGGTTATTCCTATTAATTGATCTACCAGAAACACGCATGCGTGTATGTGTATATGTGTGTATGGGGTCAGCTTCCAGTACCTGTTGAATCGTATTGCCACAAACGATTACGAAAATGATCTTGAACCAGAATTTTAGTTCAAACGATTGCTATATTTCCGAGTGAAACGGGAACGGAGATTCCTCCCAAAACGGCATGAACACGCAGATGGTCTCTTGTGTTTATATGTAACAGGAATAGATGATGATTTAAAAGGACTGAATATTGAGTGAACAGCTAGTTCACTCAGTTTGGGAGCTGGTATCACCTGCTAAGGGTAAGCCATGTTTAAGTAAAAACTCAATCAAATATAACCTGCTTAACTGCTTTCATCGGTAAAAATTCTGTTTATCTACTTTGGGCAGCAGCCAATATACAGTGTATAATGGTGATTTTTAAAAACTGAGTCATTGTATAATGCAATTCGAGGAATTTGATTGGCTTAGCGGCCATGGTATATGAGCCATTATGGCCGAGAAATGGCGACCATTAAAATTGTCTTCTGGTTGTTCTTGCACAGCAAGAACTGGTAGTAAATTAGTAAGGTCTAGCAATATTTCTTGATTGTTTTTAATAAAACAATTATTCCACTTGCGCTTGTTGGATATGAGATGATTATAGCCAACACGGCGCTACGCGCCTCGTTGGCTATGTATCATCTCATATCCAACGCGCGCTCGTGGAATAATTGTTAATTATTTCGCGGTGAGGGGATCTATATCTACCACCGTTTACCAACATCGAAGTGAATAATTGTTTTAGCATAAGCCACAACCAGTGGATAGGCAGTCCCAAGGACTCGCGCACGTATTTATAACACTGGAAAACTCGCGCACGAAATCCAAGATAACGTCGAGTTTTAAGAAGCAAATGTTATCCGTGCCCAATCAGGGAGTGTTCGGTTTATACTACTAAAGAGGAGTTTTCAAAAATAACAATTACATGCTGTTGGGAATAAGCTAGTTATCGGTAAAGCCCGATTCTATCGCAAACGTGTATTTTATAGTAGCAGATCATCGAATTCAATGCGACTATTTATTTATTTATTTATTTATTTATTTATTTATTTATTTATTTACCGGGTAGGTCTGTCACTCAGTACTGAGCATTTTAGACCGCTCTAATTTATGTACAGTAAGAGAGAAAGCTTATTGTTTGAGGGCGGGTCTATATATATCGCTAGAAGGAGGTGCTCGGAGCAAATGTTACAAACTTCGTTTAAGTTTTGACTCCTCGAGCACTAAGTTTTTGGACAAATCGAGGGGCTTAGAGACGCCCCTGCGCTAAATCCCAAAATCTGTCACTGCGTACATTATGGTGAAGTTTGAAAGAATGAAACGAACCAGCCAAAAGTAATTATTTCGCATCACTTCATAGACTTGTTTAACGTTTAAATGAATTTCAACTAATCAGTGCAGGCTTAGTATTTTGTCTGTTTCCAGTCTATAAAATGTGATTGATAAATCCATTGAAAGAAGTCTTATCGTTACGAAACCCTGTTCATTTACTATCGAACGTGTGCATATAATTAGATGCATGATTCTGCGTCTCAGTATACTCCTGGCTGACGTAGTGCAGTGCACTTGTTTGATGTGCCTGTCGTCAGTTCTACTGTCTATACTGTGACGGCTATTACACCATGAAAATCAGAAAAGCCTTGATCAAACGAGGTGTTTGTTTTTGTTTTTATTATTTGTGTTTGTAATAAGCGTATTCTCGATATGTGTTACACATGCATGACACGGTACTGATAAAGGTAGCATACAGTCGAACCTTCATGTGCGACCACCTCTCGTAAGCGACCACCTCCAATATGCGTCCACCTGTCCAAATCATCAATTTTTTTTTTTCATCTATTTAGTTGGAACCTCTCGTTAACGACCACCTCTCGTAAGCGACCGCGACCGCTTTTCGAGGTGGCGGCATTATAATTTTTCTTTGTTTTAAAACCTCTTGTAAGCGACCACTTGACACATGGTCTGATCTTCATGTTCGCTGCCTGTGCTATGCTACTCAGATTTCACGAGGAACATTTAGTGATAACCTAGCACTGCTCGTACTGTAACTAGGAAAATGCATGCAATAAATTCTCTTCGAATGGGAAGATATGTCAGACCTGCCCCCTTTGGTTCGACTCTCGTAAGCGACCACCCCCCGTAAGCGACCACTAAATCTTGGCTTTTTGGATGGTCGCTTATGGGGTGTTCGACTGTCTTTGTCATATTATTGGAAACCGATACTTGGTTTTCGTGATTAGTTTCAGTTTTGTTCCGGAACTGAAGCCGAAGTTTCCCTTGATCATGCTATATTTTCTGTTTGGTCTTTCTTTTTAGTACCTTGCTGATTGCCCGGTTTGATTTTGTGTCGCAGCACTAAAGATATAACTAACGATAAGGTAAGCCCAAACAATTAGTATGGATTAAGTATCTGCAGGTTGAAATCTTCATCTAGCTCGGTATGGCTCATTGCTTAAGCCTGGTTCACACTAGCGACAAAACGACCTGATGGCAAAGTCACGCAAATACAAAATATAAAGTTATGTCGATGTTTTATGTCACAAGTTTGAACAACAAATGAACATAATTACGTAGCAGAAACATAATGGCTTAAGTATTTTTCTTTGGCCATTTTTATATTAGAGGACGTGTTATCTGTCTGTACGAATTTGGGCAAAAATTTGTTGTTCGTCTGGTTATTCCTCTGTAGAAAAAAGTAGGCACAAGACGCTTATGCATCTGGACGGCCTATTTTCCATTGTGCGTCGTTCAAGACGAACAAGAGAAGATAGTTGGTCCAGACGGATAATGCGTCTTGTGCTTATCTTTATACTACAGACGAACAACGGATGTTTGCCCAAGTTCGTCCAGACGGATGATGCGTCCTCTAGTGTAAGAACGGCCTTTGTGTCGTTATGGTTCGTCGGAATTATGTCCATGTCGTTGTCATGTCGCCAGTGTGCACCAGGCTTTACTTTACAGGACAGACAGAAAAAAAGGTAATACCATTTTAAACCATAAATTGATTTGAAAAGTCGTACTCGTGTCATCGAGGTATTCAGGCTATTCAGAATGCACAAACTATATGTAACCCACGACTTTTTAAATCATCTGGATAATAACCTTGCCAATCTTGTTTCTGGAGTCCGCTTTTTGTTTGCTGGAAAACAGGAGAAAAAAACAAACAAACAAACAACAACAACAACAAAAAGAAAACAAGAGTTCTCTCAACTTGACTGTTTTGAAATTTGGAACTTGTTCTCGTACTCAAATCGAAAGATCTCTATTGACAAAATGTAGATTGCAAGTTGGCCCTAACCTGGGATAAAAACGAGTGGTGGGCCAACTTGGTCGCTATCAGGCCTAATCAATCTAGGCTCAGTTTGCAAATGTAGCGCCATGGTATCTTCCATCTGCTGTTTCTTACAGGTCAGCCGTTGAACGGTTTTCCTTAGTTTGCCGGTCAATGATTCAATTAGGTAAAATATTTGTTTTCACCGCTTGACATTAGCTTTTTTACTTAACAATTAGGTTATGAGCTCGAAAATTGTATGATGACAAAAACATAGACAAGAGAAAACAAACGATAAAACCGAACAACGTTTCGGAGTCGTCATGACGCCATAAGGATTACAAAAACGTAACGAAAATTAAAATCGAGCGTTTAAAAGATTCTTCAAAAACTCATGATAAGCCCATTGACCTACCAAATGGTCGATAAAACATCACTTGCAGTGGTTTTGAAACCCGATAAAACCTCCTCCTTATTAGTATTCGCTGTTTAATGTTTTTCTCGTATTCTAATTTCCAACGTTCGCAAAAGCATCATTGTTATGAACTCTTTTGACACACGCTTTTCCAGGAATGTTTTTGAAGCCGTTCAAACAACTCGCAGCACGTGTTTTATCGGGTCTAAAACCACTCGGCTGCGCCTCGTGGTTTTAATCCCGATAAAGGACTGCTGCTCGTGTTTTAGACATTACCTCACTGTAACTGGTAAATGGACATCTGAAGTTATCGAGGAAAGCCTGACACTGGTGCTTTGTTTCAAACCTTCCACCCCCGTACCATACGTTACACGTCCATGAAAATTGTGGCCAATTAAAATCATTGTTCGGTTAGGCCAAGTGTCGACATGAGCCAGGCAGATAAGGTGACCGTTCTTTTCATGCAAACGAAACCACAAAATACAATAGAGGAAGGTCACCTTTCAAAGAGGGTCACCCTACCATCATGTAAACAGGACGTGAGTAATTTACTAGTTAGCGCCAAACTGACTTCAACGCCACACAACAAAATATGTCCAACCTATGGTTCTTTTCAATGCGACGAGAACTGCTTAAAATGCAACTTAGCCTGCGAGAACAGACGCCTTGTCAAGCTTTTTAAGCGAAAGCCTTCTCTGGTCCTAGAGATTTTTTCCCTGTTATTCCCCTTGAACAGAATTGAGCCGCGAAGCTGAGAACGAGCTGCGAAGCGACGAAAGAAGAAAACCTCTGGCCACTATCGCACCGAATCTCACTTTCATGTTAACCTGAAAATCAGTATAAATCGAGTGAGAATAAATCTAATTGTTTTGCTGTAAATCTTCTAGTCGTTCAGAACTTAACAACAATTCCTCTTCACAGACACTTCGAAAAAGGGGCCGCCATTTTGTTAGTGCAACCGCATACTCTTATAAAGTTGAGTAGCGTAGCCAATAAGAGAACAGCGTTCGCGATAGAACGCTGGTAGATTTACACAAAGTAAAACTTTCGGTACATTCACTGCATGCTGCATCGAACCGATGAGAAACTGTCAATTCCCATAATCAAAATTAGAACACACTTCATAAACAGAACATGGAAATTTGTGACGTGACCGTCTGTAGAGGCCCAAAATAACACTGTAAGTTTCTTGGTATGCATTTCGTAGGTTCGCAGTTTGCGATAGACCTACAAGATCGATTTGAACTTTCGTCCAAGACTAATGTAAGGAGCTTTTATTTTATCTCAGTAAAAACACATTTTTTACACCTAGGTCTGGTGAGTGATACCCGGGCCATAGTCTTCGCAGGTGTTCGGCAGTCAGACCTGGAGGTGATTTAAGCAACGAAACAAAGGTAAAAACATTACAGGTGACCACCCAATCAACTTGCCTTGTTTACGTTTCAGCCAAGCTCTCTTCAGTAGCTTTATTAAGCAGCTTTCTTTCGAATTGGAGTATTTCCAATCCGTTCGACTGAGTGAAGCAGCTATAGCAGACATTTGAAATTTTGTGAGATACAAGGAAGATCTTTTTTGCATTTTAAATCATAACATTGTTGATGTAATGAAATATAATTTAAACCGGGAAAATATTTGCTTCGCTTGCACAAATGTGCTGCTTCGAAATCGAAACAAGAACGTGTTGCCGGACCTGTGTCAAAATATTGTATTCTTTGTATAACATTACAAGAGGGAATTTTGATAATTTCAGTGTAGGAAGATGTTTATGTTGGGCTATTTAAATAGAAGCGAGACCTATTTTGCATTATATCTTTTTGATTTGCGGCGAAAAATATTTTCCTTATTAATCAGAGGTTCACATGCACTCTCTTGCAAAACATATGGCAACAAACTGGCGTTCGCTTTTGTGAATTTTATCTCAATTAAAAATAAATAATTTTAAAGGGGTGACATCGACTGTAATGCTTAAATGTTGTTTTGATGGCTACATCGGAAGATCTATTATGATTGGTTGAATATGAATTATTTAGCAGTTGCTGGAATATGTTAATAACGTACATACGAACGACAATCACCCTTCAGAAAATTTAACACGTGGAGCGACCATAAATAGTTATTTTAAATGCGTAAGTTTCTTGATGCGCGGACGTTTTGTTCAAATTGTAAAACAACACTGAAAAATCGAAATGATGTTTGATGTTCACCACTGTTTTTAATGACGAGCAAGAAAGCTCACTTACCTTCTGGAAACATAATCTTTTTACTCAAACAAAGTTGCTCAGTTGATGTGATAAATGTTATTTAGGCAATTTTTTGAAGACTACGAATACCGGCGCTAAAGCATTATCTTCTTCTTCTTCGTCGTCGTCGTGGTCGCCTTCTTCTTCTCCGCAGTTTCTTTACGGCAGCATGAAGATGGAATTACTGTACGCGGAAATCTTGTACGCCAGGTTCTGTCTCGATTATCCTCTTTCATTGACGTTTTCCTAGAGAAGTCTGACTATTATCATTCCTGTCATGATCGCCGAAAATGGAAGTTAAAACGTTACGACGATCACAAAAAGAGAGTTCTCCTTGTCGTATTTAGCTCATGCTGTCCCTTTGAAAACAGCCTTGTGCTCTGGCCACATGGCAGGCTAATTACTTTTTTGTGTGGTGCACCCATCAAACTTACGTCATGCTGAAAACCATGGAAACGCTCCCATCACTCGTTGTTAATTCTGGTCGAAGAAGACTCATGGAAAGTGAAAATTTTCATTTTGTTCGCTGTTTTAATTTTCAGTCGCTGTCGATCATTACTTCTTGTTCAAACACAACATTTTATTGCGATCATTGAACCTTTTTGTATTATTCTTAATTTTTTATGGTGGAAATGCACTTAGCTACCCAAAGTTAGTTTACAAGCATTCCACTCTAAAATAACCGGAAACAAATACTAATCAAATTAAACATAACCGGTTAAAAATCCCAAATGGCAGGAGGTAAACCAGCTGGCTATTTACAAGCATGGCCGAGGAAGGGGCTTGAACCCCGGGGACCTCCAGATTTCAATTCCGGCGCCCTAAACCGCTGGACCACGGCGCCTACCTTAGCCCTAATATCGTCATGTACGTTCTCCTCATTGCTCTTAAAATATTTGCTATAGTACTAGTTAGAAGAATTTGTTTTGGACATCACGACAATTTAGCTTTGGTTATCATTTCCGTTATTCTCCGTGACCTACTTGTTTGATCACGTAGCAATATTGTGCGAGAAATTAGGCGCTGACCATTCAGTTTACGGCTTAAAGAGTTAAGGACCTTTACACAAAAGAGTCTAGTGTCATCTCACGGCAATCTTATTTTTAGTTTTAGTTTAAAATTGTGTGCGGCAAATGAGCAGATGCACATGCGATGGGACCATTAAACCTACTTTTAGGGACATTGTAAGGGAGATTTGGCGTAGCTTTGCAGTCCAGTTACTTTCAGATTCTGACATAAAATCCAGTGGAATCTCTAGTTTGGGACAAACCTTTGTCCCGGAAAAACGTTCATACAATTTTTATATTAGCGACCTTTATTAAAGGGACAGCTCTATTAAGGGGGCGCGGACAGTTTTTGAACGTCTGAAATGCTGCTGAAATCTCCATTAAGAGGACAACCAGGCATTGATTTCCGGGTCGTAATCGTACGTTCTCTTATCACAATTGATGACAGTCAGTCAAGCAATTTGAAAAGTCCAAGCTCACTGCTGGAATTAACCGTCATACAATTGATGGTTGCTTTAACCTTAGTCAAGAAAACAGGTATTTTGTTTAGGTGGTTAGTTATTGACCAAATCGGTCCGACCTCTTCAGTTCAGTGGACACCTCCACCTCTTCGTCCCGAGGGTGTGCCCTTAATGGAGGTTCCAATGTAGTCAGCCGCGTTATTAGAGTGACCACCAACTGTGTCGAAAGTTATTTTAGGCCATAGTCTTAGCATTCGCTCTGGTCTTGCTTCACTACCCGCTGTGATTGGCTACAGAAACTGCGGCTTGTCATGATCAATCCACTTGTTCACACTTTCCCTCGCACATGTTCAGTTCCATTTTCATGCGTTTACAATACTTCGAGTACTTATTGGTTCATTGTGTTGTTTGCATCCGTTTTGATTGGTCAGAGTGTTTACCTTGGCCTTGCTTTCAATTAAATTCACTCAAACGGAACGTCCCTTGTAATCCTTGACCAATAGCCCTCGGCAATTGCCTCGTTGATATTTCGGCCACACTGCTTATTTCAACTTGTTAGCCCATCTTCCAAAGCACCAAAGACGCATTGACATTGACTATAAAGAATTTTTAAGCTTTAGCAAGCCAGTGAGCGTCACGGTTTATTCAGTTCACAGATACAACGTAGAAGTCCACCTTAATTGAATAGCAATGTCACCTTCTGTTGCAATTAAAGGCGAGCCGTGAATAGTCTAAATTTTCCACTGAGCGTGTCATGGATATTTAATTTAACTCAACTCTGCCATTACTGATATGTGCCAAGATCTCACTCATAAATTGACACATCTCATGTAATTGCTGCGTCGACCGTATCGACCGTTGCTATAAATAATATTATAGATATCTGCTTTAGAAACCATTAAACTATTTGAATGTGTCAATCTTTAAAACAATAAATAATTCTTAGATTATTCAGTCAATAGACCTTAGGCTGGGACATTTAATATCAGTAGGTGACGTCATCAATATCTCCGCTATATTGAAAATAATCATCAGTCACCTAGAAACATCTCCGTCGTCTTGACAGCCAAATAATAAAGGAGAGAAACATGCAATATCATTTCTAAAGGGGTCTTTTGAGTACCAAGTGGAAACTAAATTCCATTGAGAACAATGTGGTACGTTCCTGAAATGGGTCGTATTTGCATGTGTGAAAATATTAGAAACTGAATCATTGTATAATGCAACTCCAGGGATTTGACTGGCCATGAAGTTTAAGCCAATTTACCGTTCCCGAGAAAAAGGGACCATTAACTTGTCACCTCTCGCGCTTGTTGGATCTGTTGGATATGAGATAACATATTCAATTGAGGGACTGCTTATCAAACCTTTTCATAAAAAAACAATGGTGCGTACAATCCTTTGTTCTAATGTTCACACTACAGTTGAATATCTTAACAGGAACGGTTCTTTTGGTCTGTCGGCTCCAACACATTATAAAATCCATTGTGGTCTGTGCACGGTCAAGGCCAATAATGCTGATTCACAACCATTGCCTTTTATTAACTATGGGGAGAATTATAACCAACTCAATCGGCGCCACGCGCCCCACACGTTCGTGGAAGAATTGCAAAGTGTTTGCAATATTTTGCCCACAAGAAATTTTCCATAGTTGAAGAATATTTCTTACGCGGGATGCCGTGAGGGCAGCCCGTGCCTAAATTCTTTTTCATCAAAGTCGCAAATGTGCACCTTTCAATAATAAACTCGTTGAACATGTATCAAATTCAGTTTTCTCCTAGAGGGGATGTTTTTGTCTCTTATTGTCCTTATTGTCTTTAACAAAAACGGTCCAATCAGAATGCAATATCTTAGTGTAAGTCAGGAGGTAGCGGACGGGAGTTTTTTTTACTATTGTGACGTCACGTACTCGTGATTTCTCGGTGGAACTGAGAAGGCTTCTTTAGTGGCCATATTGTTTTCATGTTTTAGTTTCCAATGTGCTGTTTACTGAAAGGAAATCTGAAGTGATATGCCATCCAAAATCTCTTCTCATACGTTTGTCCGACGGCGTGTACAAACGAGCCGTTCTAATGCCTCTTACTGAACAAGAAGTTGATTTCGTCATTTCTGAACTTACCTTCATTTGAATTAAAATTAATTTAGGCCACGATAAATCTTGTTCCGCAGTATTGCTCCTACGACCTTTCGTTCTACGGATCTATAAACTCATTTATGTCCTTCTTTGACATAGTTTTTCCTAAATTTATTATGTTGTAATTAATGATTGGAATTCTGCACCCTTTCAAACGAACCTCTGCCTTGCAAATTGCTACTCTTTCTAAATCTACAAGCAGTTGCAAAAGGTTGAGACACTCTCAGCATTTTACTATTTCCTGTAAATAACGCATATAAAAAGGCCAATAAACGATGGAATAAACTTCAAGCTCCCCTCCCCATTTCATTGTTGATACTTGCCTGGTTGAATGTCATTACGAATTTCGTGTAACATTGATAAGGCGGGGGGGGGGGGGGGAGGGGGAGGGCAAGTCCTACAATGATGAGTGTCCAAAAAGTACCCAGTTAAAGAGAGTGTCTCGATTCTTTTTGCAGTTGCTTGTAGATTATGGTCAGAGAGTTCTTTGAACAGTGTTTGAGGGTTTTTGAAACTGATGATCTATGAAGTAAGACAGCCCAAACTTGCTTGCTTGCCTGATGTTTTACCTCTAGTCACATATAATGAAATAATAATATTTCTTAAAAACTGAATCATTGTATAATGCAATTCGAGGGATTTGATTGGCTTAGCGGCCATGGTATATGAGCTATTATACCATGGCCGAGAAATGGCGACCATTAAATTTTCTGCTGGTTATTCCTGCACAGCGAAATCAGTAGGATCTAGCAATATTTCTTGATTGTTTTTAATAGAACAATTATTCCACTTGCGCTAGTTGGATATGAGATAATTATAGCCAACTCGGCGCTACGCGCCTCGTTGGCTATCTATCATCTCATATCCAACGCGCGCTCGTGGAATAATTGTTAAATATATTTTTCTTATCTTTTAGTTAACCTTGTCGAGAGCGATTCCAGACGACTAGGAAAGTCAGAGGAGTAGACTTGTGCATACACAAAGTCTTATGACCTTTTGACTGGGTTAATTTCACGCAATTTGGGATAATTTGTAACGGAGGACTATCGACATTAAAATGCCTGGATACCAACTAGCGAATCCTGACAAGGCGAAAATTGACAAAAAGTACTTTTGTACTTTCTGTAAGTTGTTGTTAAGAGAGGCCATGCAGACAAGCTGTGGTCACTTTTATTGCCAGTCATGCTTGGGGAATCTTGTTCAGTAAGTCTAAATTTATATTCTACACATAAATCATTCTTAGGCAAAATGGCTTATGTAACAATAAGCCTAAAAATCTTTCATTCCCAGCGTTCACAGTTTACCCCTAAATGATCAGAGGTTTCGCAGAACCATCGCAAAAACTCCCCCTCCCCCTCTCCCAAGGCTCAACGCCCTTTATATTTACTTCTAGTACTTATCATTTGTTACTTACTTTTACTAGAACTGGCTGGCCAGACCTGTCGGTCTGTAAATGAAGTGTACCAATTTAAAGGACTGATTTACCGAATTCTCCAAAACATCACATTGTGAGGGTACTGTGCGAAAAATATGAAGCAACCGATAGAAGTTCAAATTGTCGCATTCCGTTTGGGAAATGATTGAACTAGCCGGCCAGTTTTCACAAATGGAAAGCGTCATTATTTAGGAGGCCTAATCACATGCTGCATAAGCATCTAACTTTTTTTTAGGTCTCCTCGCCACTCTTTCTTTACGTTTTAGTACAAGTGATTGTATGTCTCGTGTGTACGTTCTTTTGTGTCGCGAAATTCTGTGTGCTCACTTCTTGCTTCCATTTTTATTTAAGCCTCTGTTTAAGTTTACATGTATTATTTAATAATGTACATACCTCTTACTAACCGAGTTCGAGGTCCTTACTGTAAGTTAAGGGACGAGTTTTTTCCCCGTTGATTTACGGGGAAAACGGGAAAAAACGAGGATCCGTAACTTACAGTGCGAGTCAAGGAAACGAGGTTAGTAAGATATTCATTATTTCTCTGAGATAAAACGGGCGCGCGGGAAAGGAAACTTTCAAATTTAGCGTGTCGTACAGTGAAATACGGCCCCCCAAAATTGCCCAATCACACCGCGCGTACTAACTGAGAGATAAAATAAATGTGGATATTATCCTCAGCTCCCGGTAGCGGCCATTACCGCAATACAAACCATTATATACTTACATTCAGTTCTAGAGACTCAGGTCCAGTGATCATGGTTTGCTTGGACGATAAACAACAACTTCGCTCAAATGAGGTATTTTTTTTAAATTGTTAAATAGATGTAGTAAAAAATCTCTACGTTCAGTACTTTTGGAAGGAAGATGGAAGCTGCAAGATGCGTTTGGGCATCATTGTTGCGACGACTGTATTCGTGCTGAACTGCGCAAACAATAGTAAAAAGAAAGAACGGAGACTCGTTTCTCAAACACTATAATATGATTTAATTCCTAAATAAATAGATCACCTGTAATAGCCTTTGAACTATCATTAGCTACAAGTAAGTTCCGTAAAAAGTAAGTCCCAGTTCAGACGCCGAACATTCCATGAGCCTAACTTAATTATTCGAACTTAATTTACTTGAAACAAAACATGCTCTCTACGAGAGACAGCATCTGAAATACGTTATAATAATTTCTGCATTAGGTTCGGCTCATGAAAAGTTCGACGTCTGAATCAAAGCCGTTCCAAAGCCGAAATTCCCGGCTGAGCCATGCGGGAAGAACAGCTGAACCATTCAAAATTGTAGCAGCCGTTCTCTACTGATTCAGACGCCGAACTTTTCATGTGATGAACTGGGCCTAAGAAACATGTCATCTCTCCCTAGGTTTTTGCAGACAAATTTATGCGACGTGAAGTATTTGCTATCGTTGTACATTGTACGTTTATGGAAGACGGGTGTCAATGGAAAGGAGAAGTCAGACACTTGGAGGTATTACGTTTACAGAGAATAAAGTAATCCTTGTAGAAGACGAGAAAAAGTGAATATATAAGTCGCACGTTGGGCTTTTTAATTTCCCTTTGACTTTGTCTATGTTTGAGTTGTAAATAACCCTCCCAGCGTCTTTTTTTGCACTTCAATCATCTCTCAAGAGCAGAAGCCACTTTCTTTGTGACAGTAATCTTTTGCCATGAAACAATGACAAGGACGACAGTTATTTCCATTAAGGGTTTAGGTGGTGGTTTGAACCTAAAGTTTAAAAGAAAGGGTGGGCCATAAAAATTTAAGTTGGTATTTTTTTAAGAGTGGAGATGAATAATGATGGACGTTCGCGGCCAGGTGAATCTCCACCATATTTCATCGACACAGTTTAGATAAACATGCCTTGTTGTTTTGCCTTTCCTTCAAGTTTGTTCGATTAGGACCGTCTCACCTTGTCTGGGGTAGGGTGTTATAATTGAAGGCACCACCTATCCGACAAAAATTTGGGGGCCTTCAAATTTGAGTTGACACAGAAATATTCAGCTAGCAAGAGTCAGCATTGCTAGATAAACAAGAAAAGTGAGGTTTGAATCTCATTTTCAGTTTATACTGCTAGATAGAGGGGTGGCTATGTAATAAAGACACCATCTTTTGAGGTTGAGGTACGAGGGTGAAGGCAAAGACCACAATCTATTTTGTGGTATGGTGGGTCCTGTTCGAGTAGAGTAGTTTTTCCCAGTACCCTTATTAGATTATACTTAGGTAGCTTTTAAAGTTTCCTAAACGAAAATTAATCGCGTTATTTCTTTCGTTAAATAGTCTTGAGTACATCAACCATCCCACAGACTCCAATTAAGTGGGCAAGCAAACCACAAACGTATGAGAGCGTTTGACTAAAGGCGGTTAATAATTTGGTGGCAATATTTAAATTCAAATTTTCGCTTTGCAGGACCACACTAGCAGCTGCGAATACCTGAAAGTTCCTTGTGTACATCCTGAGTGTGGTATATTGGTGAAAAAATCTCTACTCCCTGAGCACTTGAAAAATGAATGCTTGTATCGGCTGGTAGAGTGTGAACTTTGCCATGCTCAGATACTGTTAAACAGAATGACGGTACGGTAGATCAGGACTTTTATTTGGTGATATAGCTCACTGAAGTTAACTTAATTTTAAACACGTAGGATAAAATTGTACAAATAGTTAGTTATGTCCTTTTTAATTTGTTTGGTGCGTGTTTTTGAATTGTTTTATTCTGTTTGATAAGTAATCCTTAACTGAAAGACTAAAAGTGTAGTTCAAATTTTTGCTATACTGCCGCTTGTAGAGGTTGTAACTAGCTCGGAAAAGGCGGGTATAATAAATTAATTATAAAAGACGAAAACTCTTCCTCTTTCTGTTCTCGTCTCTTCTTGTCATTTCCGTCAGTTGAAAACCTTTCTCGCAAGCTAGCTATTTCCTCAGATGACATCAGTTACCGTACCACCAAATTCACGTTTGAGCAATAGCTTGTAACTTTTCAGTTGAATCACTTGTGCTAAATAATTATGCTACTGGCGGTATCAGAGAAGCTGAGACCTTCTTGTCCGCTAAAAATTCAATAGTGGCTATTTCAGATGGATCCTTCGTGTGAATCGATAATATTATGTTAAGCGACGGTCAAGACAGCGTATATTTAACTATTTAACTTGTCCTTCATCCTAATATACCGTATACATATTTACTATAATTATTTTAGTGATTATTTTCTTGATTCTCTTGAAGCTTCATCAAGAAAATGAATGCCCAGCATATCCAGTTGTGTGTGACAAATGCAGTAAAGAGGGAATTCCTCGTGGAAAGGTAAGAATGGGAGTGTTCCCAGAGAGAATTTGTGGAGAGGTGGTGTAGCTTGCTTGTGACCAACTCACTTATCTAAAGGACTAGCATATAACCAGGCCTATTAAATTTGCCCATCCCCTTTGCGAACTGTCTGGTCTGGCCCGCTGGCCTTATGACAAATGAAAGCACCCGTAGTCGCGCATGAGCAATAGGAACTTAATTTTATCTTACTTTCACGCATTCAATTCGCTGCTCGTCGACTCACTGTTTTTGATGTGGTGTCAGAAAAGAAATACGAACGGTTAACACACGCCTCCATTCAGAGGATTGTGGAGAATATTGGTTTCTGAAGAATTGTGGAGAATAGTGGAGTGATAGTAAACACAAATACCATTTTTTTTTACCTTTATAGCTGGCGGATCATCAGAACCCTATTATGGGAGACTGCGAGGGAGTACAGGGTCCTTGTCCATTCTCACAGATTGGTTGTTCCAAAAAACAGGTAAGGCTAAAGCACTGTGTTTTGTAATCTTTTCTTGTTAGAGTGCTTGGAATTTGAGGAAAAATAATAATAATTAAAAAAACAGACGCTTACAATTGTCGAATTCCGTAGAATCTCTCCCAAACCTCAATGGGTTTCTCTAATTTCAGTCCTCAAGAGAGGAGGACTTACTCGAAAAATAGAGATTTCAACGAAATTTACAGTTTACCTTACCGAGATTCTTAGTCACCACTTGCTGAAATGTTGAACAACTGGGTTTACCAGATTATAAGTTTGAAACGAATTTTAAAAGTTCGCAAATTAACCGTTTAGCTTTAGAGCCAATGATAGTACAATGATGTTTTCAGTTTACCTTGCAAAAAGGTGCTTAAAAGGGAAGTTTTAAAACATCGCCATGCTCTATCAAGTGGTTTCCATGTCTCGTTTTGGCATCAGATTACCTTTGATCTTTTGAATTCCAACACCCGACTTTGTAGTTAACGGGCCGAGGTCCCCTACGGTCTCTTAACGAAAAGTATCTGAAGGACAATCGTCCAGAATTCCAATCATGATGAGCCTTAGAGAAAGAAAGGATGACTACTGACCAGGATACGAATTGAAGCAAAATCCACAATCCGACATTCTTGAGTTTATATAATGTTTAAAACACGAGCAGCAGTGTTTTATCGGGATTTAAAACCACGAGGCGCGGCCGAGTGGCTTTAGACCCGATAAAACACGTGCTGCAATTTTTTTTGAACGGCTTCATTTACATCCCTGGAAAAGCGTGTGTCAAGAGAGTTCATAACAATGATGCTTTTGTGAACGTTAGAAATTAGCATACGAGAAAAACATTAAACAGCGCATACTAATAAGGAGGAGGTTTTATCGGGTTTTAAAACCACTGCACGTCATGTTTTATCGACCATTTGATAGGTCAATGGGCTTATGAATTTTTAATGAGGTTTTGAAAGACCGATAATTGACTGCATTTACAAGATCCATGAATCCCTCAAATCCAAAATCCTAGCCTTTACTCTTTATTATCTGACAATCCGCATACCTGTTCCCCCAAAGCTCAACCGAGCTGTATAATGGACAATCAGATTAGTGCAGACCAATTAAACCATATTTCAGAGTGGTTTCGCCTCAAAGCATAGTCATGTAGTATGCCTTCACCATCTTAATATTCCACCTTGGAGACGAAGTGTATTAAGTTGCCAAAAATCATATTATATACATAGCATGAATGCGTGTAATATTTGACAGGTACTCAGCCAAAAGGAAAAGAAGGAACATTTAGTGAAGGAAAATAGCCACCACAGCATTCTCCTTCTTCAGTTCGCCCTTCGTTTAAGCGGAGAAATGGAATCCTCACTAAGAGGCGATCCCAGAATTGTTTCCAGAAGTCCTCAGATATTCGCGAACTACGATAATGTCATCCAAGATCTCCTTAACCAGATGCAATTAAGCTCGGAGGCAACGAGGAATCTGCAAGACAAATTACGAGAACACAGTGAGAGGATCACCTCCCTAGAGAGAAAACTGGCCTCTGTGAATGTATCGGGTGCAACGCCATCTAGCCAACGTGTTCCTGATGCGGAAGGTAGCTTAACGAATACCGATATTACCAGAAGACTAACGAACCTTGAGAACAAAACTGCGGACCACGAAGTGCTTTTGGTGGAAAATAATCGTACCACGGTGGAGACGAATCGAGAAGTGGCAAATGTTAAAAGACAAGTGGAGACTACCCAAGAGACTGCACGGAGAACGGAGAGGCGGATGGAGTCTATTGAGCACACACTGGCTCTCAGAAATGTCACCTTGGCTGATTTAGAGGAGTACGTTAGACAACAGGAGTTTTCAAGCTATGACGGCCAGTTAATATGGAAGATCACTGAATATGCACGAAGACGAAACGAAGCCGTCAGTGGTCAGCAGGTGTCTTTCTACAGCCCGTGCTTCTTTACTAGTCGCTATGGCTACAAGATGTGCGCACGGATTTACCTGAACGGAGATGGCATGGGGCGAGGAACACACATCTCCGTTTTCTTTGTTGTCATGCGCGGTCAGTATGATGCATTACTCCGCTGGCCATTCAGACAGAAGGTCACATTCATGTTGATGGATCAGGATAACGTGGAACACGTGATTGACGCCTTCAGGCCTGATCCAAGCAGCTCATCCTTCCAGAGGCCGAGAAGAGAGACCAACATTGCCAGTGGGTGCCCCATGTTCTGCTCTTTGACTGAATTGAATAACCACGCTTATGTAAGAGATGACACCATGTTTTTAAAAATTATAGTAGATACATCCGATCTGTAGGCGTGAAGTTTTTACTAACAGGCAAACCATTTTATAATTTTAAGCTTGTTTTTCTTGCAAAGGCAATAGGACGCTCTAGGCTTCGCTACAAATATCTTGAACGATGGCCCAAATGCTGTACCGTTTCGGAAGTACTTGGAAAAAATACTAGGAAAAAAGCTGCAAATAGCCCCAGGCCTGTATATATAAAAGTATCAGCGATTACTTTAAAAGACCTCTCTAAAAAAAAAACAAAACTTTAGTTTTCTTTACAACCACAGAAATGAAGCATTGGGTGTCTGATATTTTTGTATCACCACTATGCATTTAGCCTGATGAAGTCACAAAATCGGATCGCAAACGACGCGTAGGTCTTATTTGTAAGAAATGTTTGTTCCTTGAAGGTTTCACTTCAGGTGAAATATTAGTGATAGTCAGCGTGATGTGGGAATCTGACGATCCACATTTTAGGATCATGAAGTACTGATTCCCGTCCTCAAAGAGACCAAATTGTGGTCAATGCTAGCGGAGTTCAGGGCTGATATTTGTTCGTGGAGGCGTATTAGCCTAGTTCGTGGATCACTAACCTTTAATTTGTTTTTTAAATCAGAGGGCCGGGTCCAAGGGTCGCTATGAGCTGTGCGTTGTATTCTTGGGCAAAATGCTTTATTCCCTCTTGCCTCTCCCTCCCAAGAGTATTATGGGTTTTCAGTAAACCTGACTGGAACGCTTAATTGAGACCACTGAGGAACTAAATGTTATATAGAAAGAAAATAATATGCTCTAAAGTATCTAACACGAGTACGTAGAATAAGCCATATCTTGGGCTTTTTCAGGGGTTGCTAGTAGTTTATCTGAGATTATTGCCCGTTTAAAAAATGTTATGCAAAGCTACGGAAATACAACTTCAACAACTTAGAGACACTGAGTTGAAAAAAATATATCTGATCACCAAATAATGTCATAATGTCAAAGAATGATGATGATGATGATGATGATGATGATGATGAAGGTGATAGAGCTTCATGGCGCATTTTTAAATGCATGTCCAAATGTGTGTAGACAAATTTTACGCTGAGGATCAAGCTCAACAAAGCGTTGTTTAAAGAGAAACCACGAAAAATATATTTAACAACAATTTAGCATCAGTCCCTCAAGATCACTGACTTTCTTTACCGGTCGAAATACGACTTTGACGTAAGAAGTTTTAAAATATATCACCACATTTCGTCATTTTCAAGAGCAAACATAAACATTTTAACTGAGTTTTAAACATATTTTGACGGAACTGAGGTGCGAGATTTATACACAAAATCAATTCCGTGTTCTCTGATAAGCTCAACCGGCTGCAAATGAAATAAACCGGATACATGACGGAGCTAGTAATTTGATTGAAGGGAGTGTTTCGGTATTATGCAATGTGTGCAGTTTCGAAAAGACAATGGGCCAGTTATTTAAACAGAGTCCAACTTAGGCCGCGGCTTAAGACAATCAATGGACTTCCAAGTCTGTTTATGAGTGGTTTATTTTAAGTAGGTAAATAGTTTCCTAGTCTGGGATGCACGCCTTCTCAGTTGTTACCGTCGGCAGTACACAATGTTTAGATATGATTGTTGGCAATGTTGAAAATGACTTAGAACATGGTTTTGTTAAACACCGTCTAAACTGTCTTTGAACAACTGACCCAGTGAGTTTTATAGGTTATTGAAGGAACCTAATCCAAACGAAAATTGTCATTGCCCGTAATTTTAATTAGTCACTCGCACAAAGCGTTAACGTTTATAAGTTCTTTGAAGCTGAGGGGTTTTGCCAGAACGTCTGTGGTGGCTTTTCTTGCAACTTAAGGGCTAATGCGGTTGTCGTCAGAAGCAAATCCAGTACGCTTAGTATTTTCTTCCTCACGGTTTTCCTTTGTTACACACAATTTCAGCCGTAATATGAGGACTCTTTTTCTTGTACGATTCCTGGCCGGACTCCGACAAAGTCATCACTGGTTTGATATCAGCCGATAAAGCGTGTCTTGCCGAAGTCCAGCACCACAGGTTTCCAGTTTTCTTTTGGTATTTTCAAACGATGCCAGTTATTAGCCTTTAAATCGTTCTGAAGAACGCCACGACGTTGAATGTGGTCAAGACGCCACGATTACTTTCTTTAGGATAAATAATCAGGAGTTATTTTCCATTTTGTTCGATCGATCGTCGATACACGCAATAAAGGAATACGTAGTTCTCAGGTGATAGGTGCTTAGATGTAAGGGAGGTCACCTTTTATTACCAGGTAGCAAACAGTTTATATATATTTTTGTAATCTCATGTTTATCGACATGAAGAGAAATTAAGGCAACTTTTCAAGGGGTTTATTGTAGATTTTATTATTAAAATAAGTTTTCATTCACACCTCCCAAACATGGTATACACAAACAGTACCCTTTTACCCTTTTATTCAATTAGATTTTAAATTTTATTCAATTTAGAATACAATACTTATACCATACAGTTTTAAATTACGATTTCGAATTTACTTTCACAAACACTTGTCATGTCCACATATACTTTTATGTAGAAATTTTATCAAGCTAGATTTAAGGTCGATAAAAATTAGAGATCTATCAAGAAAAAAAAAACTGAAAACAACAACAAAAAAGAGAAACAGAAAGAGGAAAGAGAAACAACTGAACAAAGAAGCAAAACCAAAATAATTAAAGTTTTAAATTATACAAAACATAATGCAACTCTGCAGTGGAGCCAAGCGTGTGTTTAGCCTCCATCTGAGATTTGCAAAACATAGCTAGAAGGCGAGTAGCCTGGGTACATCCGCCACCTCCCCTCAGGAGGAGGCGAGTGGTACGAGTGAAAGAGTCGAAGAACAGGATATGGCCAACAATCTTTTTAACTGTTTTATTTATTCGTGAATTCTCATTATCCAAGTTCTCTTCTATTTTTTTACTTGGAACGAAGATTTATATATCTTATTCTAGTAATCACTTAAAAATACGGCTCGTACTGCAGGGGTGCCTATGAAGATCGCTACATATTTTAATGAACTTATCTGTGTTTTTAATTCATTATATAAATAACCGTATTGTAAATTGACAGGTATACTATTCAAGTTTAAGATCCTAATACACGTGTCATTTGAAATTCCGTAGCCGGAGTGTATTTTAAATATTTGAGGACGTTATGTTTCAAGGTATTCAGTGTTCCAAGTGTTGCAGTTGTATATATTACAAGTTTGCAATTATAACTAGTCCTTTACAAAACGATATAATTATAGGTATTTGATCGACAAGGAAAGAGTTTCAGCTATATATAGCGTTGCGTTCTCTTTCAATGCTTCCTTGCATGACTTTGGTTTAGTAATTTATTTAGTTATATTGATTGTTAAAACAATAAGACCTAGTTTAGTAGATTTTTTTACCATCTCTTTGAACTTAATTATATGGTTACTTGAAAAGTGGTCAAACTGAATTTACTTTTAATCTAACAAAATATGGGCTATTGTAATAGTAGTAGTTGTTGTAGTGGCAGTAGTAGTAGTAAGTAGTAATCTTTATTTACCCACGGTCAAATTTAATCATGTTTGAGACGAAATATACAATACAATCCTAAAATTCTAATTGCTATGATTATCCTACATGTTTGACCCACGCATGCCTTGGGCTGCTGCATGCCCTTCAGAGAAGGTGGAAATAGCATCTACGCAGTGTCTCATTTCCTTTCTGATTGTTCGAACGAAGTGCTGTAGACTCGGACAGTAATCTGTGTTTTTGCTTTTTAGAGGGCCACAAGTTTTTACGTGTCACCCTCTTAAAATAAAAACTTATTTTACTACTACTTTACTCTACTGCCAATTGACAGTTTTAAAAAAAATTCTTTTCCTTCAAGCTACAATCTTACTATATAGTCAAACCCCTGGTTCGTGCACGAAAGAGCTTGTTTGACAATCACCATGTAACGTGTTTATAATTACCATAAACATTGGTCTTACTGATAAATAGTGACTTGTTTAGCACATAGACTGATTCATGCATATGCATGCGTACAAACAAACATACATAAGTACATATTCATAAGTACATATTCAGCGTTCTGGGCGGGAAAGGAAACAGAAATGTAAAAATGTCTAACTAACTGGTATTGTAACACAAAGCAATAAACAAAAACATGTGGCAGAACACAACTATGTATAGCCCACTTTGAAAAAGAGTGATGGCCTGGGTCGAGAGTAGCTGCCCAAGCGGTTGTGGGAAGGTTTGGGGGGACGTTGGCTATTATCTTCGCATTTTTGCGTCCCCCCAAACAATCCCATAATCACTTGGGCAGTTACTCTCGACCCAGGCCATCACTCATTTTCAAAGTGGGCTATTTCAACTGTACATGTCCTCCATGGTGGGCGAGCACATGCTTTTCTCAGTCATGCGCACAACACTATAGATACGCAATGCGTATACAATAGCTGGTAAACTAAGTGAATAAATAGACATGTATCGAGTGAATAAATCGCATCGTCATATTGCACCACTGCACAATATTGCCTTATAGTTGGTATAGCGTTCCTTTGGAAAACAGCAGTTGACTCTGCTTTAATGACAGACACAGGCAGGCTGTTCCAAAGCGGGATTGTACTAAGGAGAAAAGAGAACTTGTAGGCATTGCCATGAGCATTGATTTGTCTAAATTTGCAAATTTTTACTTCATGTGTTAAAATCGAATAAGTTAGGTCATTTTATGTGTACTGCCAATGTGGCTATTATTGACAATAAATAAGTAGACCTCTAGTGAAATACTGTGTTTTGATTTAGTGTAGACCATCAGTAGTCCCACTGGACTTCCTAATTTTTCTCAGAAAGTAAAGCAGAGAAAACTGACATAAGATCGCAAAGAGAAGCAACGCGCAGTTTCCTAGATTTAGAAAGAACATCCACCAGAAAGCGACTACATAACAGGGGCACCCAACGATAGTTTTCTCTCTGATTCTTTGAAAGGTTATTTTAGGCTATCTGGAGTGCCTTTAGAGCTCTGTATTTTCATTTTACGCCGCGCTATAATATTTTTATCTGTTCGGTCATTCTAGGGAACTTGAGTCTTTTCGAAATTACCAGGGCATCTTTATCTATTTCCCGAAAACCTTAGGTCTTATTTCCTTTCCGAAAATCTTAGCTCACCTTTTTTGTTTCCCGAAACGACATTTTTATCAATCCGAAAAGACTAGACCTTAAATTTCCCATATCACTGGCATTCGTGGTGAAATTAAATTCCCTTTAGAAAATTGTAGGGGATTAAGGGCCTTCCGAACAGATAATTTATCGAAACGATCTGTTGGGTGCCCCTGACATAAGGTGCAATGTAATATGAAAAGAACCTGGAAGACAAGCAAACAAACAACAACAACAAATTAAACAGACCTTCTGGAGAAGCGAAATTCGAAAACGAAAGAATCACCTACAAATTTGAGGTTTCCGATGCGGAATCACGATTTAGCGCTAATGTTTAAGGCTCAATTACGTTGGCGGAAACATAAAGAAAAACTCATTTCCGTAGCGTTACTTCGTGTTTTCGCAAGTGCGTGCTATCACGAAAATACGCTAACGGAAACGTGCATTTTCTTCAAAGGAAATCTGACGGAAACATACAAAAAAGTGGTCCGGTTTCGCTGTTACCGCAGCGACACGTGTTAGCCGTTATGTTTCCACAACGTTTTCACGCGTTTCCGCAACGTTTCAGTTTGACATTTCGTCCTGTGTAGGACGAACTAGTATGCCCACTATAAGCTAGGTTGACTGATGATGGAAATGTTAAATGTGCTAGATTGTGGACTGTTGAATATATCACAGTTGTAGCATCTAGGTGGCGACGGACCTCAAGAGTGTCCCAGCCAAGCGACTGTGCATGGTGGTAACATTGGAAAATCTTGATAAGTCTGAGCAGGCAAATCTTATAGCAGATCGTTGTACAGCTTCCAGTGAACTTATGTGCTGTCCGGCTGCCGAAGGTATTTCATGCAGCTGGCGCATATTCCAGATGAGGTCTCACAAGAGGATTGTACGCTTGAGTCTTATCATACTGGCTGCTTTAAGAAAAGTCTCTACATGCGTAGTAGGTCTAGTGTCTTTGTAGCCTTATTTTTAACAGACTTGACATGGGAATCCCATTCTAGGTTATCCTGGAAAAAACCAAGATATTTATGACAGGTAATCGGAACTTAGCTTACGATTATTCGCGCTTATATCATGCAAGGAGCTGTCTGAAAAGCACATTCTGCAACAGAACTTACAATCAGTCTTCATATAGATCTGCAGGAAAGTCATGGGAGTAAAATAGAAGGCAGTAGGCAGTAGATTTGACTAGACTTCCACTCGTCAACAGCCATTATGACTTCAAAGACCGTTGTTAGATCTGAACAGAAATGAACAATGGACTGAACATGTAAATGAATATTCTTTCTGCCGAATACGAACACTAGTTAAGTGACATTCCATGTGGAATACCGAGCGGGAAGTCGAGTTTTTGCATTTTGTTTAAAGAAAAATTTTACTTCATCATTCTTTTGTCAGTCAAAGTTTGACATGGATTATCTTCCTGCCCGCTTCCTGACAAGCATGAGCCAGTTAGCGATACTGGAGAGGCTGGGATGTGTTCCGGTAACGAGAAGATTGTCGCTGCACTGCTGCTGCCATGGCTGGTACTTCTTCTCGTCCCAATCGTCATCGTCCCCAGAGGAGGATTCGTGTGTCTTCATTATTTGATGTTCACTAACCTGTCCTCTCCTGACATGGACCTGTCACCTGATGAGGATCCAGCTGCGTCCAAGCTCGTCAGATCCTTTGATGAAGTCTGGCGTGAGCAAGTGAGGTGGGGAGAGCTGCGTTCCCCGTGGAACGGTCGCACGTTGAAGAAGGTTAGTGACAGTATTGTCTTCTTGGTGCCCCCCCCCCCCTCTCCTACCATCCTGTTTGGCTTCACGTCTGGCATCGGCCCTGCTCCCGTGCTGGTCAGTTATCCTAATCCTCACGTCCGTCTCGATGCTTCCATCCCTCCGGGCAGTCCCAACTACTTTCTGAATCCCTGGGTCCCATCTTCTAGCAGGCGTTGCTTCGCTTGTGAGGGAGATGGGGCTATGGATGTGGTTGACCTTTCTGACCTCACTTCCCAATTGTTGGACATGGACCTCGTTATCATAACTGCGTCTTATTATCATGATGTCCCTGACTGCCGTGCTGATGTGTGGCTTCCCATCGCCTCTCCAGGACTTCTGCCAGATGCCTCTCCTTCTGTTTTTCCTGTGTGACCTTCTGGAGTGAGTGGCCGGAGCGTCTCGCTCTCTAGTTTGTCTCCGCTTGTGTTGTTTTTGTTTGTAATGTTTTCATCTGTGTTCTTTCTTTGAGGCTCCGTGTGCATGTGCTTGGTGTCCTTTATTAATTGGTCTACTGCACGGGCGTCTCGAGTTTCCGTCTTGTGAGCCCTCAGACGCAAGTTTTGGGGGCTTTTTGTGTTTTGTTGCCTTAACTTTTGAGGAGGCGGGGTTCGACACCCCGGCGAAGTTGGCGGCCTGGTGCCCCTCCGTTTGTGGTGGACCCACGCCTTTGGCATTGCACTTCTCCGCCTAGGGTGGGATTAGATGATATGTCCAGGAGCCATTGCACTAACCCTATTGGGGGCTGCCTGTTCGCCCCAAACACAAAAAAATTATCTTGTCAGTCACCGTTGGTCTTCAACAAGAGCGCATCGCGCAATCTTCAAGTAAAGGTAAGGAATCTCTAGTCCTTTTAGAACGCTTTTACAGTATAAGTGTTTGTCTGTTTCAGTCGCTAGACTGCTCTGCTGTTTTCGTCTCTGTTTATTTTAGTTTTCGTACATGTTGTAAGTTCTGTTTATTCGTTTCGTTTCAGTTTAAACCGCAACCTCAAAATCAACCCTTAACTCAACAGTTGTAACCTACATGCACAGTTTGCTTTCATTATCGGTCAGAACTTTTCAGATCTTGATCGTAAAAACGTAACGAAAATTTAGATTCCTTGCTGTAACTGGACAAGCCCGCAACTTCTCGTACCCCCAAGTCAGTTCTTTTCCTCCCGAGAAAAAAAATTATTGAGCTCTATTCAATAGCCTAAAACCGACCGTATAGGAAAGTTAACTATGCCTAAATTCCTCTGACGTTTTTGCGAACTCATTTTAGGGTCTTACTTTACAGGCTTTGGTATTTATTTAACTTCCAAGGCTCAACTATATTCAGCAAGACTGAGATAAGATTATTCTTTGTAGAAATTGAGTAGCTTTGAGTGGTTTCTGGAACGAAGAGAATCTGAGCTGAAATGTCTTCTCTCTGGTTGCATTTCACTGATGGGCTGCACAGAAATGAGATCGATGCATGAACTGTATGATAGACATCACAGAGTGTCCCCTACCCTAAATTCTTGCTAATTAACAATTAGATTATGAGCTCGAGATTTCTATCGCGTGATAGTTGATGAGGGCGAAGCCCGAATCAACTATCACGCATAGAAATCGAGAGCGAATAATCTAATTGTTTTAGTATAAATCTACTAGTCGTTCAAAACTGAACAAGTAAATTATCTGTTTCCTCATAGCAGACACTTCGAAAACGCGACGAAGCGGCCGCCATTTTGTTGAAAACCGCTACTCACTATCTATCACAGATTAGTATAAAGCTACTAGTGTTCTATCACGAATGCCGTTCTCTGATTGGCTACGCTACTCGCTATCTATTCTGTGATAGATAGTGAGTAGCGGTTTTCAACAAAATGGCGGCCGCTTCGTCGCGTTTTCGAAGTGTCTGCGATGAGGATATAATTAATTTACTTATTTAGTTTTGAACGACTAGTAGATTTATACTAAAACAATTAGATTATTCGCTCTCGATTTCTATGCATGATAGCTGATTCGGGCTGTGCCCTCATCAGCTATCACGCGATAGAAATCTCGAGCTCATAATCTAATTGTTAAATAGATAGCGAGTAGCGTAGCCAATCAGAGAACGGCATTCGTGATAGAACACTAGTAGATTTATACTAAAACAGGATAGTACAGTCCTAATACTGTAGCTCCCATTGTTTTCTGCGGGGGATCCACTGTTCCAAACCAATGACTTATTGTTTCGTTCTCCAATCACAGACCTCGTCTGGATAGCTACTGTCTTTCCTAAAACACAAATAATTCTGTCGAACATGAAGTCATATGAAAACAACAAAAAGGTCTGTATTATATAAATTACCCAAAATCAGGTTAGGTGTATTTCTGGACATAAGTGGTATGTTGAGGCTTACACCCAGAAGCCTTTTCCAGGCATCCAGATAAAAGGGAGGAAAAAAGACACCTCGTGAAAAAAATTGCGGCGAAGGGAAAAAGAATTTCAGAATTTTTTCTTTCTTCTGCATATGGTTTCCGAATATCCACAAACTGTCGGTCCGAAATAGGATATCTACAAAACCTTTTATATGTATAATGTGGATGTTATGTTCCGAGTGCTGCACGTACCTGTAGTTCAGAGACGATTAAGTGTAAGTTCACTTCGTTGTCAATTAGTAAGCCCCTTTCTTTAGGCCTGCATTTTCCACTGACAATCCCCTTTCTTTGTCGACATTGTTTTTTTCCCCGAAGTTGAGATTTTTGGCCCTGTCAACACTCAACAGGCTAGCTGAGATTATATATATTTTAAAACTTTTACCATGTTTTTTATCCTTCAAGACCGGATTTCGTCAGGTCCGTCAGTAGCCCCTACACTAGTCTGGGGGATAATAGAAGCTGAACTTAAATTCACAACAAAAGAAAAGCATATATTTTGGTGTTGGAACGTTCGAAAATTATGAATTCCTATAGGCTTTCTCTGTCAGCAAATTAAGCTTATAGTACGATCATAGTTCACAGCATAGGGTTATTTTTCTGCCCTTTGCTACAAGTATAAATAATTCAGTATTTTGAGCACTGAATTTCGTGCCTCAATACCAGACCAGTTCTGCCCGAATATACAGAATAATTTCTTTAGCGACTGCCTCACCCCTTACGCTTATGTTTATGGCACTGGGAATGGGTTTGGGCTGGGAAAATTGACTCCCCCGGCCACAACCCTTTCAGGACCCGCGCTCAAGATCAAAATGAAACTGTACTAAGAATGGTAGCACTTCGAAGAGAGGATCCACCAAACTCTCCTCATAGCTAAAGGGAAGACCTCATGAACGTGTTCCAGTGACTGTCTGCTAAGAAAGACATTTCTCAGTATAAATCCCAGCTAAAAGTCCTGCTCACATCCCTGGAGATGTTGACCCCCCGCAGTTTAATCGGTCCAGTAATGGGGGTAAAGCTCTCTTTACAAGCCTCAGCTCCACCACCATGAGTCTCCCTGAAAAGCCCGCTTGCAGGCCGTGGAATTCGCCAGGTAACCAGCGACGAGTTCGTGCATCGAGGGGTCGATCACACATTAATACCACTCGCCTGTAATTCAGGAAGTGAGCTCCACACAGGTGTGAATCAGGAGCGGGAATGGAACATTGTTTTCCTTTCCTGTGCCTGAGGGGGCCTGTAATCTGCCTCCTGTCACCCTCCCCTCGAGGTAGTATCAAGAAATTGTGTTTCACACGAATTATGGGATATGGGACGGTCCCGAATAGTTTGTATGTTGCTTTTGCTTGCTTTCGCTTTATTCGTGTTACGTAGTCCAATACATTTCACTTGTGGCACTTTTAAAGTCACAAATTTCCAAAGAGTGAAATCTTGAGGTTTCTGGATATCTTGGGGGACGTTTTGGGCACGAATCGCTCACGCTGAAAAGAGGTGACGGGATCTCTGATATAGTGAACTAACGACGTAGCTAAACTAGCTTACAGTTGTTCTTCAAGCACTCTCCTTGTTCAATTGTTCTTTACGACTAATAATTTTTTATTGTATATGGATAATCCGATAATTGTTGTAATGTTTCAAGTGCTATGTGTATGAGAAAGTTAACCAGAAACTCTCAGAACTTTTGTGAGATAAGATCATAATGAGAGCTGGCCCTTTTAAGTGGAGAGTAAATTCACGATTCGATAAGCTGAGGGTTTAAAAGTAACTTACCGCATGTATTTAATATTCTGTCTTTCAGTCATGAAGTTGCTGACACTCGCCGATATTTGTCTTCATTTCAAACGGCGCAAATATGGACAACTTTGAGAACACCGTGTGTGTTTCATGCGGAGTACGAAAAAATGACGCTTTATTGTTTGGCAATTTTTGTCGCTGTTCTGGTTCCTATCACGATGAATTGTGGTAAGTAAGCTTAAATGCGTAATTTTTCACTGAACAGAAAGAATTAGGGTCAGTTATTAAAATGCAGTTTAGACGGTGCTTAACAAAACAACGTTCTAAGCCATTTTCAATTTTGCCAACAGTCCTATCTAAGCATTGTCTGCTGCTGACAGTAACAGGAAGGCAGCTTGCACCCCAGACAAGAAAACTCTTTAAGGGGTCTATGTACTTAACACACATTTGGAGGCCCACTAGGGTTTTTAGCTGCATGCGCACGCAAAACCCACCCACCCCATAGTAAAAGGTGAACGTGTCAGCTAAATAAATCAAAATGTCTATCAAAATAATTTGTGCGGCCAGTTCTAACACTGGAAGTGAAATCGCGCAAACCAGAAGTGAAAGCTGCAAGGAACATTTGTTGTTATCTCGAAATTTTGCTCGGCAACCTACATGTATCTTGATTTTTTGCGTGCATGTAACAGTCAGTATGCCACTTCAAATAGAAATGTTTGGGAGAAAATTATCCAGTAGAATTCATGCACGAGCCCAAAGGGGGTCAGCCCAAAGAGCGTCTGCATAGGTACAGAGCTAGAGCTATTACTTGAAACCTGACACAGCTATACGCACAAAGGAATCATTTGTAACAGTTTGTGCTGGCAATTTATGAAGTCATGTAAAAGTTGAAATCTTGTATCCTGCTCTGTTGACCTATGCGACTCTCGCATCCCAACCCCATAATGACGCGAAATCCTGGTCCCGTTCGTACAGCTGTAGTTGAAATTCCTGCTTCCCAACCCTGATTTTAGCTTGCATCCTAAATATCACCACAAAAAACAAACAAACAAAAACAAAAACATTTCTTGCATCCTGCCACACCTATTGTGGACCCTCTGACTATAGCAGAGGTGTCAGAGACGGGCTAGACTTAGCATTTTACATTCAGATTGTGCCAATCAGCAAAAATGGCCTAGCAAAATAGTGTCCAGCCAATTGTTGTGATTAATTGGCTCACAAAATTTGCTCTCATTTTTCTTGTGTGCCCATTTCTGCTTTATTATAGTGCTTGTTGCTGCAAGTTGTCATCTAATAATAATTATTACATACCAGGTAACTACAGTGGATTCAGATTGTATGATTTTATCCCACAACTTTTCAAGATAGCAGGCAGCAATAATTTGCAATTGAAAATTGCCACGATCAACTTAAAGAAACACCTTAAGTGCCTGTGACAAATGGCGACCAAATTAACTTGCAATTAAATTTGCGTCAGCGACTCGCACAACTGTGTCACTAGCTAATTTAGTAAACTGTGAAGTTGGTCATTTCATGTTGTTTTGCACAAGATGTCCGAGACATGTACAAGCACTTACATTGAATATGCTAATAAAAAAAAGCCATTGTTTTGCTCATCAGATCTTTTTTTTCTAAGTTCTTATTTTGGTTACTGTCATGCGAAACTTCACCTGACACAAATTTGTAACTTTAAGCGATGAAACGAAATAATTAAAAGAGTGGAAGATATCGATTAATCCATGGATCAGATGAGATAAGAAATAGAGATAAATACCACAACTTGCAGCTATTAAGCTGAATTACTTCCCAGGTGGAAATCTTATTAAGATCTTAGTAAGATCTTATTAAGTTTCTTATCAAGATTCTTATTAAGAATCTTATTTAAGAATCTTACAAGAATCTTACAAGATCTTGTCACAAGATTCTTACAAGATCTTACAAGATTCTTACAAGATCTTGTAAGATCTTATAAGATTCTAACAAGATCTTAAAACATTCTTACTTAGATCTTACAAGATTTTATAAGATTCATACCAAGATCTTACAAGATTTCATAAGATTCTTACCAAGATCTTATAAGATGTCATAAGATTCTTGCCAAGATCTTACAAGATTTCAAAAGATTCTTACCAAGATCTTACAAGATTTCATAAGATTCTTACAAGACTTTATAAGATTCTTACCAAGATCTTACAAGATTTCATAAGATTCTTATCAAGATCTTACAAGATTCTTTCCAATATCTTACAAGGTTTCGACAAGATCTCTTCAAATGTTTTTCTAAGATATTGTCAGGATCTTACCAATTAAATTGTAGAAAGTCTTGGGAGATCCATAACCAGGATAAATTGAAGGGCCAAGATTTGATTTTGCTTTTCAAGCAAGCTGCAAAATAGGGAAAAACCTGACGTGTATACTTAAATTTTCTTTTGGATTGCCCTGACATTTCTGGCAATGACCTACACTGGTTCATTCAAAATTAAACTAGAATCATGTGTTCCTGAGAGTCTGATCACAGCTTGCTTACAATACAAAATCTACACGTACCTAGAGAAACTTACTTGAGGTGGATATGCTCATAGCACTTAGATTCAAAGGATGGGCCATTGTTAAACCATAACCAACAAGAAAAATCATGTGTGATAACCTTTTTATCGCTAAATCTTGGCTATTGTGAAATAAATTTATCGCAACAATCTTCACAAGTTAACATGATGGAAACTTTCATTGACTACAATGCCATATACAGCTTTTTTACAAGGCATATATCCAAGTTCTTGTGATGCATGCTCACAAGATCATGCAACAGCACTATAATTATTATTGTAATCCACAAGAGTGACAGAAACAAACCTTTACCAACAAATGTTCTCTAGACTAGGATAAAGTTCTACATGTAACTTTTTCTTCTATTTGCATCAATTGATGAAGCACTAATAAAAATCTATTTGACTTAATTAATCTGGCAGCTTTTATTTAAGCCTTTCTAAACAATCCAGAGAATTATTATTTGCCAGTATTATTTTCCCACGAAAGAAGCAACCTTAAAAACACTTGTACATATGAATAAGAGCTTGGTTTCCACTGGTACAATAATGTTCTTTAGTGTTAAAAAATAAACAAATAAATAAATAAAAAATAAACATAAAACAAAAAACCCCAATAATTCCTCTCAGTTGCATGTTAAAAGCAAGAAAACATGAAAGCTTGAAATTATCCTGTATGGTCCCTGTGGAGAAAAAAAGAAAAATAATTAAAAACAAAAGAACAAGATATCATTTTTGATGCTATTTTCCTATTTTTTTTGCTAATTTCCTTGCTAAAAAAGCTACCAATTAGAACAATAAGTATTTATTAACTAAGGTTAAGTGTATGCCTCCATTGGTCAAATCATCATGTACTGTTTGCCTCTGAGCAAATGCTGACAGCAGCCTTCTATTGGCGTCAAAATGTTGAAACACTGTTTGATAGAAGTGTCTCCCTCCCTCCTCCTCCTAAGTAGTGTACAATGGAAGCAATGATGACCTGCACGCCAATTTGCCCAAACAACATTGACCAAGAGGAAACGTAAGGGGAGCAGCGTTTCAACAACTATTGAGAGTTTATACTGTTTGCGAGCAGAGCCTTTCAACTTTTCAGCCAAAAGAATGGCACCAATATACAAGAGATACTCAGTGAAGCGACTAAAAACAATAATTATTTGTTTTACAAATGTTGGGGATGGAATGTAGCTGGATTAAGCCACAACCCACTGAAGAGCAGGATTACATCATCATTGTGTGAACTGCACGAGAATGCCACTTTTCAGTTTATTTTGTGAGGATTTCTCTTAGCCAATTGCCCATTTACATTTCTTTTATGCCTTACAAAACTCCAGAGTGTAGGCTGAACCATTTACAATGTGCTAAATATTACTATTCCTAATGCAGGTTTGACAAGTTCATAAAAGCCTAATTTATAAGAAAAAATGATTGCATTGATGAAAAGGGTTGTTACTTAGTGTTCCCTTTATAATTTATTGCTTGCTGTTGTCAACTATGATATCAAGTACTGATCAAATACTGCCATTATGTAAGTTACAAAATTTTATTTAGTATTATTGTTCCTGAGTAGAATTAGCAGAAGTCACAATTCACAACAAAATTAAATCGGTTAAAATAGATTCCAGCGGTCATAATCATAAGTGACTTTATTGCGCAGGATTTGTTGACTTGACTCTGAAGTTGCAGTCTTGAGTCTCGACCTCGACAACAAAATGGAGATAGGAGTTGAAAATCTACAGTAAAACAAAAAATTGTGCACTTTAAATCAGTTCTTCTAAGTGATCACAGTGACCACTAAGCTGCCATTAACTTTAATTTAGACAATGTTGCTGTGTGCTTCTCACCCATAACAATCTTGTTAGTTCCTGATGTGAGTAAAATGAGCCATACACTCCACGAAGATCATAAACTGATCTTCAAGCCAAATCAAGATCGATCACTCAAGTCTTCAGCTTATACCAACTCTGTCATGATATCAACCCGGCTACAAATTACTCCGTAAAAACGTTTGCAAAGGCTTCATATAAAAACTAAAATAGGGAATGACCACCTCAACAATCTTCAAGAAGCAGCATGCATATGTAAATGTCTGTAATTCGCGTGGACGATCACACATTTTCAAGCAGTCTTTCACAAAATAATTGGTAACGAAACTTACCTCTTTCTAAAAAGTGGTTGTCCACAGTTTGCTGCTTGAAGCCATTATTTTTTTAGCTTAACAGAGGCAAAATCCAGAGGAAATGTGTGCTGTATACTTGAATCGCGCCTAAAATCTAACATGAAACGGTCTTTTCTCCGAGCCTGCAGTGGCATATCTGCTGACCAAAATGGTGCCCAGTCTTCCCAGTCTGAATGAAATCCAAGATGGCTGCCGGTGTTGCTATGATTCCACGCTTTTCCACGTTTTCTCGCTCATTTTAAAAGCTAGCATTGTGGATGAAAATCGTAGAAATTATGATTTAAAGCATTTTTGTTCTTTCTGGCATTAAATGGAGTTGAGATTCATTAATGCAGGTTTGTAAGTAATAATGTTTTCACAAATGAGTTTCAGTGTAGGACTGTGCATTTAGTTTTTTTTTTTATGCAAATACAATCTGTAAACTGCAAACTGTAAGTCTTAACAGTCATATCTTTTAAGCCTTTTTTTTAGAAACACACATGTCTACATAGCGTTTATCAACTTAGAACACTGAAGAAAACAGTATTAAGATGTACAAGATGTCACAACAAACAAGTAAATTTCAAAGAAAGTAAACAGATTATCACAGTCAGTGTGAGAGTCTTGCTGGCATGTTTATTCTTAGATCCTGTCAAGATTTTGTAAGATATTATGAGATCTTAAAAAAAATTGAACCAAAGAAGAAGTTTTTGTTTTTGTTTTACAAGATCTTCATAAGAACTGTTTTTAAAAGATCTTATTCTTCATTTTTCTAAGATCTTACAAAGATAATTGTAAGGTGGTAAGATCTTAATCAGAATGGTTGTAAGATCTTGGTACAAATTTCGATTAAGATCTTATCAAGAAAACATTAGGAAATAGGTAAGATCTTATCAAAATATGTTTATGATCTTACTTTTAATTTATAGTAAGATCTTAACAAGATTCTTGTAAGGTAATTCTTAAGATCTTAACAAGATTGCTAATAAGATCTTGTCACAAATTTTGATAAGATCTTAATAAGAAAATATTAAGAAATGGATGAGATCTTATTAAAAGCTGTGTAAGATCTTATTGATTGTTAGGTTGAGGATTTTATCAAGATTCTTACAAGTATCTTACAAGAATTTAGTAAGATCTTGTAAGATCTTATAAGATCTTAAAATGCTGAAGATTGTATAGTTTGTATTAAGATTTTATTAAGAAGTGTTGTAAGATCTTATTAAGATATGAAATCTTAACAAGATCTTATTAAGATCTTAGTGTTATTTTCATTCTTATAAGATTCTTACAAGATCTTGTAAGATCTTACAAGATCTTAATAAGATTTCCACCTGGGTTGTGTTACATACAGCATGTTTAAAATTTCAAACAATAAAAATCCTAACTACACTACATGTAATTGACACATCAATTGCACTATTGAGCTCTAGAAAATTTTGATAACCCATGGAATTAGAGATCACTAAAAATTCCATTTCGGGGAACTGGGGGGCTCGAAAGCCAATATTTTCCAACATGCAGTGCTGGAAACAACAGTTGGCCATCAGATAATGTTCAATCATGTTTCTAAAGGTTGCAGCAAAACATTGGTTATAGGGAGCTGAAACAGCACTGGTCAATATTCAAATTCTGATTGATCTGAATAGACCATTTCCGAGTTGCTGTGAACCTCATTATGAAAGCGAGGCTAGGTGCCAAGTTTTTGTTATGAAAATTAGTTTTCATTCATATGCAAACAAAACTAATTTTCATATGAAAAGTTTTGCACTTAGCCTCGCTTTCATATTGAGGTTCACAGCAACTCGGAAATGGCCTATTGGGTTGCTGTTTTTTATTCCGATAGCATAATTTGACTGTTGTGTATCAAACGGTTACAAGAAAGTAATCACAGCTTTAGCTAGATACTATAATTCTGTTTCTTCAATGTGGCATGAAATTCTCAGGCTGTGTTTATAACTTAGTGATATACAACTTCAGTGACCTTATTTTAAAGCCTAAGAACACAAGTTCTGTAAAGTACAGTCATGCAGTTTAAATGTTTTTTAAAGAGTATGCATGCATGCTGTTATGGAGATGATTTGAACTTAATAGTGATGGAATTTGTATTCCTCTGAAGAGTTGAATATATACTCTCTAAGATATTTTTATGTTTTGGGATTTTGCAGACTGAACTGTTTTCAGCTGTGACCTAAAGTTACTACTGTATGTGATAACACTAGTTTACTTTAGTACTCTAGCTCCTATAATGTCTAAAAAAGTTCAGAAAAGTGCAAAATAAAATAGGCCATTTCCGAGTTGCTTTGAACCTCATCATTAAAGCGAGGCTAAGTGCAAAATTCTTGTTGATTAAACAAAACTAATTTTCATATCAAAAGCTTTGCACTTAGCCTTGCTTTCATAATAAGGTTCACAGCAACTTGGAAATGGCCCATTGAATGAGGTGGAAGAGCTAGTGTTAGGCGAGGGTCTACATTCTGATTATAATCTGAAATTACACCATCTAAACTACTCCCATAGATCAGATGGAATAAGCATGTGACATTTTGTGTATCAGGTACATGTATATACAGAGCTTCTCAATTCTAAGAAGTTCAAAAAAACTAATTTGAAAAAAAAAATTTTTACTTCACAAACTGAAACCTGGCCTTTCAAATACAGTTTTAAAATCAAATAGGAATGTTCCACTTACAAAATGGAAGTCATGGAAATTTGTACTGTTCAGTAATATAATTATAATAACCCCTTTTCTTCATTGATCAACTGTTGGGCTTCATTTGTAGCCAATTTTTTTGAACAAGAGTGCTCGTCCCAGCCTACCTGTGAGTCTACAGCAAATTTTGCTCAAAAGGCATGTGGCTGTTTGACTGCCCATTCTTTCTAGGGTGCTTTTTTTGCTCATTGCAAAGGAATGATGAATGATACAAATTAGTATGATTTATGTTGATATCTAGTGTTATTGATGGTAAATAATTATTTAATACATTTTTCAACAAATATTTTTATAGGCCCAATTTTTCCAGGATGTTTGTGGTTGGGCAAAGAAGAGAGCTGCCCCCATCTTTTTGTCGCCAGGTAAGTGTACTGTAAATAATTCAAGGCTGCTAAGTATGTTTACCAGGCTAATACAAGAATTGTAGCACTAAGTTTTGTAAAAAGGTAAAGTCACACTATGAACCTTAGTGGCCCGCACAACCAAAGCTTAACCTGTGGTGTCTGTAGCATGAAGGAACTAGCTGTAGACTATTGCTTCAGTCAACTCCTCCCTGGATGGGCAGGGTTCTTCCTAGTACTTAGTACATGTATGTGGCCCATACCCATTTATACACCTGGGTGAAGATCGAGTGACAATGTGGAGCAAGGCTTCTTGTTTGAGGAATAAACACAGCAATGAAGAGACTGACCTAGTCTTGAATCACTGCATGGCCCTCTAATCTTCTGGCCATTTGATTGAAAGTCTGACACACTAACCTCTACACTGCCTTGCGTCTAGGAAGTTTTGTACTGAGGTGCAATGCCTTTATAAATGAGCCATCTTTTATTGCTACTTGTAATGTTAGTGACAAGGCTTTGTATGTGTTCATTTTACTAGAATGGACCTGAGCAAGATCCAGCCATTAAAGATGACATTGGTGCCAAAACTGTAGCCTCTTCCCGTAATGAGGTGAGTAACATTTATTTAGTAGATGAGGTACATTAGCATGCTTCTTGCGTTGTCATGTTGTTTAACTATAGCTTAGCCAAGGCTAACAACTTTATTAGATACCGGTATATTAATACT
The DNA here is from genome assembly GCF_977016875.1 of Pavona decussata. Classification (NCBI taxonomy): domain Eukaryota; kingdom Metazoa; phylum Cnidaria; class Anthozoa; order Scleractinia; family Agariciidae; genus Pavona; species Pavona decussata. Next base: position 279,975 of record NW_028145624.1, on the reverse strand, counting down.
GGTAATAGTTATCACTGGTTAAAAATTGTGGTCGACATGCATATGGCAATTTGATAGACTACTTGTCTTCATGTGAAAATGAAGCCAGATTCTTGCATCAAACAGTGATTTTGTTACAAATTCCTCTGGTGAGTCCTGGGTCTTATCTCATGAAAAATCATGAGTCCCAGTCCAAAAACCAATGAGTCCTACATTAGAGATGCTTGAGCCTTCATGTAACTGTGAGAAAATTCTTTCCGTTAAACTTTGTACATACATCATAGTACACAAAAATTTGTACATTAAAGTTTTTCTCTTCATCGTATTTCAGCCAACCATAAGTCTTAAACCAGTTTGGCAGGAATTTTCTTATTTTTTTGTTCCCTTCGTTTTCTGAAACAACGGCCACATTTGAAAGACTTGAAAAGCTGGTAGGAACACTGTCGAACCCCGGGAACAGTCGGAATACTTTCAGTAGGACTTCGTTGTTTGAACCAGTATGAAGTGGCCACCCTTCAAAACTTAAATGTTTTGCCCTGGCAGAGGTTGCGAAATCTTCTTGGGTGGCATTTTCTTATTGTTTGTCAGCTTTAACATTAAGGTGAACTTTATATCGGACTCTACATATAAGTTCCAATTGTTGGCGGCATCTTGGTTCACCCATGTGCTTTCTGTATAATTATGGTAAACATAATGAGTAACCACTCCATCAGATAATCAAAATGGCAACAATTAAATAAAAGAAATTTTATTGGTCAGGAGTATATTGCATGGAAATGCTTGGGTTGATTTGTTCAAAAATTACTTCTGGTTCTATTTTAAAGACGATATTGTTCTCTTGACTTGAAGAGGGTTTTATTATGTATAATAACACAAACAAGACATCCTTCAAAAACATCTTTAGTTGATCGATTGTTCTTTGCATCCTATAGGACGCTTGCTGTGAATTATTTTGTGTCTTTGGGAATTTTTATGCATCAGGGATGCAGGTTGCAGGGGTTACAAAATCACTGATCAAAATGAGGTAATTTTGCACGACAGAGAAACAAAATGGTCGCCAACCTTGATTTCTTCCGCACGCATTTGCACAGGCAACCCAAATTTGGACTTGCAGTCTCCCATTGTTGACCGCAATTACGTATAATTTAGCACATAACAGTTTGCACTGATAAACTCAGTAGTACATGTACTAGTAGCTCCTTGCTAAGTAGTGACAGAATATTTGAGTTTGAAAATAGTACATTATGACTAGCAATTGGAAATCTGCTGGTGGATATTTTACTAGTATATATATACTGGGAAGAATAATAATTGTTTTGTGCACAACTTTAGTGAAACTTTGCCTCGTCCAAAAGGAATATATACAAATGAACTGGACAACATCAAGAGACTCAACTCAGTTTAACTTAAAGGGGAAGTACGTATCACGAAAATATGATGTCATTTCAAAAATGTTTGTCTGACAACAGAAACAAAAAATAATTGTCTAGTTTTGTTATAAATTATCACCCCAGTGCAATAAAACTGTTGATTATATAGTGCCTCTGGCCAGAGACAGAGTGGGTCGGAATGGATTAAAACTTGAAAAATATTAGGCTAATGTATTTCAAGTTTTCGTATTTTTGTGTCCAAAATGCGCAAGAGCAGAGTACGAGTTGTTCCTTTCAAGAATTGACTTGATTTCTCTCCTCTCGTTGTTCTAGAATTATTTTGTAGCTATGTGAAGGTCTTATTTCACCATTTTTAAAGTGCCACTACGATCAAAATTTTGCATCCCTTTTTTTCTTCAGCTTTGGAAAGTAGAAGTGATAAATACTTACCACGCCAAATTTTACATCGAATTTCCAACGGGAAGACCAGTTATTTTAAATGCGAAGTTCAGCTTCGCTGTGCCGCCATTACTCAAACGACAAATGGCCGTGAACTACATAGAGAGCTGGATCTAGTTGCACCGACAGGAATATGACGTCATACGCGCACAACAACATGGCCTGCTTTCGAATGTTCGATCTCGCTGAAAGAAGCCACTTCTTTTTATTTTAGTGGCTCAAGGGCCGTCTTTACAACGCGCACGTATTGTGGGCACCCGAATGAAACCTAATGGTGGTTGTTTGAACGTTTATGGTTCTGAAATACGTCAAAAGGGGGTAATTTCTTCAGACAAATCGTCTTTTTGTACATCGCACCGAAGTACTAAAGACATATTCTCTCGATGACTTCGACAGCTGCTTCGAGGGAAACCCAAATGCAAGGACTGCCATACAATGCTACTGCCTCGATGCTTACTTTTCCAGGGTAAAGCGAGGGACTAAGTGAAACGATTAGGCCAAGATAACGGATCGGAAATGAACTGTTTTCATGAATGCGTGCAATGAAAGCAAGTGGCGCCGGCGGAGTGGTGGTGTGTATGTTTTGTTTATACAGTAGCTCATTGTAATACTTTGTTTGTCTAGTGTTCATTACGTCTACTTCCTATAAGTGTCATACTTTGGTAAAATAAAAGTGCATAGATACTCCATTTTATTCAAAATAATAATAATAGTAATTGCTCGTGATATAATATTTGACAATCAACTGCCTCGAGTTTTTCGAATGCTCTCTTCATACAAAGCACCTAACACATTTCTGAAAGACTTGTATGCCGACTGTAGAATACACAGCAAGGCGAGATTTTCGATCTGTATTAAATGAGCAATTGTAATTAAACTGATTGTGACATTGACATGAAAAATTCATCTCTCTATATTGAAACAATCACATGATATGTGGAAGTATAGGTCAGAAGAAATTTGCAGGCAACTTTCCAGCTGATGTGGACCTGCTGACACTCCAACTTGCAAAATTCTCTAATGTAACCATCACTGATTACTGTGAGTCAAGAAGGTATTGTGGCAACCCTATTTGGTCTGTGTTATTAACTAATTATAATACTATTATTGAGCAATTTTTTCAAACATCACTTGTAAATATGCTTTGACTGCACCTTTGTGCAAACTTGCAGTGAATGTTATGCTTGAAAGTTATCTTCTGGGACAAGTCAAGATAATATCTACAATTTAAACCATATTAGTTTGTACTAAAGAGAACAAATGAACCAAACTGACAAAATTATGAGAGAGTATTTTGTCCAATACCCTATTCTAAAGAGTGTGGAAAACTACCAGTGCTTGGTAAATTTCATCTTCGTGTTTGAATTATTAATTTTGTATTTGTGCCTTTTTTTGTTTTCTTGACAAAGTCTGTTATATGAACAGCCAATTTTATAGCATTTTTTGTACAACATAATAAATTTCTAACAAAAGTATTGCACTGTTTTGGTAGATACTAGAGACAGTACAAAGGCGTCAACAAGCTCACCTAAGCACACCCATGGTAAATAGGACTACCCATGGTAAATAATACCATAGTAAATCTCGCTTAGCTTTTAGTTTAGATCTGTCAACGACACTTCCTGAACCTTAAAATATTGGGATCTTTATTATTAGGGTTAGTTTAGAGAAGCATGAAGACATTTTTCACAGTTACAGAGGATACCTTGTCCAGAGGAATGGGCCAGGATCTTACACTAAGGCTTACATTGTACATAATGCGCAAATTTATAAATGGAAGGGAGAGGAGGAGAATTACCAGCAAATTTTTGCAATATTTAGCATTGATATCATATCAACATGACAAGTAGGTACTGGTAATGCATGCAGACTCTGTGTGTGTGGTTTTTTTTAAAAGTTGCTGTCATACCCATGTCATCAAGAACCACAATGCTGCAGACATGGTGAGAGTAGACAGCAAGACTGGTCTCTGACTTCAAGGATAAACTTATCTTTATACAGTGAAGGTTTTTGGCCAGTGGGATCATGGCATGCATTCTTGTGCTCTGAGTATTCTCATTGTTGAATGCGGTTATCAGAGAGGGCCACAGCAAAAGGCGTACCTTTAAATTTGATCTTAGAAAATGCCAACATAGCTGATAGGAGAGTCTTCAAAAAAATCTCCTGGATAAGTCAAGCACATTAATATAAACAGTGAAGGGATTATGGAAATTGTTTACTGATGGCCAATTATTTTGTTGGCTTGTTCATAGTGAGAGAGATTTGAGTGTTATGTCATAACAGCAACAACAAAAACAAAACAAAAAAGACCTCCCCCCCAAAAAACAAAAATAATAATAATAAAATGAAATAAAGTAAAATATGTGGTATTGTTGGCTTTAATATTTAAAGCTGGCCCTGTTCTTGGTTCTGGTTATTTTCTGAAGGCCAAAGTAAAAACCCACAGATATCAACATCCAACATAAGAAAGCCACGGTTATTTGACAGAAGGAAAAAGCTAAATGGAATAGAAAACAACAAACACATAGTATAAGTATAAAGCATGAAAATGTTTGTGGGGTCATGTAAGATAAAAATTACAAGATAGAAAAAAATTAAAATGAAGTTCATGTCGCTGAACAAAAACAAAAAATAAGCTGGGGTTTGTGTGAAAATTTAAGTTAAAGTATTTTGGCTCTTACTTTAAAACATCAAAGAAAAAAGACATTAAATCTCATTTCTGGTTGAATCTCCAAGAATAATAAGGTATATCTGTGGAAAGGATGGTCATTCTTTCATAACTATAATATTTCAATTTTATGTCTGTGAACATTGTGTGATTTTGTGGGAAAATACACAATACTGTTACAGCACAGTGTTATGCTGGCTCTTCACACTCAACATGTAAAATGATTACAATTATAGTGTCAGTTTTAAATGAGGTCAAGAGGCTGGTTTGCTTGTTTCACTCAGATTCACACATCCTCATTGACCAAGGAACAAACATTATTGAAATAAAAAAAATGGGTGAGATATGATGCAAGCCTACTAAGGTTTCCTCCTTAGCTGTCCTCCTAAACTTTCCTATTAATCTTTAGTTTTCCAGCTGCATTTGAGGGCTTTACAACAATTTATTGTTGAATGTTACTTGGACTGTGGCTTTAAAATATTAGGCCCCTCATGATTACTTCATTTACTGCTTGAAAGTTGTTGTAGAATGAGGAAGGGATCTAACCAGGTAATACCTGGTAGATTACAGCCCTGTAGTTTGTAACATTGCAAATATTCTGTAGATTACAGCTATAGCTACCCACTTTTCAACTAAAGTTAATTATACATCATTTTAGTTTTGTCAAAGCTTTATTGAATTTTACAAAAACGAAGTTAATAGTTCTTTTTTTCTTGACTGATTATGCAGCTTTGACTAATACTTGCGAACACCATACACGCCACCAACATAACATCAACATGTACACTGTAATAGTCTGGAGTTATCCATCCTATTCAATAATTTGTTGCTCAAGTGCTTCTGCGAATAGTGATTAGGTTCTGTTTACTAATCCCAAATAGAAAACATATCCGGAATATTAAATAACCATATGTCTATCTCCAATACAGTTGCTGAGTAAATGCCGGTGTGAATTCGTTTCTTCTTCGGCTTTACATGTAAATCCCGGGCTTGAATGAGCTGTTCGCGTGTCTTCGAAGCGTATTCTTTGCAGTCATACGACTCCAAATCCACCGCTAAGGAAATTATAATCCAAGATATTGGGTAAAATTGTCCTTTAGATCGCTTTTCACCAAACTGGATGGCGAATCTTACAAATAATCTTGCCTATTCACTTACTTTAGGACTTACTATTACTGAGGCTTACTGAGTTCTTGCAAGGAACGCACGATGTTCGATGCGCGTATGACGTCACACAAAGATCTCATACATGTACAAGCAACCGCATTTTAGAATCACCACGGGCGTCACTTTGCCGTCGGAGTAATGGCGGACGGGTTTTCGACGGTTTTCGGCCACGTATTCCCAGGAACAGTAAGCTTGTATAAAGCTAATTAATAGTTATTTTTGCAATTACGAACTCATTAAATGGATTGAAACACGAAAAGGGCGAAAATAGAGGTAAAAATTTTCGTCGTAGTGGCACTTTAACAAAAGAGGTCAAAAACCACATGATACTTCCCCTTTAAACGCCAAACTTCATAATTATGAGAATGGGTAAAGCTTGACCGTTGGGCCAAATGCTGAACATAATTTGTCAGTCCAAATGCATTATTGTTTGGGTAGCACTAAAAGCCGGAATGCGGAATCTTGAATTATCTGGAATCCAGAATCTGGAATCCGGAATCCGGAATGCAAAATATTGTCTGTTTTCAGTTTGCAGCTTGTTAAATTACACTGCAAAACACCCGAAATGACAGACACGTTACGGCAACATGACAACTCGCAACTTGGTAGTTCGACAATTATTATTATTTAGTATTTGTGGGTAATAATTATATGGAATAAATAAATAAATTTTGACCCGGAATAAAATCAGTAAATCCACCAAATGATTTCATCAGACTTTGCTCCTTTAACACGCGAACGGTTCCGTTTTGCTGTCACTTACCTGGAACTTTCCCTCACTCTACCTGTAGTCTCACTTCGCTACCTCGCGACAAATTTAACAGCCTTTAGCCGGAAAATGGATGAAACAAAAGAGAAAGAAAGTATGCACTTAGGTTAACTTACCGCTTCTTAATTGGAGAGTCTGCCTGCATCTGTACAGTCTGAAGCAATTCACGTTGTCTCTCATCTGTACCATAAGACATTGCTTCCTTTATAAACAGCGTTTTCTTTTATGCCAATGAGTTATTTAAATATAATAAGTTTTTTTATTCCGTATTTTTTACGCTTAGTCATATATTTCACCATAAAATATTTCTCTCTCCGTATTGTAGTGTCCGATTCCCGGTTCCAATTCCGGATAATTTCTGGATTCAGGATTCCAGCTTTTAGTGCTGCCCTTATTGTTTTGATGTTGGGACTAAAAAATGTATTATCTGGGGGAGCAACAATTTTTTTCATGAAAAGTTTGACATTTGTCCCACAGTCGATCTTCACTCATCTTAGATCTATCTGTCTGATCAGATGGATGTAATGTGTTGGTCGGTCCATATTGAGTCAGACAAACTCAATTGAATTGAGTCAAATGTTGTTAGTTCATATTGTGAAATTCGACGTTAGACCTGGGCAGGCCTTCAGGTTTAATCTCTCCTTGTTTTCACTTTACAACAGGCGTGTGAAAGCTTAATTCTCTCTGATCATGGCAAAAAAAAAAAAAAAAATCCTTGTTACTTAACATTGTAGATTCTGATTGGCCATTTCTTAAATAACTTAAGATACATTTAATATACATTTAATCTCAGTGTTTTGCCAATCGTCAACAAACCTCTGACAAAAACAAAATGGACCTCACAATTTTGTCCTTCCATCTCGTAAAAATGTAAACGTTTACAATGCTGTATAATTAACAAAATACAGTAATGTGCAGTAACATTTATGTCATAATTCTGCATATTTTGAACTTTGCCAAAAAAAAAAAAAATGTCACACAACTCAATCAAAGTGGAGAAAACTTAAGAAAACGTAAATAGGGTAACACATCCACTGGTGGAAGGCTATTTGTGATTTAAAATCAATTGAGTTGTTTGCACAAAATATAGTCATGCCTCAACTAATAATTAGCTTCCCTTTTGATGTGTGTAGGACAAGAACATTAGTAGAGCCTTTGTTATCTTCCCAGCACCACAAGGGCTGGATTGTACAAGGTAAAGACACTTAAAGAGGTTTAAGATGGAAAAATAGAAACCAGAATAACAAGCGTTTGGGGCAGTTGGCACGCAAACTTTATCAAGCAATAAGGGGTGATCCTAAGTTACAGTGATAGACAGATTAAGATAGTGACAAATAGTGTGGTAATCCAGTTCCTCCACATAGGAGGGTGCATAGGCAAACTAAATTTTCACTAAGTTTTTGTTTGTGTGCATACTGCCAGAATAATACCCTGGGATATATTTACTTTAATTCCGTTCTAAACTTGTCAGTCAGTGGATAGGGTGTGAATTCTGTTATTCACAGTCCATTTGCAAACTTGGTCGCCACCCTTGCATCAGGAACCTGATCGTAGATGGTGGCCAAAGCCCAGCCTAAAAGCTATAGTGAGCTCGACCACAAACTGGGCTTCATCATCATAAGTAAGTAAGTAAGTAAGTAATTTATTTAGTGTCAAATACACAGGGGGTGGTCTCCCAGTCCCCCGAGCCACAGGCTCATGATATAAGTGTTTGACAGTATATAAAAAAAAGATAATAACTACTAATTAAATTAAAAAGTAACATCTAAATATAAATAAATAAAAATAAATCGGGTCAGAGGCAATTGCTGCATTGACAGCCGTTAAAATTTAACTTAGTTAAAAGTCTCCGAAAGGATGATGCATTAGGTGCGTTTTTTACAGCAGATGGCAACTGGTTCCAGATGTGTGAGATCATGTACGCATATGAGCCATGAAGGAATCTACTATTGTATGAAGTTTGTACAACATTTAGACCATTGCTTCTAAGATTATATGGTGTAACTCGGGATTTGAATAAATTGGCTACATAGCCTGGACCATTCTCCCTGAAACATTTAAAAAATATCATCAAAGATTGTTCTATGCGTCTATGTTCCAATGTATTCATGTCTGCCATCCTAAGAATTGATTCATAATCAGTACTTTTCCCCATGTTCATTATAGTTCGTAGACCATAATAGTTCGCATCTTCCAGTTTCTTGTTAAGTGTTTTACCTATACCCATAAGTAAAGAGTTGCAGTATTCAAAATGTGATAATACAAAGCTCTTATAAAGAAGCAACATAGTGTTTGCCGGTACTAAGCGCTTAAGGCGGCGAAGTGCGCCTATCTTAGAATATACTTTCTTCAGCATGATACTTATATGTTCTTTAAAAGATAATTTGTTATCTAAACATATTCCTAGGATCTTTAAGTGGTTGTTAATATCAACGGGAGTGCCGGCAAACTCCAGGTCATATCGATAGGATGAGTTCCCAAGGATCATCGCTTGGGTCTTGTCCTCGTTAGCCTGTAGATCATCATCATCATCATCATCTTCCTTATTTAACACCATGTCTTATCACCATATATAAACAAATAATCTTGCCATGAACCACGTGAAGGGAAAAAACAAGGAAAATCTACATGATACTGTGATAAAATACTTCTTGTTAAAACCATTTTGAAAGTTGAACTAATTAACTGCATTTTCAATTAAAAGTCAAAAAATTAGTGTTGATCATCATCATCATCATCAGCCAACTGCACTGCAGTTGGTCACAAGCTTTCTCCACGCCTTCCGGTCTTTTACCATGCTTCGAATCTCTTCTGGCGTTGGTGGGTGTGCCTGACTGATTACACTGGCAATGTACTGATGAAACATCAGCTTTGGGCGACTGGGCTTACTTTTGCCATATGTTAAGGTTTGGAAAAGGGCGTACCTGTTGACCAATTCATTCCCTGGTTTCCTGAGGATATGCCCTAAGAAGTGAAGCTGTTGTTGTTGAATCAGCTGGATGAGCAGATATTGTTTCACTCTCTTGAGGACTTCTTCATTGACTTATCATCAGTGCTGAGAAGAATGTATAAATGTATAAAAGAATTTTTTCATGGATAAAATAGGTCTGTGTGTTGAGATGTGGGTTGAGTTATTTAATAAAAAGCATCTTGTACACAAGGCATTCAAACTTTGTACTGCATTTGGTTTTCATTTAGATGATGTGAGCTCCCATGGGCCTCCAAAAGGTGTTTACCAATATTGCTGAGTTCTTGTGTTCAACAATGTGCTGATGAAGAATGAGCAGTATAGCCAACATAATTATGTTGGCTACAGGAATTGTAGGAATTTCCGGTCTGAATTTTCATTTAGCTTTGCTTTAAAGCACAAAAGTACCTAGTCTCTCTTTCCCAGTATATTTCCCAGGCTAATACGAGAATTTTAGCACTAAGTTTGAATTCGTAAAAAGGTAAAGTACTCACAGTACAAACCTTAGTGTCCCACACAGCCAGAGTTTAACCCACGGTGTCTGTAGCATGAAGCAACCACTGTATTATTGCTACAGAACTCCCCCCTGGATGGGATGCTAGTCCATCACAGGATTCCCTGTAGTAGCATGTCGTTGCCGGGTACCCATTTATACACCTGGGTGAAGAGAGACAATGTGGAGTATGGCGTCTTGTCTAAGGAAACAACACAGCAACGAAGAGAAGATCGAAGATTGAAAGTCTGACACACTAACCACTTCTGACAACACCGTACATCCAGACCAGGTTTTGTACAGAGATGCAATGCCTACATAAATAAGCATTGTATTTATAATTATTACTTGTGACAGTTGACTGCAAGGTTTTGTTTGTGTTTATTTTACTAGAATCAACCTGAGCGAGATCCTGCCATTGAAGATGGTGTTGGTGGTGCCAAAGATGCAGCCTCTTTCACTAATGTGGTGAGTAACAATTGGATGAGGTACATACCATACTTCTTGCATTGTTATGTTGGTTTAAACTTAGCTATAAGGCTTACAACTTTAGTAGAGAGTAAAAGTTTGCACTGATGAACTAGTGGCTCTCTGTCCCGGCTAGGTAGTGACAAGTTATTTGAAAATTTTTGATCAAAGTGGAAGTGGATAGTGGTGGATATTTCGCATTGAGGTGAATGCCTCTACTATCCACCAATACTGCAATCTCATACCCAGAGTCCTCAGGCTCTTTGGCCACCAGTTGGTCGCCAGGAGAGACTCTGGGGAAGTAGAATTTTATTACTGCAGGATTCCTGCGATAAAACAATGCCAACTGTCACGGGACATCCAATCAGAGTCTCTTCTGGTGCCCACCTGCTGACCAAAAACCATGAGGACTCTGGGTACCAGATTGCCAATACTGTGGTTTTAGAATAATGAATTATTTTGTTTTTGTGTATATTTTTAGTCAACCTTGCCCCGTCCTCTTAAAGCGTGGGCTTGTGGTAATACTCATTCAACAAATAACAATGCAATATGACTTTCAAAGAATCTAATTGACTCCATCCTTTAATAGACAATTCAACACATTTCGGGTGTATTGGACAAACCTCAACAAACTATTCTGCACACTTATTTAGACTTTCGCCAACAAAAAAAAAAAAAAGAAGAAAATGTCACACAACTACATGAAATAAAAGAGAGAAGATAAAGAAAAAATAAATAGCATAAATGGTCTTCGCTTGGCAGGCTATTTGTGAGTTTGAGTTGTTGGCACAAAATATTGGCTAAGTCTCACTTGGCACAAGAACATTAGTAGAGCCTTTGTTATCTTACCAGCACTGCACGGGCTGGGTTGTACAAGGTAAAGGCACTAAGAGGTTTAATTCTCGGTTTTCACTGTCACGCCATTCCATGAATGAAGTCAAGAAATTGACATGGTATAGAGGATAAATAAATAAGGCATCTGTCCAAGTGTCAGGTCTGTGCGGCATTCCGTACTTGAGTTATTTGACAAAATGTTCCACATAAATTAATGGAGCTTAGTATGGAGACGCCACGTTTGTGTCCCTCTGAGGGGCACAAACATGGCGGCGGGAAATAGGAAAAAACATCTGGAGTTCACTTTAGCCAGAAAAAATGTTTGTTTGCCCTTGTGAATTTTCGAATTTTAGATTAATATTTCTCCTCAAACTTAAATTGTTTAGAATGCTGAAAATCACACAAAGAGTCATTTTTAAGATACGGAAAAGCTCTGTCACGGCCGTCCTCCTGGTGTCACGCACGATGGAAACTCGGAAATTGAAACTGTTCTATTTTCAAAAGGAAGCACGACATCGAGCTAAGAAATTGTGAACAGACATATTTTTAGGTAATCTTTCCTTGAATGAAGGTAAAAATTTTGTAGGCCTCCCAGTTTTGAATTTTAGAATTTGGTGACGTCACGTGAAAACCAAGAATAATTATGGCAAGATAGAAGCCACAATGTTGGCACGCAGACTTTATCAAGCAAAAGGGGATGACCCTAACTTAATTAAATGTGACACATAGATTGGTAATCTGGCTCCTCTGCATTGGAGGGTACATATATTCACTAAGTTTTTGTTTGTGTGCATACTGCCAGAATAATGTCCGGGAATATGTTTAATAAAAGAACCTAATCTGGGTCTTCAAGGCCTTAATTCCATGCCAAAATTGTGTGGATAGGGTGGTTTTATTTGCAGCATACTCTTCTTATTGTTTCTTTTCCACGTGTGAATTCTGTTATTCACAGTCCATTTGCAAACTTGGCCACCACCCTTGCATCAGGAACCTGATTGTAGACCGTGGCCAAAGCCCAGCCTGAACCCTGCGGTGTGCATGGCCACAAACTGGACTTCATCATCATCATCATCAGCAGCACCATTATCATTATTAAAATCTTCCTTATTCTTAACACAATGCCATATCACTATAAACAAATAGTCTTCCCATGAGCCATGTGAACTTGACAAAAAAGGACAAAGTACATGAAACACATTATTGCTTAGGCTTGGCAGCTTGAGTCAGGCTGGCCAAGGGATAAAAATGCTGGTTTGGCCTGACCGTGGTAGTCTATATTGGTGTTACTACAATAGAGTGGTCAGTGTGGATAGGTTACCCTATTGTTGAGAAAATGAAAACCATCTGATTTGGTGCATTATGCAGAATAATGGCAACTGAGAGAAAACGTCATGAAAGGCTGATTTATTCTGTAATGTTGCCATTATCTCACAAATTGATTTTATTATAGTAAGATTTTACAACCATATCACTATATTTGACAATATAATAATGGAGAGTAATATATATAATTTATATATATTTAAAAAAAATACAATTTCAAACAGGAACGAACACTGTGATACAGTGTTTGGACTTATTTTTTAAATTCATTGTAGGTTTTTCTGCCACTGTTCACAAAAAAAAAAAAAAAAAAAAAAAAAAAAAAAGTACCTGGTCTCTTTTTCCCAACATTTTTCTGGGCTAATACTGAGAATTGTAGTGCTAAGTTTTGTAAAAAGGTAAAGGCACACTATGAACCTTAGAGTGACCCACACGACCGGAGCTTAACCTGTGGTGTCTGTAGCATGAATTTACTAGGACTATTGCTATTGTTGTAATTTTATTTTTGAGCAAGAGTGAGTACAAATAAAGATTGATTGATTGACAGAACTACTCCCTGGTAGGGATTTCAGTCCATTGCAGGGTTCGCCCTAGTATGACACGTATGTCACCGGTAGCCAATTATACACCTGGGTTGAGCAAAGCTTCTTGTCTAAGGACACAACACAGCAATGAAGAAACCAACCAAGCCTCAAACCCCTGACCCTGTGATCTTCTGATTGTCTGATCGAAAGTCTAATGCATTTTATACTGCTGTTTCTTCACACCCAGTTTTGTACTGAGATACAATGTCTATATAAATGAGCATTCTATTATTGCTGCTTGTGATTTTTGACAGCAAAGTTTTGTATGTGTTTATTTTACTAGAATGAACCTGAGCAAGATCCAACCATTGAAGATGACATTGGTGCCAAAGCTCCGGGTTTCTCTAATGAGGTGAGTTACAAGTGAATGAGGAACGTCCTTACATGCCATACATGTACTTCTTGCATTGTCATGTTGTCTAACCTACATGTAGTAGAGGGTGGCACATAACAGTTTGTACCCAGATGAACTAGTGGCTCTCTGCCTTAAGAAGTGACAACATATTTGACAAATAATATATACCTTTAAGGTACCGGCATCAACTTGATCTTAACAGAAAGTTAAGATTGCCGAGGCAAAGTGATTTTCAAAGTGAACCGGCTAAGAGCAATGTGTAACTTAATTTTCATAAGAATAAATGTACATGTATACTGGTTGTTAGAATGACTGTGACTATTGACTATTGTCATCATTCGTTTGATCTGTCTGGTTAGTAACGTAAGCAATGGTCCATATGTACATGCACAAAAAAAGGTACAAGTATATGAGTATTGTAGCACTAATTAAGTTTCGTAAAAAGGTAAAGTCGCACTATGAGCCTTAGTGTCGCACACAGCCAGAGCTTAACCCACGGTGTGGGTAGCATGAAGCAACTACTGGACTATTGCTACAGAACTCCTCCCTGGATGGGATGCTAGTCCGTTCCAGGATTCCCTCCTGTAGCATGTTGCTGCCAGGTACCAATTTGTACACCAGGGTGAAGAGAGAGAATGTGGAGCAAGGCTTCTTGCCTAAGGAAACAACACAGCAATGAAGAGACCGACCTAGCCTCAAACCACTGACTTTCCAATCTTCTGTTATCTGATTGAGAGTCTGAGACACTTAAACCACTACTGACAACACCGTACATCCAGACCAAGTTTTGTACTGAGATGCAGTTCCTACATTAATAAGCATTCTATTATTGCTACTTGTGATGGTCGACTGCAAGGTTTTGTTTGTGTTTATTTTACTAGAATGAACCTGAGCAAGATCGGGCCATTGAAGATGGCTTTGGTGGTGCCAAAGCTGCAAGTTCTTCCACTAATGTGGTGAGTAACAAGAAGATGATATACATGATATACTTCTTGCATTGTCATGTAGGCTAACAACTAGTCTTTATTTGCGCTGATGAACTAGTGGCTCTCTGTTCTGGCAAAGTAGTAACAAAATATTTGACAATTTTTGATCAAAGTGGAAGTGGATAGTGGCGGATTATTTCGCATTGGGGTGAATTTTAACCTCTGCTATCCAGCAATACTGTGGTTTTAGAATAATAAATTATTTGCTTTTGTGTATATTTTTAGTGAACCTTGCCCCGTCCTCTTAAAGCATGTGCTTGCGGTAATATTCATTCAACAAATAACAATGCAATATGACTTTCAGTGAATAGAATCGACTCCATCCTTTAATTTAATTCAACTAATTTCCGGTGTATTGGACGACCCTCAACAAACTATTCCGCACACTTATTTAGAATTTAGCATAACAACAAAAACAAAAAAGAAAACTGTCACACAACTACATGTAAATAAAAGAGAGAAGATAAAGAAAAAATAAATAGCATAAAAAAATGGTCTTTGCATGGCAGGCAACAGTATTTGCGAGTTTGAGTCGTTTGCACAAAATATTGGCCATGTCTCACTAATAATTAGCTTACCTTTTCATATTTCCCAGTCTAAATATTCATTTAGCTTTGGTTGAAAGCACAAAAGCACATGTTCTCTCTCCAAATATATTTACCGGATTTGTAGCACTAAGGTTTCTAAATTGGTAAAGTCGCACTATGAATCTAATTACCCGACATGACCGGAGCTAAACCCGTGGTGTCTGTAGCATGAAGCAACTAGGAGTATTGCTATAGAATTTCTCCCTGGATGGGATGACACTCCATCGCAGGGTTCCTCCTAGTAGTATGTCGCCGGTAGCCATTTATACACTTGGGTGAAGAGAGACAATGTGGAGCAAAGTTGCTTGTCTGAGGAAACAACGCAGAGACCAATGAGATCCAGACCACGTTTTTCACTGAGATGCAATGCGTATATAAATGAGCATTCTATTGTTGATACTTGTTATGGTTGACAGCAAGATTTGTTGTATATGTGTTTATTTTACTAGAATGAAACTGAGCGAGATTACACCGTTGAAGATGACGTTGGTGCCGTTGCTGCAGCCTCTGCCAGTAATGAGGTGAGTAAAAAGTGGATGAAGTACATACCATACTAAGCGATATGTCATAATTACTGTCTAACTTAGCTGCAAGGCTAACAGCGTTTGCAGAGGGTCAGATATAACAGAGGGTCACACATAACAGTTTGCACTATTGAACAATTGGCTCTCTAAGTAGTGACATAATTTGTGACAATTTTGTGGCCAAAGTGGAAGTAGATAGTGGTGAGTTTTGTTTAACAACTCAAAGACGTTTGAAATCTTCTCTTTAATCGGAGCAACCGAAATCCTCAATTTCATACCACTACATTGTACATTGTAGTCGTTTCTAATTAAGCACTTAAAGGGGAAGTATCACGAAAATTTGATGTCATTTCAAAACCCAAAAATGTTTGTCTGAAAAAAGAAACAAAAAAAATAATTGTCAGTTTTGTTATAAATTATCACCTCAGTGCAATAAAACTGTCAATTAGTACCTCTGGCCAGAGACAGAGTAGGTCGGTATGGATTGAAACTTGAAAAATATTAGGCTGTTTTTCAAGTTTGCGTATTTTTGTTTCTAAAATGCGCTAGAACAGATCACGAGTTGTTTCTTTCAAGAATTGAGCTGATTTCTTTCCTCTCGTTGTTCTAGAATAATTTTGTAGCAAAGTGAAGGTCTTATTTCACCATTTTGAACAAAAGAGGTCAAAAATCCCATGATACTTCCCCTTTAATCTTAAAAAGGTGATTCAATGTTTCGTCAATCGTAATGTCAACAAGCGTCTCTTAGGAAAACAAAACGGATGTCATAATGTTGTCCTGCTCTCAAAACCTAAACATTAACAGTGCTGAAAATATATGCTAGTGAACTATCGTGAGGTCCCTATTGGGAAATTATTGGACAGGTCGAGTTCTCTTTTTTTTTTGAGCAAGTTTATGGCCGAGCCGCAGGCGAGGTCTATAAACTTGCAGCTGACTGGTATACCCATATGCCGCAAATAAATCAACCCATGGTTTATTAACATAAAAATAGCAACTCAAAACAATGATTTAAGACTGGGAGTTGAAGTCTTGTTTGCCTTTGTGAAATAAAAATGCTTTTGATTTATGTAAATTAGGCGTACTCAATTGCATGCTTGAATGCTTTTCGTTTTTTCCTCCCATATAAATCAGAACCTGCATGAAACAAACTGCATGATGAAATGACTCCCTCTTGTCAGACTTCATTATTTTGTTTCCACGTAACATGGGCACCTGAGGTCGTATGCAGGTAATCTATTTTATTCTTTAGTTCCTTAGTGTTGGAAATAAGGGTTTTTATTTTTCATATGATTTCGAACCAACAACCACTTCGTAAATTAGTCTGGGACGTGAGAAAGTAACCCTGGCTTGGTGGTATGTTTACATTTGTAGGGGACAGAGATATCCGGAGTAGCAAATACAAACAACTGTCGGTCATTACGACTCTTGGACAGGCTGAAGAAGCAGTTCACTGAGTCTCCTCACCAGCCACCCGAAGTCTACCAAACCTTGAAAAACCTGGACTACCTTGTGACCGGTGCAGGTAAAAATAACATTCCAAACAAAGAACCTCCATCGTCAAACGTGGAGATCATCTCGTCAGAGAAGGTTATGGCTGCCGGAATGTCTCATGATTCCCAAATGCGAGAGTCTAAGGACCCTGATGTGATGTCGTACATACTTCAGAGAATGGCCGAACAAGATTCACTCATTCATTATTTGAAGAAAAAGCTATCCGTGCATGACTCACTATTGGAAGAAAACAGTTGTTTTAGACTGCATTTAGGCCATGAGATGACATACCAACGTAACGCGATCCAACGGCTTCAATTGGATCTTCAACACTTAGCTTTAAAAGTTGAAGCATTAAACCGAAACTTCATGCAGGCCCACATCAACATCAGGCGGCTGCAGGAGAAAACGGAATTAAATAGACAAAAGATCGAAACTCTTGTTCGAAGGTTTGATGAAATGAACGAGAAGGTTAGGGCATGTCTAAACTTGCTTCGTCAAACGGAAATAAGAAGTGTGGAGTGATTGTAACTTTCACTTCAGTCTATATCTTATACATGTATAGCTATGCTATAATGTACTACAGCTTTGTTCGCAATAATTACACCTCTGTACGAAGTTTTCTGAACTGACTGACAAAAACGTTTTATTTTGTTCTTCCTTGTCGGTGATCATGTGGAGAGCAAAACTAATACTGTAGAACCCCGCTTACTTGAACTATCAACGGGAAAACATAGCCTCCCACGCAGTCGTTTTTAGGGTCACCTAAAAACGACTGCGTAGGAGGCTATGGAAACCAGAAATTGTTCGATTTAGCTAGGTTAGATTTGACTTTCAATTATCCTGTTTTACTCGTGAGGAATCAAACTACCGCTACGCGGTCGTCCGATTTTGTCAATCACTCGTATGATTACAGACCGAAATGGACTCCACTCTGCCCTATTACCAATATTAATAGTTAATAAAATATCGTGGTTTTATCATTCTTTAACAATCACGAGTCATTTTGGCGCCGTAAGTTTGTTTTATAAGATCCTTTTGATAAGAACGTTTTGTTTGGGAATCAGTTTTAGCCAAACTTTTAAGAACATATTAAGGTCAGAACGAAGGCTGAGATCGACGTTTCCATGCATTACACAGTAAATATTAAAGATTTCAACACGTCATTAAGCCATGCCTTCTGACATTTCGAGCTTTAGAAGCGACGTTCTTGAAATTGAGTTCGAGTTATCGGGGTAAATTTGAGCCAACGAAAAGTAAAATAAGTCTCATTAGCGCAGGGAGGGGGGGGGGGGGGGGATGGTTCGAGTTAACTGATAGTGTATGACTGGAGTCAAATCCAGGGGAAATAGGATTTTGTTTAAGTTAACCGAGCTCGAGTTGGCTGGGTTCTACTTTTTGTAGAAATCTCCTAACATTTTTAAAATTTTTATGTCTGTACTTCTTAGAATAAATTGAAACTTGACATTATTGAAGTTTAGATACTTTTATCGGTAGACGTTTTTATAAGACAGGACGCCATTTACAACGGTGTCGTACAACTCAATTGCATAAGTTATCGTGCAGGCACAATTTGAAATACCATCGAGTAGGTTATAAGAAGTACAAAGTCTCTCTATTTTATTTTATTTTTTGTCAATGAGACTATAATTTCAATATAAAATAGTTTTATAGTTAAGCGACAAGTTTATAGTAGCAGTCCAAGAGAACATATTGATGTCAAATTAAATGAAAGCAGTGATAATTTTCAGATGGAGGAGAACTTACATGAAATACATCGTCTGTAAGCCTACGCATAGCGCGCGTCTTACAATAGTTATTGGACGTGCTAAGGCAGAGATTACAGTTATTAAGTTAAAGTACATTTCAAGGAGGAAATTTGGTTTAAGTTATAGTAATGGTATAGTAATAGTATTTATGGTATATGTGTCATTAAGGTATTTCAAATATAAATGAAAATTATAATAATAATACTAATAATAATAATAATAATAATAATAATAATAATAATAATAATAATAATAATAATAAATTTAAACAGCTAGTAATGTAGAAATGTCTGCGTTGTACCTAACGTACTACTATTTTAATATATCGATTAGATGTTATTTAATTGAAGTAAATGGCGGCTTTAAAAAGGTCCGCTTAGTGTATATCCAATCGAAGAAAAAGTCGGGCAAAATGTAGAAAACAAAAACGATGGGAAATAAGGGATTGTGGGAAAATTGCGCTGGCAAGCTTGTTTTCTTTTTATTGGTATTAAACGGTTTTTTCTACCAAGAAAGTCTGCAGTGAAGGACTAAAAACACTATGCTATCAGTACATGTCAGCTCCATGCGTATCTCGAACACAGGACATGGCAGCATTGTCAGTTTTTCATTTTTTCAGAATACCATCGCATCATATTGTTTGTTGGCTTATACCAATTGCCTGACAAGGTTTTTGTAGTTTAGTTAACTAGAGATTGTGAGGTCTGGAATTGACGCATAAAAATTCCTGGTTTTAAGGGGACATTTTCGGATTTTAAATAGTTTAGTGCCGCGAGATAGCATCAAAGACGATTTTTTGGAGAAAAATTCCCATTGCTGAAATTGCGCAACCTGCGGTTCTAGTTGATTCATCGAGAAGCCGGCGATCATCAGTTACAGGTTGTAAAAAATATGAAAATAATCGCAAAACTCGCTTACGCTAGATCGCATTTTGATGAAAGAAAAAAGAAACCGATTCACAGATGGACAGTCAATCTATTACTCGTTCTTTGATGGGATCTCCAATAAGACAGTATTTAGTCATTTTTGACAGTAATATAACCTTCAATTTCGACTTGGATGATGTATGGAATTAAATTTACAATAAGATTTTTTATCGACAGGGCTTACAAAGGAGAACTGATTCTTTGAAAACAATTAGACCATTTACTGACAATGTTTACGTCAATAGGCACAATTTTTTTCCTTGGTTTACTTTAGAAAGTCAAACGTGTTCTTTGATTCGGCTGTTGATTCAGGACTAGAAAATATTTCCGCATTTATTGGCTTGTTTGGTTATTCGCTCCAGCAAGGTTGCACCGGAGGAACAATTAACTACATGTAGTTCATACCACAATTTGTGGATCGCTTACCTAGTTGAATTGTGGTCGACGCAGTTTTGGCGGGAAAACAGCTGGCCCCAGTTGTTCAAAGAGCGCATAACTTTATCCACTGGATAAGTCGCTATCCAGCGGAGCAGATGCACTCCAACCAATGCTTTTGGCAAGTTTTCCAGACAATCCCATTCTTGAATTTGACATATGCTTCTCCTCTGTTTACAAATTGTTGGGCTATCGGGAAAATCTTGCACACTTTTCACCTGCCGGATAGCGACCTATCCAGTGGATTAAGTTATCCGCTCTTTGAACAACTGGGGCCTGATCGCGCCGCGCAAAGATACTCCAAAATAAACAAGATGCCCCTCTAATGGCATTACACGGAATGCTTAATGTAGCCCCAATTATTCCTCATTGTATGTTTCGCAGATATTTAAAAAATATCCTCCCTTGGCCATTGAAATAATTGTCTGAATGGTTTTATTCAGATATATTGCGTGATACTTATCGTTGTGTTACTAGGAATCATACCAGAAATAACTATGCAATAACGTCATGACCCCGCTGAACTGGTCTGGCCTCCTCTAGCTCTAATCCTTCTCATTGATCATTCGATCTGTTTTTTAAAGCGGATTTTCTTTGCTGTGAACTCTCCCAATTTCCGCTGTTTCAACTGTCGAGTACTACCTAGAAGTTATTATTTCGATTTACTGCTAGAAAAAGGTTGGTTTTCTCTCTGAAAACGGCAGATCCGGAGTCTTAAATTCAGACATGTGGCCGCCATTGAATGAAAACAACTTTTCCAAATGATGATTTGCTTTGACGTCACACAAGTAGAGATGAGTGGGTCCCCTCCCTCGTGATATACGCGCAGATAATGGAGTTTGATTGGGCCGCTTTTGTTCAAGACAATCAAAACAATAGATCTCTTCTGGGAGAGGGAAGAATTTAATCTAGTTTTAATGAATAAATCAAATGATGATTTGACGTCACACAGAAGTGATGAGTGGGTCCCCTCTCTCGTGATATGTGCCTGAAAAATAGATTTTGATTGGGCCGCTTCTGTTGAAGACAATCAGAACATTATATCCTTACTAGGGGAGGACAGAGTTTAATGCATAAATTAATGTGCACATTTATGACACCGATGAAGAAAAAGATACCCGACCGAAACCTAGACACGTCATGCCCTGCGGGCATTCCGTGTAATAAACGTCTAATTAAGTTCGAAACAGACTAAATCAATATTGTTCTTCCTACTCTCCTTGCTCCGTATACTAGGGGTTACACATCAATTTTAGATGCTGGGTAACATATATAGATTTAAATACCAATGAAATACCAGGTAAGCTTTCGCGCAAAAACATGATATCTTCGCACGTGAAAATAACATGTAATCTTCAAACGTGAATAGATCACCGTTGCTTTGGTTACATAATAAATCGCGCCTTTTGCAATGATTTGGTATTTTACTGGTGTTTATATAATAAACACTCGAAGAGAAATTTCGTATCTACGCACGGTCATGTAATATCCTCTATTTTTTTTAGCTACTAGATGTAAATAGGACTACTTTTTTTTATCTTTTACATGTCAACTATTTTTGTTACGTTTGTACTGATGAAGCCCGAAGGGCGAAACGTCTAAAAATATTAAAGGACTTGTGAGAAGTTTGCTGTTTGGTCATTCTTGGTATAGGTTCTCAACCTTTTTAGTGGAAGCGTGTAGTACATGGGAGCCTCAAAAGCGGCGTCATCCGGTTTTTTGACCACCATTCATCATACAGCCATATAGCTACAGAAAATTTAGTGCGGCGAAAGTTAGAAGTACTCTTCAGTGCCACCGAACAAGGTTAAACTTGTGTACTCTGCTAAACGCTGAACCAAATACACTAGCTCTGTAAATTAAGGAAATGGTCTCAGATGCTTAGCTTTCTAGATAAGCAATTCTCTTTTTCCTGCATAGTTGCCTTTCGAATTTTATGAAGGGTTCATGTAGTTTACTCATTGTTCAAATTGTATCATATGAAGAAACGGACCCCATCGTCAGAAAGATCACATAAAAATTAGTAAGTTTACCTAGTTTGGTCATGTTTCATCGCGTAGTGACCAGGCTGTGATCTGCCAAAAGTCGCCCAAACAACATGCAAATGTCTCTAATTCAGAGATGGCGTCCCCCAAATCCATACAAAGTCTCTATTTTTTTCCGATTTTTAAAAGCCCTCTCTACATGGTTGCAATCTAACGACAGAACCTCAAATTTGGTAAACTGACGAAGTTTAATGTGATCTGCTTTCTTGTGATGGATTCCGATTTGTGATTAAATTAAAATTAAAAAACTCGTCCCCAGTTAACATTTGAACTTCGGAAGGGTGTCAACAAAACCTGGGCTAGGCCATGGTCCAGGCCATGGCCCGGGCCATGGCCTACCCTATGGCCCACCTATTTTTTATAGCTGGAAATGAAAGAAAAAGGAAACGAAGCTCAATTACAAAAATGTAAAGCAGTAAAGAGAGCGAAAAAGTGTTTAGCTAATGCATCGCGAGGGCCTTAATAGTACCAGCTCACTCGTCCCAGTCTTTTGGAAGTTTACAAGGCACTGAAGGAGGGTGGGTGTCACCACGATTTAATGGTTTTTTTGAGGATTTTTTGCTATGTTGGATAGTGGAAGAGGAAAGTTTGCTCTTTATTGGAGGCTAATTCGGTCTTAACATTAATTGTTCGTTAAACCCTTTTAGGACCGAATTTTTGTTCAGGAGATCAGTCGCACTTTTTGTCCCAATTAGCCTTTTTCGGAGTCGGGGTGTTGTCAATTAGCAGCGAAACGGGCTCAAAATTGCCACAAAACTCGTAAATTTCCCTGTTCATGTGAGCTGAATAGGACTCCTTTTATCTTCACGCGCATGCGCATAACCCGAAATTTGGACTGTTTTTTTACTTTTTTACTAACAAAAATCGGTCCAGTTTCCGAGCTTCTATCTTTTCGTTAAAGTCCTGCTGAGGCCCTTGAGCAAACTGTGCACGACCTCTTAATACATATATACAGCTATGTCAATTAACGCTGTTGGATTATAGCTTCAAGCCTAGACCGCAAAGTGATACAGGATTTTTTGCACATAACTGTACAAAAATCACCAACAGCTCGTCCTTATAGACAAGAAAACACGGAGGCCAACGTTTATGGTATATACTTCCAACTTTACAACTACCCATGCCACCTTTCAGTCGTTGACTTTAATCCGACAACGTTAATTGAAATAGTTACATATAAATATAGGGGTCGCGGGAATTCGTCCCGCTTGATATCCGCGACCAATCACCAATTAGACTCTATATCAATGTGAACTACCTTTTTATTTGACCAAGTAAACCGACCCTTCTTACTTCTGAATTTCAAATATAGTACATCGTTCAAGCAATGTGCTAGATAGGCCGAAGAAATAAGAGGGCGAAAAAATAAATTTTTCAAGAACTGACATAAATTCTGACTGATAGATATGCCACTATTTACACACACTAACAGTCACGGGATAAAAGATACATTTATTGGCGCCAAAAAAACAACAACGCCCCCTCAGGAGTCACATTATAGTGGCACTCAGAAAAAGCCTAGACTGTTCACAGTCCCCCTATTTTTTCGTGGGATTCTCGAGACCGGTACGCTTCTATGGAACAGCCGCCATCTTGGTTTGTAAAAGCGAGCGCGATCTGGGGAGAGTGTCTAAACTACCGAGGGGAGCGGGAGTGGGTGTTAGTATAGTCAGTGAGGGGAAGCGAAAAAATAGAGGGACTGTAACAGCTTCTCACTGTCTCGCGTTCCAAAGGCCCGTTGCACCAGCAACGGCAACACCTCATTGGTCAATTAGACAATAGTAGTTCCGAAGCGTTGACAGCATGACTGACGTATCTTTCACCGCCAGTTCTAAAACTGGATACGGCTGGCGTGTAATGTTGTGAAGATCGTGGGGAATGTTTTGATTTTTATCGTTTGTCTCGTCGGCTTGGAGGCCTAATAGTACACAAACATCCTCATCTTCTAACAAAACGTTCAGTGTAAAATTCGTCTCGGTACGGGTCGATACGGTGGACGGAACTGGTTCAAAACGGTTGAAAACCAGCGGACGTTTGGAAGGCGGCAGACTGCAGTTTTCCGTCTCTTTGGACTGCTTTGAGGTAGATGGCGAATTAGGGACGACTTTTTTAACAATTCTCTGGGGCGAAACAACACACACAAAGCGATTAAAACGTTGCTGATCGTGGCTTTCGTCGCAAGCGCTGTTGCAAACACGTCAGGATTGCCCATCTTGTGGATCAACTTCAACTCCAAGATGTGCTTTTAAAAGATCGGCTAAAGGAATGCTGGCAACTCCAGCTCTTTTCGGGATCTTAAACAAATTTTATGTGGAAATGTACTTGTTTTGCTTCCCGAAATCGCCGACTGCTATTTGAAAATATATGTTACAAATGCGGCATGTATCTAAAGAGGTTTCGCGGCTTCACTCTATGTGTTCCGCTTGTATAACTATTGAAATTCACTTTGCAAATAGCTTGTGTACTGTACTGTATTTCCATGCCTATCCTCACTCGAAAGACTTTCGCAGCCTTATTTTATTTCATAACTGTACTTTGTTTCGAAATGGTACAGAAACTGTACTGTATTAAACAAGGACTATCGTATTTCCTTCAATTTGACATGTTTATCTCTGGGGAGTATATTTTTTAGTTGATTCAATTAGTCGAGGCGACAAAGTTTCGGCACGCCCCTCGAACACGAGACAGTGAGAAGCTGTTACAGTCTCCCTATTTTTCCCGCCGCCTCCCAACTCCGCTCCCCTCCCCTCGGTAGTTTAGACACTCTCCCCAGATCGCGCTCGATTTTACAAACCAAGATGGTGGCAGCTCCATCGAACCGTACCGGTCTAGAGAATCCCACGGAAAAATAGGGGGACTGTGAACAGTCTAGAAAAAGCCATGCCCTTGTTTTAAGACAGGGAAGTGCCTTTCTATCGCAGCCTAGCTTAACATTGCTAAACGTGTTGCTAGCAGTAGTGTGAACTGCCGACTTTGGAATCAAAACCTTGATTTTACAATTTTACACTAGTTAACAAGACATAACAAATCCGTAGCAATCGAACAAATGTTCACAATGAAGTCTGTGTAATCAAAGGCCACCACCTTGCTTCTGCTCTAAATCCTACAATATCTCTGCACTTAACAGTGTGAACTGCCGACTGGCATTAAAACTTCAAGGGCAAGATATGATTTAATCACGTATGATCGCATGTAAATCATTACTCAGAAGTGACAAAAGTTCAATTTTGATGACGCTTCCCCGTACTGCTGACAGATAATGACAGTTTACAGAAAGAGAAGATGGCTACAATTAGATCTTTAGGTAAACGGGAATTGTTACAGTGATCTGTTCCAAAATGAACCATGAACCATGTTATACAAAGTTTCATAAGAATAATGAATAAATGTGAAAAAATCAAATAAATAAGTTTCTATTTGCCTGATTTTAGCTGCTAAGGTAAAATTTTTTTGTAATTAATTAATCAATCCAGTATTAGGCTTAGTTTGTTGATCTTTCCCGTAAGCGACCACCTCCCGTAAGCGACCACTTTGTCGTGCACCAAGGGTGGTCGGTTACAAGAGAGTTGACTGTAATAATAATAATAATAATAATAATAATAATAATAATAATAATAATAATAATAATAATAATAATAATAATAATAATAATTTTGGCAGGTGTCATTTACGTGCACATGACCTTTCCCCAACAAGCTGGGTAAGCAGATCAATGAACGGTAAGTTCCATCCACTTTTAATCCCAGATTCTCACAAAGCTCCCTCAACATTTTAACTGGAAAATTTGATAACTTCTTCTCGCTCGCCAAGCTGCATGACTTTATCGATCGCCAACCTAATCTCGACATTCCCGAACCGACTGAGATCAGGGTACGAGATTACCGCCAACCAATACCCAAACGTTCACGGTGCAAGGGACATATGGTCATTTCCTGGATGTTCGGCGGTGTTTGAAAACAGGCACTTCTTGCTAGTATGAGCTCGACTTCCGTTTCACAGCCACTAAATTTCAACAGTTTTTTGTGACCTGATACATTCTTGTTGCACGACACAAGAGGTAGGATCCCACACGACAGAATCCTACTTCTTGAATCACATCCACATTCGCCACCGACCAAAAGAGAGAAAGACATTTTCCTTCTTCTGACCAGACGTATCAGCTTTCGGTTAACAGCCGCATTTCGGAAACATGAAAGAAAAGAGTCGGCTCCGAAAGGTTGTTCATTTCAGTAAATATTCTAATAAGTTTTATTAAACTGGGAACCGGGTTTGCGAGATAACTGTCTTTGCTTCGAATTTGATGTAATGACGGCATTTATCCTTTCATGATATTTGTCTTTATTCCATTTCGAGTTTCGTTTCGACTGATTTGCTTTCTTCACTTTGCAAGAGACTCTTTAACCGAGGCACGTATTCAAACAATACTTGTCATTGCTACAGTTTCACGATTGCCGTGGGCCACAGCGCACCGTTTTGGACAGAACAGGTACATAATCATAGACATTATGCAGTTCAATACACTTTGGACTTATACTGCCGTCTTGAGGTAAATTGAAGGGGTAAAGTAATGACGGAAGGCCATGTGACGTTTACTGTGAGAAACGGCCCTTCGACAAGGGTAATTTGATACAAACAGGTAAGCTTATTTCAATCCATTTCTTTGTCGGATATGTGAAAATCTGTAGTAGTCCCGAAACATTTTATTCTTGGATATTTGAACCACCAAAAAAGGGAAATTTTGGACTGACGCTTACAAACAAAGAATCTCAAATACATGCTCAGTCAGTGTCTGGTTCTCCAGGAAACCCATTCCAAAGGGGCAGCACTAAAAGCAGGAATCCGGAATCTGAAATCCGAAATCCAGAATCCAGAATCCGGTTCCAGCGGAAGCCTCAAGATTCAACAATTAGGTTGGACAAAGATTGTCTCCAGAAAACCTTAACATAGTTTCAAAATGAAGATATAGACTATCAAATTTCTTTTCTTTACTGTACGCTCGATCGTTTTTAAATGTTTTAACCGTGAGACCAATCATTTTTCATTTGCGGGAAATAATGACTTAATTAGATTTTTTCTCTGGTGCCACGAATCGAAAATATAACATTTGCGTTGACAATATTTTCAGACAATTTTTGTACAATCTAATTGATCAATCTTGAGGATTCCTCTGGATCTGGAGTCCAGTTTTCTGTTCCGTATTCCGGATTCCGGATTCCTGATTTTAGTGTTGCCCTTAGTTTTCAAAATGGCGTCCGTCGGCAAATTTGTCATATTAGCAAACTTCAATGAAGTCGTATCACACAACTAACCGACATCCCAAAAAAATGCCAGCATAACTTTTGACATCTATCCTTTATTTGTATCTGCAGTATAGTTTGAGGTCCTAGTTTGGAGTACCGACATGATTTTTAGGGAGTTATTTTAAGGTACCTCAAAACTATTTGAAAAGAGTATCGAAGGTGGCTTCAAGAAAAAACCCATGACCGTTGTTTAGGAAAAAAATAATCGCTTTTCTTATCACTGCTGAATTTTCTAGTTCCAGCAAAGGAAGATTTACAGTGTATTTTTAACGAACACTAGAATGCTATGAATATTGTGAAATTTCGATCCAAATTAGCCTCAAAACCAACGCAAACGTTTTTATTAAATTACTCTTAAGGAAACAAATTTTAAAACGAACTAACCCTGTTTTGTTTAGTTTGGGTCAAAGGCCTATCTATAGAAAAAGTATGAGCGAAATCGAAGTTTGAGCTGTGTCCGCGATTTGACGATTATATTTGATGCTTAGGGACATTTACTCTTAAGAACGATTTCACGAACATTGTTTGCAGTTGGGATCTTTACACCTTAGTGTTAAAAGAAATTTGTTCCTGTAGTCTCAACAAATTCTCTTTCTTTGTGGCAGTCGCGTTAATTTCCCTCATTTTGAAATTTTAGCACCTCTTTTACGTTAATTTCCTTTATTGGGAAGTAATTTTTCCTGCAAGTCGCGTTCATTTCCAATACCTTAATTAATTCGAGGTCCTAGTTCGGTTTTTAATAAATATATCAAATGATGCGTTGACGTCACACAGGTAGGGGTGAGTGGGTCCCCTCCCTCGCGATATAAGCCACAAGAATGGATTTTGATTGGCCTGTTGTTGTTGAAGACAATCGGAACAATACATCCCGAGTAGGAGAGGGGAGAGTTTAATGAATAAATTAATGTACACATTTGTAGCTACGACGAAGAAAAAAAAAAAAAAAACAAGATGCCTGCTATACTGGCATTACGCCTGATGCTGGGGCTGATTCATTTATTCCAACTGTATGCTTCGCCGATTGATAAAACTATCCTTGCTAATGGAATAGTTTGAGTCTCGACGATCGCGTTACGTTGTTTCCCTTGCGTTACGCTACTCAGGGTTTCAAGGGAAATTGCGGGAATTCCATTGCGATAACGTAAGCTTCTCAATGACCTCTTTTCAGTCTCGCGTCGTGGTCTAAGACTGTCAAACAAAGCACGATTCCTTCGCCAGGAATTTACCAATTTCCACCGTTTTAAATGTTGGGTGCTTCTTAGAAGTTATTCTTTCGATTTGCCGCTTCAAAATGGTGAAATTTCCGTTTGAAAACGGCACACTTGAGTCCAGAACATGTTAACAATATGGGGCCAAATTTAATCTGTTTTTAATAAATAGATCAAATGATGCGTTGACGTCACACAGGTAGGGGTGAGTGGGTCCCCTCCCTCGCGATATAAGCAACAAGAATGGATTTTGATTGGCCTGCTTCTGTTGAAGACAATCAGAACAATACACCCCGAGTAGGAGAGGGGTGAGTTTAATGAATAAATTAATGTACCGATTTGTGGCTACGAGGAAGAAAAAAAAACAAGATGCCTGCTATACTGGCATTACGCGTGATGCTGTGGCTGATTCATTTATTATAACTGTATGCTTCGCCGATCTTCGCCGATTGATAAAGCTATCCTTGCTAATGGGATAGTTTGAGTCACGACGATCGCGTTACGTTGATTCCCTTGTGTTACGCGACTCAGACTTTCACCGGAAATTTCTGAAATTCTTTTACGATAACGTAAGCTTCTCAATGACCTCTTTTCAGTCTCGCATCGTGGTCTAAGACTGTCAAACAAAGCACGATTCCTTCGCCAGGAACTCACCAATTTCCACCGTTCTAAATGTCGAGTGCTTTTTAGAAGTTATTCTTTCGATTCACCGCTTCAAAATGGTGAAATTTCCGTTTGAAAACGGCACACTTGAGTCCACACCATGTTAACAATATGGCGCCAAATTTAATCTGGTTTTGATAAATAGATCAAATGATGCGTTGACGTCACACAGGTAGGGGTGAGTGGGTCCCCTCCCTCGCGATATAAGCGACAAGAATGGATTTTGATTGGCTTGCTTCTGTTTAAGACAATCAGAACAATACATCCCGAGCAGGAGAGGGCAGGGTTTAATGAATAAATTAATGTACAGTTTTGTGGCTACGAGGAAAAAGAAATCGACCCGTTTTTAGACACGGTATGCCCCTTCAGGGCATCCCGCGTAAAAAGAAATCGACCCGTTTTTAGACACGGTATGCCCCCTCAGGGCATCCCGCGTAAAAAACAAGAAATCGACCCGTTTTTAGACACGGTATGCATCCCGCGTAATAAGGTAGTATACCCTAAGGGGGCAATATACATTTAGGAATGCGGAAACATTTTCCCCTGTGAATTGATCAGGATTGCTTTACAAGACAGTTGCTCCGTTGTGAAGCAGATAAAGGTAAGAAAACTTTCATCTTTTATTGTCTTGAAAAAAGTATAAACTTCCATGTTGTTGTAAAATTGAAAATGTTATTGTTTAGTTTTTCAACCGTAAAAATCGTTACTGGTGATACCGATATCCATACCATAGCTGTAGTCCGTCGGTCTTGAATAAGTTCGCCTGTTCGGAGCCGGTAATAATGGTAATAATACGCGGAGGTTGAAGGTGATCTATATATTTCTTTTGAAGGATTCAGATATGCCTTTTACTCGTTTATTTTCGTCTACTGGGAGGACCGATGACGCCATATTTCTAGTACCCGTCAAATCACCCATGCCCAATACGACCCGAAAATGTACTTGTCAAACGGAAACTGAATTGTATTTTATTAAGAAACTTGACAAATAAATTAAAATTTGGACTACTATGTTTCCCTACTCAAGAAGCTGCTGCAAGGTTGCTTATTCCATTCGTGTGTCTTGTGCGAATGGTAAATGTTAGGCCTAGTTTATACGTCGCGCTACAGTCGAAATTTAATTCAAGGTCCCACAAGCAATTAAATTCGACGATTGCGCGACGTCTAGAACGAATTAAATTCGTCCTAGACGTCAAGACGGATAAAATATCGATAACGCGTCTTCAGTTTAAATGTCGCACTAGCGCCGGTCGCGTCGAATGAAATGCATACAGTTTTTAAATGTATTTCAAACTTATTTTAATAAGCCTGTGGCGACCAGATACACTGCATACGGGAAGAGAATTAAATTCGACCGTATTGATTTCGACGCATGAAACCACGCCACGATTTACGCGACGGAATGACGAATTTAATGGAATTAAAATTCGTCTGAATTAAATTTGACTGTAGTGCGACGTATAAACTAAGGCCTTACTGTCGACCCAAATGGACGAATTACGGTCGTTTCGTTCCATAGTCATTTCGTTCCAACACGTCGTCGAGTTGAAAACTGCATAATTATAAACGCTCGAGCTGGTGAAAGGAAACCAACTGACCCAAGCATGACTGTGGCTGGTATTTTAAGCGCGTGAGGCTCAAAATATACTTTTTAGTGGACGCAGTCGAAAATCAAAACATTACAAACATAAACGTTCAAGCTGGTCTAGTAGGTAGGGAAAAAATAAACGGACGCCGCAGCACCATCAATGACTATTAATCATGCCGTTTTACGACAATTTTTAAAATAATCAAAGGCTCATGTGAGCGAACTCGTGAATGCAGAAGTGAATAGTGGTAACCGTATTAAAAGCGGTACTCGCATCAAACTACGCTACAAAAATTTGTGGTCGCCATCGGTGGTTTCGCAGCAGACCACTTCAAATAGCCTGCGTTTCCTGTGCCAGAAGCGGAAAATATATTCGATGTTTTATGCAGATTTACTTGTTGTGTTTTTTGAAATGATACCATGCTGTAGTTGTTAAGAGCTTTTGTGGAAGATGCGGAAGAGTCACGTTGTCTACTTGAGACTTTTTATTCGGGAATGGCTTTGTACAGCAACGCTAAAAGAACTTCAAAGTAAATTTACCAGTTTCCAGTACAAACCCAGCGCAGCGCTTTATAGAGACACATCACTACCTAAATCCTTTCAAATTCTCGCACACGGTAACCATAAACATCAGTATTTCCCGCTAATTTAGTCCCAATAAACACAATATTTACAAGCTCCGCAGTTAGGCCAGCCTATGTATGTATATGTGACTGACCCTTCTCGCCAATTCACGGTGAGGCTTTTAACGGTGGAGTATCTTACATATCACGCCTTGAAAAAGTCATGGTTAATTTCACGCCGTGGAATAGGCTCACGTCGTGAAATATCATTGAAATCTTACAAAAAACCCTGGTTGTAAAACTTAATATCTTCGTCGTCAGCAAGAATGTATGTAAGGCACACCTACGGATACTGACATATAGGAATAAATACATATAGGAATAATTTTGGGGCTAAAACTGTGGGCCCCAAAATTATATCACGTACAAAATATGTCACACCTTGCCGAAAATATGCCACACCTTGCCGAAATTTACCGCCTGTTTCCTAGACGCATTACTGCGGAGTTTGTCATTCCTATATGTATATCCGTAGGTGTGTTCTGTATACACAGGCGCTTCGTGTTGTATCAGTGTTAAACTCCCTGACGAAGTGTGCGTTAGTCACATGAAACGTGTGGGAGAAATAAAGAGTTATACAACTACAGTTCGCAGAGTGCTGCTCACTAGTTAAGTTTTTATTAAATAATTTTATTAAATTGTCCTAAACGTCTTCAGTGGCCTGGAGCCGACGTTTGGCTTGGGGCGCCCAGACCACCCCCCCTCCCCACCACCACCGCTTCAGGTGATTTTGGCATGGTTAAAAAAACTTCCTTTCCCTTTTATAGTGAAAGTCTGTGATCGACAGTCACAAGCAGGTGACCTATCCGCATTCTTCTCTTTGTTGGTTAATTTGTAGAGCTGCACACCGAGATGTAGATCCCCGTGTTTGTGGTGTGTTCGCTATAAAAAGCAGTCTTCTTACTTAAGGTCAGCTTAATCATTCACGTGCATGCCGAACACATACATCATTTGAAAGGGTAAGGTACGTGCCGCTTCGTATTCTACTATCACTGTATCTATTTTTTTCCGTTTGGATCTGCTCAACGAACGCTAAGTTCGGGCTAAATCTAACGTAGCTTTGGCTTAGGTTTATACGTGCTATCGTGGCGCTCACAAATGATTTGTCACCAAAATACTAAATCTGAAGATAATGCAAGGAAAACACCACATTTATTACTTTTTTTTTTCATCTGCAAACGATTAGACTTTCGATTCAAGTTTTCTCGGATAAGGACGATAAACCGTAGGCCCCGTCTCACAACCGTAGTTCGTAAATAACTCTGTGGGACGTTAAAGAACCCACTTGCTGTTCCCAAAAAGTAGGGGACGCAGTTCCCGGTGTTGTGGTCTGGTCTTTGTGCCTATATTCTCATGGTTGGCTTGGTTAGTGCTCGGAGATATTAGCTGCATATGCTACTCTAAAATCCGAGCGTAAATATAATCTACATCAGTCTACATTACGCCGGTATCTGCCCATGAAATTGCTAAGTTTTTGCTTTTATAAAATAATAATAAGTAAAACCAGTTTTCTACGTGTTTACCCGAATAATAAACCATAGACCAGTCAGAACGCTGTAGTATCTCAGTTATTTATAATTGTTCAGTACTGAAACTATACTGCGGAATGTTACGTCAGTCATTTACTGAAACAGGCTTAGCGCTGGCATACAGGATTTTGCCGTTAAATAAAGTAGTTTACTCCCCCTAAGCCTAATAGAAAACGATGGATTTAGATAATAGACATGCTTTTTGGCCTTAAATGATAGACCTACTCGCAGTGGCCGTGGATGTTGGCTAGAATTTAGATTTTGGAGCCACTGGATGTTCAGAATGGAGTGTTTAAAACTACTGGATGTTGTCCATAATTACGGTTTTTACAATGTGTAATGAATAAATTATCAGTTCTCGATCGGGACTAGCATAAGAACAATTTTAACCAATTTGAAGTACGTCAATTTATACATTTTATGTCTTAACTAGTCTGATATTTGCCACTTTTCGTCCGTTCTGCTTCAATGTTATTCCCCCTTGGACGCACATGGCCACCAAGGAACGCCTAGGCCTGTGCGTGCAAGCCGTGTCGTTTTGTCGGTGTCAACGGAAAAACGCCTTATCAACAAGTAAGGAATGAGGTCATTATCATATCAGCAAGAAAATGTGCTTACAGTGTGAAGTGGCCACCCGACGTATTTGAGGGCTCTCCAAAGTAACGTTGTCTATCATAGGAAGTCCTTGTGACTTGTGGCTCATAGCACGAAGTTTGGTTATCGTTCCGTGAACACCATTTAGATCGACTGCGTTCGCAGAAGTTGCAAACACGACTAAAATTGGGGTAAAGTATCGAGAAAATGTAAGTGGGAATCAACGAGTACAAGGGAGAAACTAGAGTCCACTGAGGTTAATCATTGAAGGAGTGCTGCCTCATCAAAACGTGCCAGCTATTTGTGTGCTCAACGTAAGTACTAAAAAATGTGCTTAGTGCGCACTTTCGAAACTACACCAAAACAGTACAGTACGCGCATGACTGTAAGTCAAAGCATGAATCTCTTGGATCAGTTGTCGGCCGGAAGGTCTCTATAAATTTCCACTTGATACCAAGGGCAGCTGAATATTTACACGGGTTGCCTATACCAGACTTCGTTGAGGTTTTGGTCGATTTCCTTTTTTTCTTTTTCTTTTTCTTCCTCGTAGTAAAAAATTGCAAGTTCTTTTAATTGAGTTTTTAATTTAACGTGCAATGAAATTGTCTTCTTCCCTAGAGGGGATATTTTTGGAGATCAATGGGTGTCTCGGGACTCGGGCGACGGAAATAGCTAAACTGTGATGTAGTTCAATTATTTAAATTATCTTAGCAGGGCACTTTTATATGTCAAGCTTGGGTGAAGTGTTCTATCTTTGAATCTTAGTTATGTGAAGTAACTCTTGACACAGCTCACAAACTTCAATCAGTTTGACTGATATTTGTCGTCGGTACTTTCTCACATTTTAAGATAACATGGCTTCTTTAGGAAGGTCACGCTAAATTCACAGTTAATAGCATACTTTCTAATATATGTACCAAGCCCTTTGTCCTCAATTGTAGTTTGTAACAAATGCTATTCAAAAGGTCTGGATAGCAGCAGACATGTTATAATTTTAAGAAAAGACACAACATTTCTTTTTATTTTACAAGACATGTTTCAACAGTCTACTGTCATCTTCAGTTAAAATTAATTAACACAAAGTTGAATTTATAATGCTACACAGTAATGTCATAAATTCAACTTTGTACTTTGTGCTAACTGACGATGACAGTAGAACTGCTGAAACATATCTTTTAAAATCGACAACGTTGTGTCTTTTCTTAAAATAACAAATGCTTTCCCTTTTTAGCTCACTACAGAAGCCACAGAACAGAACATTTTGCTCCCCAGACACTCCTCCTATACAATATTGAAGTAAACAAGAGCTTTTTCATTCTCACACGAGCTCATCATTGTAAAGTGGTGGGGGTCGGAGAAAGGATATTTTTCGTTCTCCCGTACCATGTTTCTGTCTCGTGCACACGAAGACGTCGTAAATACGAATTTGTTCCAACCCTTTACGTTTCCCGCTCCTTTGTTTTGATGACAGCCGAGCAGGTATTTGCTTTTCATCATAGCATGTGTACGCATCATGAGTAAAAATAAAACTCTAGTTATTAAGACCGAAAGCCACTTAGCGTCCTCAATTTTGTTCGTGACACAATCAGTTGCCAAACAATCCCCTCCCCTTCCTTACTGACTGGAAGTTAATTTCCTCTGGACGATTTGGCCGTGCATCACCGATCGACCGGGAGAGTATTGAGATGATCGTGATTGCAAAAAGTGTGGTGAAATGTCTCCCCGGAGCTGGTCACTAGCAGGTCAACAAGCATGTTGACCTGCTAGTGAATGTCATGTTGCCAGCGTGATTGGTTAATAAAATGGCCGAGTGGTTAAGCCATCCGATCCAGGTTCAAATCCTGGCCGAGCCACATTTTTACTTATTTCCTTAGTAGTGTTGGATTATATTCCTAAACCAAAACATCAAAAGGGAAACACCAAATGGTCACCTGCTGCACGAGTCGCCGGTTCTTCGTGCAGTTATTAATTAGACAAAATCAAAGACAAATTGTTTGAATGTTTTTTCTCCCAGAAAATAACTAGTGAAAAAATTTCTGTGTTTCTATAGACTTACAAGAATAAAGTTTCAGTCCGTGGAGCAGGGTCCAAGGCTCTTGCATGGGGCAAGCAAAAGTGCACGTTTACTAAAGCTGATATGTTAGGCTTTTTGAGACATATGTTTATCAAATGACATCAAGTTTGCTGAGAATGTGGGGGAATCCCCTAATAACTCTTCATACCCGTACCTGTCAACCAAAAGGTCAGAGCTGTCCAATCAGCTTTTACCAGAGGGAGTAAGATTTGCATATACAAGCAGATATTAACACGAATGCGGAAGACACGAAACTTGATCAGCGGACGCTGAAGACAGTGAACTGGATAGCTGCCGTTGCAAGTTTGGTTGTCAGTGGATTTTGGTTCAGACGTATCAAACTACTGTTGCAAAATTGTTTTAAAACAGTCCTTTATATTTTTTTATGTGACAAGACCAAATAGAATGTGCACCGAGGACGGATATGTTGCACTGCTCTAGAAGATCTAATAAAAACATTTTCCCGAACGTGGACTGAAAACGGCAGTTGTCGGATCACTGGTTCCTCGAGATAATCAGTCAGGCGAGGCCAGTGCCTTTTTGGCTATGCATTTCTGGTGACACGTCGCGATTCCGCTAAGCGACACGTAAGAAAAAGGTTTCCTTTATATTCAGATAAAGCGGAATACGATAGCAAAGAACCCAGCGAGAAACAACTTGCTTATACGCTGGTATATTTTGACCGTATGCAACCAGTCCAGATTTAGTTAGAAGAAGTAATTATTTTATTGTGGATCAGGAGAAAGTTTGTTGACCCTCTTTATCTGGCTTGTAACTTCTTAGATCAGTTTTTTCCTTCGCCGTCCACTTTACACAGATTATAGTAAGTTGTAAACAGTACCTGTTTAATTAAGTAAATACGGAGTGAGAGTTAAACTTGATATTTGACTGATATTTGACATGCGAACCGAATTGATTAAAAAAAACGAACTGTTAGGTATCGGGGGGCATTCCCAACCCCAACCCAGAATATTCTGAAAATAAGATGCTTTTACACAATACATTTTTTCAAAGGAAAACGGGCATGATTTTTTAGCAAAATGTAAGACCGTTAGCTCCATGTGCATCCATACGTATGTTATTCACCGGCCGGGAGGTCCGTATTGCAAAAAAAAAAAAAAAAAAAAATATGACCCCGGGTTCAACTCTCGTTCACACTACAAGCCGTGCGCGTTCGGGTATCAAATTATTTTTACTGATCGATTATAAAACGGAGAAACGCGATGGAAAATTGTTAACTGACGTTCTGGTTGGTAGGTTCTGCAGTTCCGGGATTGTAGTCTACAGGGTCAATTGTCAAATAATCAAAGAGGACTTAAGCTAAGTTAATACAAAATAATTAACCAGGTAATTGATTTTTTTTTTATTGTCAGCCCATAATCTGAGTTGTGAAACAGGTCAAGCGTTGAACAAGATTGCTTGAAGCAAGTTATCGTTGGAGAGTAGGGAAGGTGAGTAAAGATAACGAAAAAATGTTAATCAAAGCCTGTAGTATTTAATAAGCGGATAGCTGCAGCGGATAAATAAAACATATCATCATCTCAGCTGATGAAATCAACAAAAGAAGCTGTAATACTGCTGATACTGGAACGAAGATAGGAAGATAATACGGACTTAATGCAGACATCGATCCTTGTAACCGCAGGGACCATCTGTTTTCGGTCATAACTTAGTATGATTTGCCATCTTTATGCATGGTCGAGGTCTCTTCCCGCTGATATGTGCAGAGAGGTCAATTTCTGCGAAAGAGAAACCTTAGCTCAATTCCTCTACGTATACTCTACGTATCTCCAATTCAGCAAAGGGGGGCGTAGCCTCCCACGCAGTCGTTTTGTGGGGAGGAGGAAAAAGAAGCCCCCTCAAAACGACTGCTTGGGAAGCTAAGGAGGCCGGGGGTGAACATTTTTTTACTAGCGCATACAAACGCAGCGACCTGACTGAGAAATCATCCGATTTCAGCCATAACTTAGCATGATTTCCTGTCTCTATGCATGGTCGAGGTCTCTTCCGGTAGATACAGAAAGGTCAAATTCTGCGTAAGAGAACATTTTTTACTAATATACACAAAAGCAGCGACCTTGGCGTTTTACACTATCTCCGAACATTCAACAAGTATTCTCTGAAATCGAGGTGAGTAGTGGCAGAATCGCACCGAAAATGAAGAAACAATACGTGACTTGTATCGATTCCAGGGTGAAGCTCCTGCCACAGATGATTCCGTAAAAAATTAAGGAATGGCAAGGACATTGGAAATGGAGTGGAATATGGAATTTCGTGGAAAGTAAAGTTTTGGGGACAGTGGACTGCAGTGTGTTATAGAATTGTTTGGACATTTGAATTAATAATTTAAATTACAAATTTAAATTAAAAACTCCTATGCACACCCTAGAAAATGTTCTAGGGACACCCCTGACCTCAGACCACTAGACCACCCATTTTCACGACTTGCTCGGGATTCCAAAAATGAAAACCCAGAGCTTTAATTTTAAGTTAAAAATAATAGTTTGTGATGAAGAAAACATTGACGAAAGTGCCATGACAGTATTTTACAAACACAACCCCTCCCGCAAATCTATAGACCATAGACAAATTTCATGGGTCTTCCAATTCCAGTCTCCATTTGGCTCAAGGCCGTCTCGGATTCTGAATTTTGTTTTTTACGCTAAGAAAGTACCAGGCATTGTAGAAAAGTAATGTTTATCTCACCGTCTCACAAATTCTTGCATTTACTTTATTGTTTCCGGATCAAAGAGGATATAACGGCCTAATTTTACGCTACGATTTCTAAGCCCGACAGTACAGGTGCAACGCGCACGTCCGACTTTAACATCCGATTTTGATTTTTTAATTTGAATTAACATGGCGGTTTCTAAAGACCCTTAGCACAAGGATCTAATCCGGTGGCCGTTGGTACCATTCCCGCCGAGGTCAAAAAATTTCTTTGTCTCTTGCGATCCTCCATTTCCTTACTAGGGCTCAGTGGGCCGAGAAATTTATGGCTTCACTAAAGCACTTTAACAAACACTGCAAAGGTTTTATGAATCGGACAACTTTTATTCTAAAAAATCGGCCCTACCTGAAATCGGGTGTTAAGATAAATGTAAGGTTCCAAATCGTAGGTTAAAGGGGAGGACGGTGCGTGGAGATCATATCGCCATCCCTGGAAGATAACACAATCTTTCGTCGAGTCCGCGCGCAAATGTTCACGGACTGTAAAGTCACTTTCGACAGCAGATTGCCTGCACGCCTACTGTAAGCGTGCCCCAACATTACACAACGAAATAACAGGAATAAACCGTGAACTCTAACTAAAGCGGCCATGTGTCTATTAGCGTAAAGTACATCAACTGAGTCGACCTCGGTTTTGAAGTGTTTGTTAAGATGGAGAGGTATTGAGGTTTGTCAGTTATGGCGAATTGCTTAGAATGAGGCTCAGCTTTTTTGTAAATGAAATAATGGAGGCCAGATGAACCGAACTAATTTGTGAACAATTGGAAGTCGACGTAATGAACCACCGGTTTTATGAACAACGAGTGACAAAAGAGGCCAGTTTCTTTACTAACATAAGAAGTGGATCGAACTTTAAGTGTCTTCGTAAATTCCTTATTTTGTCTAGATTTGGACCTGAAAACGTTCTTTTCTTTTTCTTTTTTCTGCAAGTTAAGGCCTGAAATTAGTTACATGGTATCATAGTTTGTAGTGTACTAGATCGACGGCCGCATGGCCAGGAAACCAAAAAAAACCAAATAACACAACATCAACAACAACAACAACAACAACAACAACAACAAAAGAAAAACCAGCAACGCATAATAATAATAAAAAAACCTTCAATTAATGACTTCCCCTCTTTCACATTTACCTTACAAGGCTTCAGAAATGAAAAAAAATTAAAGTATTTGACTTTAATGAACAGGATGGTTTGGAAATGACAGCCTGCAGAAGAGGCGTCTTTTTTTTTTTTTTTTGCATTTTTCAGACGAGCATAGGCAAGCACGCGGTGAGCGCGAAAAAAGCAAAAAACAAAACAACAACAACAACAACAACAAAAAGCGCCTGTCCGTACACCGTTGTTCATACCATTCCATGCGTTCATATATGAACGCAGCTACATTAGTTATTTGATGTCATGTAATCATAAGAAGTTACTCGCCAACGAAATGGCGGTCGCGCCATCGTGTTCCGTTGATGAAGCTATTCAAGAATCTCTTCGTTTTTCAAAATGTGGTAAAGGAAGAAAAAAAGAAATGTAAAGGTTTATTGTTAAAAAGAAAGGATGTACTTGGATTGCTTCCAACTGGGTTTGGAAAAAGCTTTATCTGGCAATCCCTTCTGTTCACTACTAATACTACTTCTACTTCTACTCCTACTCCTACTACTACTACTACTACTACTACTACTACTACTACTACTACTACTACTACTACTACTACTACTACTACTACTACTACTACTACTACTACTACTACTACTACTACTACTACTACTACTACTACTACTACTACTACTACTACTACTACTACTACTACTACTACTACTACTACTACTAGCAATCTAGCAATCCAGCAATTGGTTAATGAGATTACCGCGCCAGTTTTACTGGGAAAACGACTCTTTCTTAAAATTCAAAAACACGTTGCGCACGGAACCAATTCAAATTCTTATCAGAAACTACTTAGAACGAGACGATGGTGATGTTAACACCTCGTTAACTGATGCTGTAAACATTTTAACTGCGACTTCAAAACTTTGCCTCAAGATTAGAATAAAAAAGCCTCGTAAACGCATAAAGAAAGCTTCAAACAAGAAATGGTTTGATAGCGAATGCCGATTAAAAAGACATGAAGTACGAAAACTCTCAAATCAAAAGCACCGCGATCCTCTCAACTCCGAAATACGCGAAAAATTTCACCAAACGTTGAACGAGTACAAAAATCTCCTCGATTTAAAAAAGAAAAATTTTCAGAAAGAAAAAACAAAAGAACTCGATGAAATATCATCAAATCCTGACAAATCATTGTTCTGGAGTTGTCTTAAATCGATAGATGATACAATCCCCAACAAAAATCCTCCTTCAATACCAGAAGACAAATGGTTAGAACACTTTCAATATTTACACTCCGACGAGCCAAAACCATCTACACATCAAGAAAAAATTTATAATGAGCTACAACAATTAGAAAAAGAAAAAGACCAACTTAACTCCTTAGACCAAGTAATATATCTATTTAGCCAAGCCTAAAAGCGGAGCTCCACAATAGCAGTCTGCTTATTGTATGAACGTAATAACCTTATGAGTTCGTTATCAATTTTGCAGCTATATAGTACATTTTTTCAGCTAACTGCTCATCAACAATAACAATGTAAAACAGAGGGCAAAATTACTGAATGCTGATTTGTTGTAACAGAGGGCAGTTTTTTCGTAATTTTCCTTTCACCGAGGGCAAAATTACTTACTCCTGATTGGTCGAGCGGCGAAAATACTCGCTCCTGATTGGCTGAGCACGACAGTTTTACATTTTGTTGGTTTCTGCATTTTGTGTCCAAAAAAAAAAAACCGGTTCTTTGAGGTTCTTTCGAAGTTCGACTCTTTAAGCCGGGTTCTTTGTACCAAAAATAGATGGAAATGAAGTGCTGCAGCTCGGAGGGAAATTCCTAAAGGTTAATTTTGGTGTTTCTCACAAGAAACAGCAAAAGATTATTTGTGTCAAAAACTAAAGACTTGGATCGGATTGATTTTATTTTGTTTGGTTGAGAAACTGAAATCAGTCATGGCGTCCAAGTGCTTTCAACGAACGATAGCCGAGCATGAAAGTGTCCTTTTGATGGGAGGAAGGAGCAGGAAGAAATTACTCCGCAAGTTCCTTCTTTGGATCCATCGTTTGCTATTTTAGTATCGCTCTATGTTCGTGTGATTTCCAAGCGGTAGGAAGCTTCACAGCGCAGGTGAACAATTAATTGATGCCTAACATTTGATTTATCGTTGTTAGTTTGCTCCTGGATTAAACTTGTATTCTATCTTAATTACATGTGTTTAATGGGAACTGTTCTCGTCGGTTTTGTTTGTTTTGTACCCTACGAAAATATTAAATAATTTGTTCATTGGTTTGCTTGCGCCTTCGATGAGTGTCAGTTACTGACTGTTTTACGAAGTTCCTTGATAGATTTTTCGTAATTTTCCTTTCACCGAGGGCAAAATTACTTACTCCTGATTGGTCGAGCGGCGAAAATACTCGCTCCTGATTGGCTGAGCACGACAGTTTTACATTTTGTTGGTTTCTGCATTTTGTGTCCAAAAAAAAAAACCGGTTCTTTGAGGTTCTTTCGAAGTTCGACTCTTTAAGCCGGGTTCTTTGTACCAAAAATAGATGGAAATGAAGTGCTGCAGCTCGGAGGGAAATTCCTAAAGGTTAATTTTGGTGTTTCTCACAAGAAACAGCAAAAGATTATTTGTGTCAAAAACTAAAGACTTGGATCGGATTGATTTTATTTTGTTTGGTTGAGAAACTGAAATCAGTCATGGCGTCCAAGTGCTTTCAACGAACGATAGCCGAGCATGAAAGTGTCCTTTTGATGGGAGGAAGGAGCAGGAAGAAATTACTCCGCAAGTTCCTTCTTTGGATCCATCGTTTGCTATTTTAGTATCGCTCTATGTTCGTGTGATTTCCAAGCGGTAGGAAGCTTCACAGCGCAGGTGAACAATTAATTGATGCCTAACATTTGATTTATCGTTTTTAGTTTGCTCCTGGATTAAACTTGTATTCTATCTTAATTACATGTGTTTAATGGGAACTGTTCTCGTCGGTTTTGTTTGTTTTGTACCCTACGAAAATATTAAATAATTTGTTCATTGGTTTGCTTGCGCCTTCGATGAGTGTCAGTTACTGACTGTTTTACGAAGTTCCTTGATAGTTTTAGCAACATTTTGCCCTCTGTGTTATTAAAGCGGAATTCAGTAAATGGCTCAAAATGATATTTTCTGTTTTTATTATTGCTTTTAGTTTTTAAGATGATCGAGGCAAAACGGTTTGTGAACAGCCAACGCGCACTACCGGCACTGTCACTGCCTAGTAAATTTTGCTTATCAAGAAGGCCGTACGCTATAAACCTCAGAGAAAATGGATACACTAACCAAAAAACACACTTCAAATATATCTTTGAGTAATAAATGAAAAAAGCACTGTGATAATTCATAGCAATAAGTACAGAAATAAACTAAACAACGATCTTTGAAAAATTCACAAAAAACAAGCGAATGCATTGATGTTTTGCGTAAACTTTGTTTTGATGAAAATGAAATCACACTTTAATTTTACATTCGCTTTTAACGTTCTTTGAAAAGACTTTCAGTGAAAATTACTCACACATCTTAATCTTTGCGGTTATATCCTACCGTTTTAAGTATTTTTGTTTGTTCTCTGTCAAGATTGTCAGAAATATATGCGAGAAAAACTTGTCAGTAGTTTATGCCGACGATACCATGTTGGGAGACGTTTGTTTGACTGACTATTTTGGCTCAGAATCAATTTTTTTTAAATGAAGCAAAATGGAATGAGATTAGAAAATAAAACTCCAAGGGAAATAACGAACATGGACCGGAAAATGAGCTCAAAAGGCTGCTCTGAGGTTAAACAAGTTGCAGTGTCAACACTACAAGAAAAAAATATCTTGCAAAAACAGCAAAGTTTTGTCAACAAAATCACATCAATATACTCGCCTCTTTGGAGAATAACCAGTCCTTTTATTCGATTGCTGATTTTTTCGTTCGTTTACAACGTTGAGTTTCACTTCAAGAGGAAAAATCCATCGAATCTTAATTTCATGTCATCGCGCCGGATTAGACAACAACAACAACAACAACAATCTTTATTTGTGCCCCAAAATTATACAGATTTACATTAAAACAAGAAAGAAAAATTACTAAAGAAGAGGGCACAGCCACTTAGAAATAGCAAGCTAATCGAGCTAAGTGGCTGGGCCGAGCGGAAAAATTTGCAAATACCCTACATTAAGATGGAACTAAGGACACGATTTACCATTCACACACACACGCACACACAAAAATAACAATAAACAAGGGGAAGTGCACACACAAAAACTGAAAAATAAAGTGCATCAATGAGCCAGTCAGTAGTTGGAGATAAGCGATTCTTTTAAGAGGACTTTGAAACAGGTACGACTCTTGAATTTTAATGACTCTTCAATGGAATTCCAAACTTTAGCTCCAAAAAAACGAATGTTAAATTTGCCATAGTTGGTCCTCGCTTTAGGCAGATAGTATGAGATCTTACATGCCAATCTTGTTTGATATTGATGCACTTTGTCGATACTCTTAAAAAAATCGTTAAAAATTAAGGGCAATCTATTAGAGTAATAGTCATACATAAACAAAGCACAATACAAGTATAATAAGTCAATTACTTTAAGTATTTTCAATTTCCGAAAGAGTGGACTAGAGTGGCAATTATACTCTGAGAATGTTATTATTCTGACAGCTCTTTTTTGTAGGGTGATGAGCGGTAGGAGGGCTGTTTGATAAGTAGTCCCCCAAGTTATTAAACTATAAGTCAGGAAGGGATAGATAAGTGAGCAATACAACTGTACAAGGACCAAATCGGTCACAGAGTGCCTTATCTTAGATAGTATGCCAATACATCTCTTAATCTTGCTTGAAATATGTGAAATGTGATACTTCCAACTGAGATGTGAGTCAATGAGAAGACCCAAATACTTAATAAATTTCTCTTGTGCAATCTCCCTGTTACAGATTTTTAATTTGACTATGTGACCCTTGAACTTTTGAGGGGGATGAAAAATAATGAAATTTGTCTTATCAATATTTAATGAAACCTTATTAGCCATAAGCCAGTCAGATACCATTCTCAGATTATAATTAACAATGGATTCAAGTTCAGCTAAATTAG
This sequence comes from Pavona decussata, assembly GCF_977016875.1. Classification (NCBI taxonomy): domain Eukaryota; kingdom Metazoa; phylum Cnidaria; class Anthozoa; order Scleractinia; family Agariciidae; genus Pavona; species Pavona decussata. The sequence continues at coordinate 235,273 of NW_028145624.1, read as the reverse complement.
AATTAGAATAAAACAGGTTTGTATCATCTGCAAAAATATGAAAGTCAAACACATTGCTACACTTACTAAAATCATTGATATACAAGAGAAATAGAAGAGGGCCTAACACAGAACCCTGTGGGACACCATGAGCAATGAGAGTATCATCTGATTTAATACTACCTATAGTAACATACTGCCTCCTATTGCTCAAATAGGAAGCAAACCAATCATTAGCAATACCACGGATTCCATAGTGGTTTAATTTCTTTAGTAATATGCTATGATCCACAGTATCAAAAGCCTTAGAGAAATCAAGAAAAATTCCACAGGAAAATAGGCCATCTTCAATTGCTCTTTGAATTTTGTCTGTAATTAAAAGAGTAGCATGGAGAGTGGAATGATTTCTCCTAAAACCAAATTGTTTGTCATACAAAATATTATATTTAGCAATAAAAGTGATAAGTCTGTTATATACAAGCTTCTCCAAAATTTTATTGAAAATGGAGAGCAATGAAATGGGTCGATAGTTATTCATGCAAGTGACCGAGTCCTTTTTATGAACTGGAATAACATTAGCTAACTTAAATTGGTCAGGCACACAACCACTACGAAAGGAAATATTAAAGATAAATTCCAAGATTAGACACTGATTAGAGTAAAATAATTTATCTTCAAGATTCGGCCGCTGTTTATGAAGTACCGCCTCTAAAAGCTGCTAAAAGAATCGATTTGTTTCTCCCGCAGCGATCCGCCTTGCTCTTTCTCCCGCTTTTGACGGCAAAATTGGACGAGATCAGAAAATAAAACTCCAAGGAAAATAATTAACATGGACCGAAGAAATGAGCTCAAAATACTGTTCTGAAGTTAGCAGTATTAGCTTAAGCTTAAGTTAAACGGCGTGTCAAAACTGCAAGAAAACAATATCTTGCAAACCAGCAAGCTAGCAAAGTTTTGTCAACAAAATTGCATGAATGTACTCGCCTCTTCTGAGAATAACCAGTCCCTTTATTCCATTGCTGATTTTTCCGTTCGTTTTACAACGTTAAGTGGAGGAAAAGTTTCACTTCAAGAGGAAAAATCCAACGTTTCGTGGCGCCGGATCGGAGTAAAATGATTTCACTTCCAGATTCTGATGATGTGCCAGTCGATTTGTTTCTCCCGCCGCTAGTTGCCTTGCTCTTTCTCCTGCTGTTGGTCACGTATAAAAATTGACTTTGTATCTTGTCGTCTTCAAAATTGTTTTTTTTGTTTTGTTTTTTTCTCAAACGCAGTTGGTGATGCAACTTCCCGCCCAACAAACGCGGCCGGCAGCGCAGTTGGCCATACATTTTCCCGCCGAAAAACAACCTGGGTTACAGCACATACGCTCATTTATGTAAGCCAATGTGAAATGAGACACTGAAACCCTGTGCCGCAACACAAGGTTTTTTCGGCACCCTTTCCTGTTCTTTTTCTCTTTGTTCGTCACTCATGTTTCGCCTGTTTGCTACCGCTCTCAATCGCTCTCTTTGACGTGGAACTTCGCTTCTCCGTCGCCTGTTTTCTCGATCTCTTTCTATCTCCCTTTCTTTGCTTTACATGTTTGTAGACTTATTCATAAATTGAATTTGTGTTTTGTCGTACACGTCGTCTTCAAAAAAATTTTTTTTTTCTCGAACGCAGTTAGCGATGCAATTTCCTGCCAAACAAACCCGGCCGGCAGCGCAGTTGGCCATGCATTTTCCCGCCGAAAAAAACCTGATTTGCAGCACAAGGTTTGAGTGTCTCATTTCAAATTGCTTACATGGAGGAGCGTACGTACGTACGTTGTACGGTCGGTCGGACGGAAGTGACGTCATAACCAAACCAAAATTTCTCGCACTGATGGGTTTACCAAAATCTCTTAGCTATGGGGCTCCGCTCGCGCGCGCCTTGCGGCGCGCGCGGGAGCTCCGCTAATAACTCAACAGGAAATACGTCAAGCTGTGAAAAAATTAAAGAATAAGAAATCGCCCTTTTCCGACAGAATAAGGAACGAAATGATCAAAGCGAGCCTTGAAACACTAATGCCTCTTTACATCAAACTTTTCAATCATATCCTAAAATCTGGAAAGATGCCAGATGTATGGTGCCAAGGCCTGATAACCCCCATTTACAAATCTGGTGACAAGAATGATCCGACAAACTACAGGGGCATCTGTGTATCAAGTTGCCTCGGAAAACTGTTCTGCTCAATCTTAAATCAACGTCTACACTCTTATTTAAAAGAAAACAAAATATTACATAACTCACAAATTGGCTTTCTGCCTGAGAACCGCACTGCAGACCATGTTTTTACTCTTCGAGCCCTGCTAGATAAATACGTTCACTATCACAAAGAAAGGGTCTATGCCTGTTTCGTAGATTTCCGCAAGGCTTTTGACTCCGTCTGGCACGTTGGTTTATTTTATAAGCTACTCGGTGCTGGCATTGGAGGACAATTTTACAATCTAATTAAAACTCTTTATTGTAATTCTTCCTGTTCTATAAGAATTGGAGACAACAAAACACGATCTTTCTCGTACTCCAGGGGTGTCCGTCAAGGGTGTATTCTAAGTCCTCTGTTATTCAACTTTTATATTAACAATCTGCCATATTCATTTCAAAACGCGCTCTCTGATCCATTTGTCCTCCCAAATGGAACGAAAATAAACTCACTCCTGTATGCTGATGATTTAATCATTCTGTCGAGATCCAAAACAGGATTGCAAAACTGTTTAAATACGCTATCTTCTTACTGCAAATCATGGATGCTCAAAATCAATCCTAAGAAGACGAAAGTAATGATCTTTCAGAAACGCTCAAAGAAATCCGTTGACATTAATTTTCAAATAGACACCGAACCTGTTGAAATTGTTCAGGAATACACTTATTTAGGAACTCGTTTAACACCAACAGGAAATTTCACTCTTGCGTTAGATCACTTAAAAGAAAAGGCCATGCACGCCTTCTCTAACATCCAAAAACACACACTCCTCAGTAAACTAAATCCCAACACAGCATCTCAGATCTTCGACACGATGATATTCTCGATCTTAAGCTATAACAGTGAGGTTTGGGGTATGTACACGAAGCAGGAGTTCAAAACATGGGATAATTCCCCATTAGAAAAAGTACATTTAAAGTTTTGCAAACGCTATTTGGAGGTAAACAACAAAGCCTCTAACCTAGCATGTAGGGCTGAGTTAGGGCGATATCCATTACTTATTGCAATAAACCAAAAAATTATGAAATACTTTGTTTACCTAAACAATAACGAGAATGACTCTATCGTTAAGCAATCTTTTCTGATGTCAAAACATTTACACTCCATTAATAATTCCGGTTTTTACTCCAATTTTATGGGCATGTTAGAAAAATACTATTCATCTGATCTAAATCCTGAAAATTTTAGCAATGAGACAATAAGGCAAATTGAAACTAATATGAAAAACAAGTATCTACGTTTCTGGCAACACAACCTTGAACACTCAAAAAAGTTAGAGTTCTATAAGGTTTTCAAGAATGAATACTCTTCGTCTAATTATTTAACTCATTTAAGAAATTTTCCTGATAGACGAAACCTAGTTAAGTTTAAATTAAGTAACCACAAACTCAGAATTGAAGCTGGTAGATATCCGAAAGATCATCTTCCTAGAGAGTTAAGATTATGTCAGTTGTGTCAATCAAATCAAGTGGAAAATGAAACTCATTTCTTGTTTCAATGTAGTTGCTACTCTTTACAGAGGCAGACATTCTATGAAGACATAAGTAAAATGATACCTGATATTCAAACGAAATCGACATCAGACATTGTGAAACTACTGATGAACTCTAAAGACTATAATGTAAACAAACTGGTTATGAAGTTTATTTCTTCATGTATGATTATACGTGACAGGCTATTATTGGATATTGATGATGTAACTTAGAATTAATTATATATTGTTATGATACTTTACACTGTTTTGTTAGTAATTAGATCATATAAGCTTTTGCAATACTGTAAATCTTGTGGTCATGCAAATAAAGCAATTACTACTACTACTACTACTACTACTACTACTACTACTACTACTACTACTACTACTACTACTACTACTACTACTACTACTACTACTACTACTACTACTACTACTACTACTACTACTACTACTACTACTACTACTACTACTACTACTACCACTACTACTACTACTACTACTACCGCTACTACTGCAGCTAGTACAACTACAACTACTACTACTACTGCTTCTACTACTACTACTACTACTACTACTACTACTACTACTACTACTACTACTACTACTACTACTACTACTACTACTACTACTACTACTACTACTACTACTACTACTACTACTACTACTACTACTAGTGCTACTACCACTACTGCTACTACTGCTACTACTGCCACTACTACTACTACTACTACTGCTGCTACTACTACTACTACTACTACTACTACTACTACTACTACTACTACTACTACTACTACTACTACTACTACTACTACTACTACTACTACTACTACTACTACTACTACTACTGCTACTGCTACTGCTACTGCTACTGCTACTGCTACTATTCTTTCCGTTTCAAATTCTGTAGGCTAGAGCTTGGAGTATTTTTTACACAATCACCTTATTTATTCGGCTCTATTTTTAATTTCTTGCAAAGTCCGGACTCCATTCCACGAGTCTATAAACGTTAACTTGTGATTTTTAAAGCTCTGAAATCTTCATATCCCTTTTCTAAATTTAAATACTGAAGAAAAGAACATCTTCAATTGCGCCAATCACTCGAAAAATTCTCCCCTTATTTCAAGGCAATGTTGTTACATATGGAAAAGGTAAACAGGTGTTGATACTTTTCATCTCAAGTGGCCCGTTGAAAGATCATTACACAAAGAAAAAACTAGAACACAAGGTCAACATATATGTTCATGTCTGTCTGTCCTCTCCCGCGCTTCCCTACCACCTCCTCCCCCCAAGATAGAATATTCACATGACCTTGACTCCCCTAGTATTTGAGAAGTTTCCAAGACAATAGATTACCTTTCAAAACTCTTCGCCAACTATTTGAAGATGTTTTTCCCCACGCCAGAAAATGAATGACCTTGAAAGGTTGCTAAACATGTAATGGCGAAGGCTGCGCGTGGCCCAAACCCGTCTAATTAAGCAAGTACCATTTCCATCCTAACTAGTGACACCCATCGCAACATCGTGTGGCAAATGATAATTCGTTGTTTGCTATATGTACAGTGATAAATAATAGACACCTTTTCTACCGCAGCATCTCATCTAATGAAAAGACAGAGGGACAGGCGATAGGCTGAACGAAAGTGAGATACCAGCAAAACAATAAACGGCACGTCAGATGTCGTGAATAGACACATACGATCATCATCTATCATGCGATTGTCACGCGATCACCTGACTACGAACTTATGTGCGATGTTAGAGTTTTACGTTATTTTCTGTCTTATTAAACTTTTTTAGCATTACGGTTGAAGACTTCAAGAAACTAAGGTAATGTTCCAGATACATTAACATTTACATTCTTTAAAATAATTTTCATTAGAATAAGAAATGGCGTACTGTTAGTGGATAGTGTTTTACCTGCCTCAGTTAAGTCCCGGGTTAAATCCGACCAGCACACTGTCTCCCATATCTCCACGTTTATTAGTCAAATTTATTTTTATTTATGCAACACTAAGTCGCTCAAGTTTAACTTGAAACAAGGCGAATTGTGAGATGCTTTATAAAAACTTGTAACCTACATTTGAATGTAACTTTTTTCATGATTATAACATGATTCTAGTCATTGAATAAGTAGTATACCTTATTCAAAACTGAGTCTTGTTTGAAATAGAAGATAAGTACACGATGATATGTATCGTGATATGGAATTTCATAGCATTGGGTGGTTGGTTAGCTCGCTGAGTATTGTTTGTCTAGTGATATTTTGCATTTTGTCTTGTGATTATCCCTATCTTGTTTTCTTCCGGAAAAAAAACGGATATTGGTACAGCCTCCAGCCAGCAGGGCCACACAACTCGTAAATTATAAGGCCACAGGGATTGTTTAAGAGAGTTCCGGGACTTAACGCGCAAAAAGGAACTACTAAAACAGAAGAAACTTAACACGCAGCTAATAGTTTGATAAATTAATTTATAGACGGGCGAATAGCGCCCCCCCCCCTTTTTTTCTCGGATTGAAGGTTGGTTACTCTGAAAAGTGCATGATGGCCCCCATTTTTTTTTTTGGGGGGGGGGGGGGGGAATCCTGCCAACATCCATTTTACCTGCATAGTCATGAAGAGGGCAAAAAACCCTAGTATTAGCAGATGCTGTCTCTTATCCTTTAAAACAGGACTGTTTAAATCAAAAGAACACGAGAACTCAGTGAAAAAAAATACAACGTAACTGGTTCCTCTGTTGGGATGTCAAAATAACAGGAGATATATTTTCTCTATTTATTTACAAAACTTCCACCTTCACTAAATATTCTTGAACACCAACAAATTTGGAAAAAAAGTTCTTTGTGATTGTTTTTGTCGAAGTCTTCAGCCAAATTTTATGCTGTTGAAGAATATGTATTTTTCAAATACAGGTCGGCGTTAATTACCCCTCAAAACATTTTATGTTTCAGCTGACAGAGTTATGTAAACACGAGTGAAAATAACAATAACCTCTCACAAAGCGGTAAAAGCTGGCAGGAAATATCACAAAATGTGGGATTAGTGATGTGTCTGGAACACGATAGACCTGTCAACAAGAAGGGACATAATTGTAGTGAAGAACTACATTACACCTGTAAAAATTCTAATCAGTTCTAGGTCGCATGTAGCAAGCAATGATGTCTCGCCGACTTAGACCCACCTGACCTAAGCTACATTTACGCAAATATTGACAATTGTCACAAACATTGTAGCCTCAGTGCAGCTGTTACTTTGTCGAAAAATTTGCTGGAAACCCGCAATTGAGACAAAGAATAATCCCAAGAGGATGCTACATCCACTCTCCACTCTTCCTAAGCCTCTCCTGTCTGTGCGTTTTGTTTATCCTTATAAACCATCCACACTCCCTCCGAGAAGCTCTAGACATTGCCAGCCTCTGTCACCAACTGGCCGGTAGTTCCTACGCTGTGCATTCGTGTATGTACCTCCTTTCGGCTTGGGCCCGTGCCCATGACACAACTGTCCTTCCACGTGATTAGGTCATTGTCCTTCAAGTGTGGGCAATTTCCCGTTTCCGTAATCAGTGGGCTGTATACAGTATCGGTTTGGGCCGGATTAGCCCCATGCCAAACCCCAGCCTAGTGTGACCGGAGCATGCTTCACAACCGCGAGAACAAGATGAAGCTCGTCTACACAAAAGAAGGAGCTCAGTGCCTGATAAAACGATTTGCAATGGAAACTGGAAACGCAACAACTGTAAGAAGACATTATTTAGACATTAGACATTATTCCCACCTTGGGAATCATACTTGCACCCAAGGTCCCTCTCCTTGCCACCCAACCCTCGGAATGAAGTTCGTTGGATCGGAGATGTCAAATGTAGTAGTAGTGCTAGAACCATGAAAGTGTCCTGTTTCTTAGGACGGACATCTATTTTCGGACTGGTCCTTTAGCAACTCTGGTTTCTCTGCATATTGCATGCAGATCTGCTACCTATAAGCTCCCATCTCAGCCCTTTTTGTTTAAATGAGGTGAATGAATTCGCCACAATTTTTTGATAGGTTGTTTAATTATTTTCGCAGAAATCCCCTCTGTTAACGCAATCTCAGCTACATAAGCAATACCTAATTGTCTTTTTTCTCCGTATACTGGGAGAATTCACATCATGACGAACATTTCAAACGTTCAGGAAGAGCAAAGGAATCGGTGATATAAAAAGAGGAATGCTTGCCTTTGACACACGGCTTCATGATTGTCTTTCCTCTGCCGAAAACTGATTATTCGTATTCAGATCGTTTGGAGACTTTTGTGATCAGTCGATTCTTTTTTTTTTTTTTTTTCCTGAAATTCTATTGACTGTCTTGTCGGACGCTTTTCAAGCGTTTGCGGAGAGTTGGTCTTTCACTAATCACATCGCGAGATCATCTCGCTATCCTCACTCCAATGGAAAACCTGAAAATGCGTTGCACACTGTGAAACGCCTGTCTACGAAATGTCGAGAAGCACTGAGGTCAATACTGAAGAATTGTCTGCACTGTTTGACTGACAAAACATGCGTACTGAGGGAATGACTACAAGTCCTCGGCTTAGCGTTGATACGGTGCATGGGAGGCATTGCCGTACAATGTTGCCCTTGTCCGATTCCAGCCTGCAAACAAATTTCTGATGGAAGATAACCTACGATGGGCACACCGGCAAGCCTTAAGCCTATCAATTATGCATGGTACCGGTGACCCTGTCCGCCCGATCTTTTTTCGGATCCCTGGGCAGGAAGTGAGATGCTGCTTACGTAGCAACCGACGTGGCGTCATTATTAGTGGAAAGCCTTCGATCCCCCCCCCCCCCCCCCCCGAAAAGCCTGATACTCAGACTAATGCATGTGTCATTCAACTCACAGCGGCTTTTAAAGCGGCTTTCATGCGTGTGAAATGATTTGTTATTATACATATTAATAAAGCACGTGCTTTCTCTATTATCACCTGGCGTCGCTTCAAGCACATGGTATAGTACAAAGACGCGCAAAAGATAGCTTGTTTGCATTTTACAATTCTGAACATCTTGCTTTTCAGCAGGATAATGTTATGAATATTTCAAAAGCCACAAAACAAGCTAAGTCCTCTTTTCAAATTTTCGACCAACCCTTAGTTTGTGTAACGAAATGCCCGTACCCTCGGTGTTTGCGGAAAATCACAGCCCCATTATCAAGTCAAGAAAATACAGACAGACGGAGGCTACCATATTTTAGGCTACAAAGGACAGTCACTGCATGTTCTGACAATCGAGATCTTTGAGTTTTACTGGATTAGCAGGTGAGTTCCTTGCTAGGGGAATCCCCCTGTTGTCTTAAACTTATTAGAACAGGTACCATAAGATCTGACGAGCTGAAGAATTACAGTTGTTGGTTCATGACATGCTTTCATGCCGTTCATGGCTTCGTTAATTAAATAATGCCATCGAGTAGTCGACAGATCGAGAAGCAGCAAGCTCGTTTAAGACAGTGTAGTTGTGGCGGTGTATTTCGCGAACTCTCGCTTACTCAACTCAAACTGGAAGCAGTTCATCACAATAATTCAACGACCAATAACTTCAACATTTGTTACATAACTTGAGTAGTCGAATAAAAACTGTTCGAGTAATATCAGGATTATGAATTGCTCATTGCTTAAAATAGCAATATAAGAGCCTCTGAGATTGACTCTGAAAAGTTCATTTGAACGTGTACAAGTACAGCTTTGACATTTGTCATGCCGCGATGCCAATTTTTGTCACTGCTGTTCGGCAGGTCGAATGTATTGGATACAAGGATCGAATCGATCGTCTTATTTCCCTAGTCCTCCTACTCTCATTTCATGTGTCTCTCTTCTGGTTTGTCTGATTATTGCACATCGTTCGTCACGCACTACCGTCTCGGAAATTTAAATATAAACAGTTTGCATTGGAAACTCAATATACAATATCCACTAACTGACTTGGCATCTATTCTCCTTGCTGGTATAAACATTTATCAGTATAAAAAGTAGAACAAGTAAAGTACGCAGTTATGACGAGCAAGTGAGGAAGTTTTCACAAATACAGCAGCGGTCAGTTTATCTCAGTATATAAAATGATAGGATAACTGGACATTCTCGGATCGAAATGATGTTATTCTAACGCAGAAACAGGCTATGAGAAACCTGACTGGCCTCCTTCAGTAACTTCTTTGAGTAGATGACAATGAAATAAATGTCCTCGGTAGGTTAACTGAAGGTTTCCAAACGAACATCTGTTGCGTGATTGAAGATGTCTTCTACAATAGCTTTAACCGGAAACGCTATAGACATAATCAGAATGCAATCTTATTTACAGGCAACCCTTAACCTGTCAGTGATTGGAGAGAGACAAAACAATCAGCGTGCGCATATATATTAATCCTTTGTAATTCTGCCCCCTTAATTTTGCAACTCAAGTTTGCTTTTGCAAAGTAATGAAGCCAAACAGAGGCTATTTAAATTAAGCCTTGCTCGAAAGTGCACATCAAAATGAGAAAGTAACCGAAAACTGCGACAGTGTCACTGTTAACAATGCCTTTGACAAGACAGAAGGACACCCATTTATAGTCTGTGAGGTTGCGTGCAGAACGCCTGGGCGTGAAGAAGGTAAACAAATGCTTGCTGCACTAAGGTCTTGCGGTTAAAGTGGGTGTATTATATCTGCTACGGCTCTAGAATATAGAGCAATAAGTATTTACCAGTTTCTTTGTAGTTTTGTAGTCCATTGGGTATTCCCCGAATTTGTTTCCTTGCATAGCAGTGTGAACAAGTTTGTATTTTTAGCTTGCAGTTCACTTCAATTAACAATTGACGCTTACATGACGGCGGCGTCAGCGCTTTAACTGAAAGCAAGTTTAATTTATTCAATTTTTCTGTTCCATTTAAACTCTAAATTTAGGTCATCTCTTAAGATTTTATTCATTCAAATCTCATAATTTCAGTTAAATGAATTCTGGCTGCAGTTATCAAAATGTTTGAAGTTTGTAACTGCGAACTCGCATGATGAACTTAGTAAATGCTATGTAAATGCTTCGTAAGCACATTCCAGGACGATTCTAGAACCAACCAATTGATTTATTGATCACAAGCATAATCTACCTAGCTTGACTTATAATAATTGATTCATTCACAAGCTTTAAGGGATTATAAAAGGATTTTAATGGCAAAAGACACCCCAAAAAGATACATTTTGAATTACAGATCTGTCCGAACAAAGAAAATCAATGATCGTGTCATTTGCTTTGTGGACTTGAAGGGTCATTAGCGTGCCGTTTATAACACCACATGCGCAGACATCAGTGGCATGCACAACTTTTAAAAATGGGACTTTTCATTGCCATCAGTCAGCAACGAACCCAAGCATTCAAATAAATGAATAAATAAATAAAAAAATAAATTTACCCATTTACGTGAGAAGCACTGTGAAACCTTACAAAACATTGCTCGTTGTTCGCTGCCTGCAACTGTAATTGATTTACTCAGAAACCGAAACCTCTTTCTTCTTCCTCCATTCAGTGAGCGATACATACTCGTTCACCTCCTATCAAACCGGCTGTACTTATAATCCGGCCAAATCACTACAATACAAATCAAAATCTTTTGAAACGATTGAAACTTTTTTGTCATATTTAAACGGTGACGACAGAACTATTGGCTTCTTAAACTCTCACCATTCTTGTGCCGTTCCTTTGATCTTCTTGAACTGTAGGTCGGTTACCTACTTTGTAAAGTTTCATAGATTTCTGAGGTGGGAAAAGTCAACCCACAACTCCCGTTGCCTTGCTTTAGGAATAAACTCAAAATAGAAAACAGACAGCCGAACGTCAGCGAGCCAAGGCCGCCATCATGCTTGTCAGAGAATGTTTTTTTTTACTGTCGCAATTCAGTAATAATTGACGAGAGCTCCATATTAGGAATTTATCTGCTTATTTGGAGATATCACGTGTTATTAACGCCTGTCAAATTAATAGACAAAGACCAGCGAAAAATGACATGACATCGTACGTAATGTTTCTCATTGGGTAATGATAGAAGTGGGCTGTCTTATGCAAACGAAAAGGTAGCTTATGTTGAGTGTTTCAGCGATGTGAGAGCGATTAATAAATTGTTTTGAGGTGAAGGCATAGGGGGCCCACACAATGTGTCTGTATAGCCGACTGTTATTATATAGTAAATGCACTGGATTTACCGTTTGCTTCACCTATAGCGATATATCGCTAACTATGTATGCAAATCAATGATAAATAAACGTTGAATTACCTTACCTGTGGTATATAGTCGTCCTTTTACCTCAAAAGCGGTTTTTTGAGTGATTTCGATGGCGTTTGAGTTCGCCGTTGACTGTTCATATATAAGTTATATACGAACAGTCAACGGCGAACTCAAACTCCTTCAAAATCACTCAAAAAACCGCTTTTGAGGTAAAAGGACGACTATATACCACAGATAAGGTGATTCAACGTTTATTTATCATTGATTTGTATACATAGTTAGCGTTATATCGCTATAGGTGAAGCAAACGGTAAATCCAGTGCATTTACTATATAATAACAATCGGCTACACAGACACATTGTGTGGGCCCGCTATGGTGAAGGTAGAAGAAAGTAAGCATACAATACAATCATAAAACACGGGAAACTCTCCAGGGTTACTTTCTGGCACACTATCCACATCAAAATCGCCGCACTGAACCAGTAGCGTGAGGCTTCTCTGGAGATTGCTATGAAATCGCCAGTAGTTTATTGTTTATATGTGTCATTTTAGATAGTGCGTCAAATCACCCATAAATCACCGTAAAAGGTGAATATATTCATATTCATTTACTCATCCTTCACGGGTATATTACTTCACGGGTATATTACGAACTCACAATATGACCAGCTCCCAGTTGGCTTGATAGCTCCGTTGGTAGAGTACAGAGGTCATGGGTTCGAATCTCGTTCAAGCCTGAATTTTTTTCAGGCTTTCTTAATTTTCGCAACTAGTAACTGCGAGGACCTTTCTCCTATTTGATCTAAAATCAAAACGGAAGGAATTTCAATAGCTGTAAGCTTGGTACCTTTGGAAAAGATTATTTTTATAAGTTCAAGGAGATACAATAGTTTAATTTTCAATTTTTTGTTGTTTGAACTACGGCCTCAATCGCACGCTTTGTTGACCAGTTGTCGACCGTTTACAACGTTTACTGCTCACAGAGGCCACAGCCGTCTGTGAACAAGCAAAGATGGGAAATCAGGCATACGATGTTATACTTAGGATTATACGGGTACCTGTATTTAGAGGAAATGAGAAGAGTGGATACTGATCGTCAGTCAGGGTAAGGTAAATTTGTCCCATTTCTCAACACATCCTAGCCCTCATGTATCCTGTTGCTTATGTGATGTGAACTGCCGTATCATAACTTTCTGGTGAATCCTTCTCTTAACTTAGTCAAATGTTTAAATACCTGTTTTTAAATCCATGCTACAGTGGATATTGGTCGAATTCTTTAATTTGTATGTTGCTTCATGCAACTGGGACTACGTACATTGTCTTACCAAGTATCTTTAATCACTGAGAATCCGAGGGAGGCATCGGGTGAAACTAGCAACCCATCTCAAACCAGTCAAATCGCCAAATATAACTTACAGGGAAAACAATCACGAAATGATGGGAAGTGTTAAAATGTATGTAGAAAAGGAAATACTATGAAATTGTTAAACCTAATACCTAAATTTGCCAAATCCGAAGATATGCCTGTCCTTCAACATGGATTTAGACGTATGTGAATCGCTGTGATGTCAACCTCTCGGCTGAGCAGGCAGTTATTAGGGCAATGGCCACCTTGATACGGATTCGTTGGCAACATTGTCGCTTTAGGAACCGGCGATGAATCATTCAAGAACAAAAACAAATCTTTAGCTGCAAACTATTCAAGAGACTGCGGGTCCTTTCCGATTTTCCTGTTTGCCTACCTTATGTTTAAAATGTTATTTTATTTATTCGACACGCATCCGTTATGAACAGGCTATAAGCGATCTTCGGATTTGACTACGAGTACGAGATTGAATACGAGTACAGCTTTTTTGTGCGAGTACGACTTTGAAAAGTTGTACTCGTACTCAATCTCGCACTCGATAGTACTGTGATCTGGGATCAGTTTAGTCTGGTCCATATTAGCTCTTAAGCGTAACGTGTATAAATAAAGGATGATGACACGATGACGATGATGAAGTGTCCTTTACGCCCCGATCGGCGTATAAAATCACTGATATCTGGCATTCGCATACTGTGTGCCCGTTAATTTCCCGCGATTTTCTACGCTCATCGCTGCGAATCGCCAGTAAAGTCAATTAATCAGGATGGGCTATTTTATCACATGACTTTTCAAAAGGGCGGATAGCAGCAATACGATGGAGCCTGGGAATAAGGTTGAAGTGCTACATCGCCGCGATCGGCGAAACAAATCGCCACGTGTGTCCGCATCAATCAGTGGTGATAATCGCTTGCGATCAAATTCGCTGCGATCGGCGAATAAAATCGCCCAGTGTGTCGCCGGCTTTACTAACGAAATACATGTTTGCCTGAATAACTGAAACGTTACTGAGAATGCCTGATAAGAGGGTTTAAGAGTTACTGAAATAAAAAATAAGATGTCTTCCCAAATTTACCCAAAAGAAGAAATTCAGAACCTATTCCTGTTGATCAGTCTGTTAGTTTATCTACTAGTCAGTCCTTCAGTCGGTTTGTCAGTCAATCAGAGTAGGTTAGTTTGATGAACCAACAAAACACCGACCCATCGACTTACCGACCAAACAACCAACACCTGACAAAACCAACCAAATTAACAACCAATTTAACAGCCGATCAACCGACGGACTGACCCAAGGAATAATCAGCGACCAATCAATTGACGACCAATCGACCAAACAACCAACCAAGGAGCTAAACACAGGATCGATCAGTCGACCGATAGTCCGTGTTACCGACTCAGTGAAAACAGTATTTTATGATACATTTCGAATGGAAGAGAATATTTATTCAGTTTTGTGTGACAGATTTGCAAGCTTCATTTATAAAAGATTCTTCTATTTTTTAATTTGTTTCTCTTTCTTCTTTCCTTTTAGAAGAGGTGTGATCGCATTGAGCTCTGTCTAGACGAGGATAATAAACGTATTTTGCCGAGTTGACACAGTTTTAAGTTGGCATTGACTTAAGACCCGGCCGGTAAGTTTTTTTTTATTGGCATGATGTTCTTTGCACGGTAGACAAGGGGACTTAAAACAATTGCAAGTCATCATATGGTAAAATCCAAAATCCTTTATTTAGTGGGAAGTGGGCAATGGCAACCGCCGCCCTGTTAGCCCAATTGGTAAGAACATGGACTACTGAACAGGGGGGCGTGGACCCAAACCAAACCAGTCCACAAATTAATATCATTCTGGCTATGCTAAACACCTTACCTTAGTTCAGATGATCAAGTCTCCTACACATACAAATTTGCAGGGAGTGGGGGTCACAGTTTTCAATGAGTGGTACAATCTCTCCTTGGGTGGGGGACTATGGGTGAGTGGACTAAAGGGCCTATAGTGATAGTGTCCGAGCAAAGCCTGACGAGGTTAAATTTATAACTAATACCTATGGTGTTTTATGATGGAACAGAGGTACTTCAAGCAAATCAGGTATTTCTTGCCTGGCAAACAAAGCCAAAAAGTCTCCTTCATAAGTTAGCTTTCTTTGCCAGATTCAGGAACATGGCGAACATATGGCATACTTGGGCACTGGAGTATTTACGATAGGACAAAATTAATAGATAGTCTCACGCTATGAAAGATACGAAAGACAAAATCGCAAAATCTCGGGACTCGTAAGTTTTTTGTCAAGTTTTTTCTTTCTCCCTTTTATTTTCAAGATTGCACTTAATTTAAACTCGTTAAAACACAACGGAAACGAAAAAAAAAACACACAAAAAAAAAAAAAGAAAATAAAACACTAAAATTTGTCACTGTTATTCCCATTGGAGCCAGTGTTAGGGGCGAATTACTTCTAAAAGACAGTTTACCTAAGTGCCTAACGTTTAGTTTCCTCGTGATTTGAAGCGTGATCTGCTTGTGAGATGGCAATGAGCTGTGACTTGCTCGTGTATACAAGTATATTTCAAAACAAGTTTCGTGACGTTTTCAGATTGTCAAGGGAAGAAGGGGGTGGGGGAGGGGGGTAGAGGAGGAAGGGAGGAGGAAGGAGGAGGAGAGGGTATTTGTTTCATAAGGAATTCGTGGACATCGATGGTAAAAAGGAATCACTTATCTTTGAACACGAAGTGGAAAGTATACTACGACGGTCAACAGTCCCCATTACATTAAATTCAGTGCTATCTGTTAAATCCCCGTCTATGCCCGGTTTTCCTTCCCTCCCCCCTCCAGCGGCCCTAACATTTACAGGTGAATGGCCCATCAGGGGGTAGATAATTAACTTTCCACTAACTTGAAATTTACGAAAAAGTCTGTGAGAAATTCCATTAAATTACGTTTATCGCATACATGCAACATTGTAAAATTTAAATACTTTCTGCGGCATTTTTATACATTTATATATATGCGTTATTGACCAAGATGGCTGGATATTGGCCAAGTTCTTTTTTTGCGTTTTCGTCTCGGTCCATAAAAACGAAAAAAAAAAAGAACGGGGCCAATATCCAGTCATCTTGACCGAACAAGCTTGGTCAATAAAGGATTTATTATATGACTTTACCTTCAAGTTAAAACTACAACAACAAAACAAAACAGGACATGAAACTGCTCTGCTCGGAAAGAAATTCTTCATAGCCGGCCGGTGCAAGATTTATTTTCAGTGCATTTTTGGATTAGCATGTAATCGTGGAAAACAAGGAATCCTAAATTATCTTAGGGCTCTAACTTTATAATGGCTTAAAGGGAGTATACAATTATTGAGAACGAAAAATTTAGATTTTCGTAAGAGCAGAAAGATTTGAATAGAATCCGGCAAACTCGCCATTTTCAGTCGATCGCGCGGTGGCGTAAATAATAAACACGTTTACACAGTTTTCGGCTTCCAATCATCAATTCTTGAATGAAACAATAGCTTTTGAGATTATATGCAAACAAAAGCCGAAAAAAAGAGCGGGTTAATCAGAAAACTGGGCGAAATTTTGATAAGATTTTGTTGGTTACAACAAGCAAGACGCGGCTAAATTAAAAACGTGAGCTTCTTCGGCTAACTTGAGAAAAATACTTTTCTGAACTGCTCTAAACACTTAACGCAACTTCCACTGCGCTATGATTTAAATACAGTCATTGCAAACCTGGAGAACTTATCAATTTGGCACTCGACTTGAGACAAATTAGTTTTACAAAATCACCTCTATCTAAAATACTACACGCAAAGCAACTCACCGATTCAACTCACATTCATTGTAGCTGAAACAAAGTTTTCACTACACCAGGACGATTCCATTCCCTTTCCTTTCCTTTAGGTAAATGTTGAGAGTTCACCGAACTTTTTAGTGAGCGTTTTTCCCCAAAACAACGAGAAAATCGAAGAAAAGATTGCATTGTTGTTGGGATTAAACTTTCGATGCCAAGCGGACGGGCAACGTGTAATCCCGAGCGGTGAAGATAGCTCCATCTTGCCCGCTCGGGGAGCCAATCACAGCGCAGGATTTGACTCATCTTGCCCGCTCTCGGAGCCAGCCATATAATAAGTAGATTTACAATGAAACTTATATATCATACTTGTTAATGTAGTACGACGTAACTGCCGTGTCAATTGTCTTTGAACAGAACTGATTGTTGTGTTTGTTGAAAGGAGCAGTTAAAGCCGCTGAAGAAAAAAAAAATTCTTATTATTCAGGGTTAAATTGTTAAGAAATGTTACTATCTTCTGGACGAAGGTGTTCAATAAAATTTTAAATAAAATAGAGTTTCTCTTTCGGTTTTAGGGGATTCCCCGTTAGGTTCGAAACATTACAATATTAAAATATTTGAACTTCTGGACATTCACAAGAGGATGTTTTTTTCATGTCTGCTTTTCATGTTAAAATGTGTGGCATTGGGTAGAATCCCGATTTGGATGGATATGTGTGGATTGCTTTAATTTGGAGGATATACAAAGGTATAAGTTTTCTTTGCTGCCTTTCGTGTCCGTAAAATGTCTGCGCAATAAGCTGTTCTGCGAAAGACCATATGTTAATTTCCCTAGACGTTTTAGTTTAGCATGTAAATTTGTATCCTAGTTTTTCGCTCTTAGGGATTTCAATTCTTAGGGGTATCTCAAGTGAAGTGCGTAGGAGCATTAAAAGCGAAGCGGAGAAGTAAACGTAGTTTCTATAGACTGTGTACATTGGAACTAAAAGATCGAAAAGGAGGTGGTCGCCATCTTAACTTCAGCGCTTTCTAGTTTTTCGCTTTCGATGGCAAAACAACGCCTTATTAGTTTTTTATTACCAATATTGCCTGTGAACTCATAATATGAATCCCGACGGAAAGGAAAAATCGATTTTCGATATAATGTGCTTTGTAATCAATGTTTTTAGCCCGAGAAAAGAAGACTCGCCTACTGGCGTCGTTATAAAAGTTATCTGAAGCTTTATTCGCTGTTTCTGTATCTATTCTTGAAAGACTAGCTTTCCTGGGAAAAATAATTCATAATAAAGAACTAATAATTTTCTTTTCCAGAATTCTGCACGAAAACTATTGACGGAACGGCTTGCAATCTATATTTTATCTGTTTTTGTAAGGAAAGTCCTCATCGCCTTCGTTTAATGCGAGTAAACAACACAAAGTCGACTTAGCTTGATATGCAAATGCCTGTTTTTATATATATAAAAAAAAAACCCCACGTTTTTCGATTTCTCATTGGCCAGACGCCAATTGAAGCTAAGTTGATTGACAAGTTTACTTGGGCTTTCGCACATAACAGATATTTGCATATGAACTGCACAGCCGGTATTCATTCTGTCTCAGAGCTCTGACGAACGAATCAAGGTTTTTCTCAATTATTTTATGTCGCTTATAAAAAAAGAAACATTTTTTGCCTGCAAGAATTGTCCAGTTTTTTGTCGTTTAGTTTCTTTTGTGATAAAACCTTTTCAAATTGTAGAGAAATCAAAAGGAAACAAAGTGCTAGCGGCCTCACAGCAGTAATTTGTATCAAAAATTCTCGAGAGATGCCGAGGAGGCGTATAGTTTGTGTAGTAAAAAAAAAACAGTACTCTTATTATGCCATTTTTGAACAATATTTGCCCGACAAAAAAGCATCTGAAAATAGCGAGGATAAAAGAACTGGCGCAGACCATCAACACCACGACTTATAGCGACGCAGTTTACTATCAACAGTCAGAACAGTTGCGAATTAATCACAAAAATTTGACCTGACGTTTTCTTAAAATACTCGGCCCAGAGGATTAAACACATAAGCAACTAAAAAACGTATTACACAGCCTTGAATAACAACGAAATTGTTTTACCGTCACTCTTCCTCTGTATTATGCGAATGGAACCATGCTTAACAAAGTAGCGTGATGCCTGTGCCAACAGTTTCCTGGCGTGATTTCGCCTTGTTTTCCAAAAGGACTTTCGTCTTTACCTTTATGGTTTCTACTTTCCTTTTATGGGCTCATGAGTTGATGTGACTGTATTGTATAGTTGCCCCTATGGTCTTGACGAGTTAAACCACATTGAATTGCTAATGACCAATCGACAAATCAGCATAGAGTTTAAATTAATAACTTACGTGATCATGGATGCCAGTGAGGTGCATCACGAGCTTCACACTCTGATGACATTTGCCGGTTAGCTGTTTGAACTTTCATGCAACACGTTAAAACAAACGAACATGCGAGAGCAAAGATCATTGTAATCTTAAAATTGAAGTGCACCGAGAGAATAACACAAAAAGCAACTGACAAAAGAGAACAAATAAATAAATAAAAATAATAATAATAAAAGAAAAATGACAATAAGAATTGAAAAAAAAAAAGAAAAAACAATCAACGAAAAAATGAAATAAAATAAGCAAAAGAAAAATTAATATGAAAAGAAAAAGGAACAAGAAAAAAACAACATAAGCAAAAGAAAAATTAATATAAGAAAAAAGGGACAAGAAAAAAAAAGAGAAAAGCAACAAAAAAAATAATACATGAATAAAATGATGCAAAGATTATAATAAAAAATGAAAGCGATCAGACAGGTAGAAGATGCATGGTAGATTCAACATTTGAACATGTTACTGTGTAAATAGGTTTCGTTTATCATTTATTAATATTTTTCCTTTTAACATGGCTACTCAGGTAAACAATCTCTTCTTTTGTGTTGAAAATGTTGAACATGCTTTTTTCAATTGCGCCCTTCAATTCCCAGTAAGTTACCAATGACACAGGCCACGAGAATTAACAAGGCGGGGCATTTTGTTTCTATAAACACGACAAACAATAAGAAGTTTCGGCTGGAAGTTTTAACTATTTTGTGGCGGATCCAGGAATTCATGTAAGGTGGCGGCAGCGGGACGGAGCGAATATGTTTGCTCTAGAATGCAAACAAACTTATCGGGCCTTCTTTTCTTTAAGAATAGGGCGAAGACCGCGCCTTCATAGCCTCTCACCAACTTCTCGACCAGGGGAGGGGTAGGGTGTCTGATACTCTCTCAAGTACCTCCCACGTTTGTTATGAACAGTAACCAATTTGGAATAATAAGCAGTTGGATGCTCACGGAACCTGTTATATACATGGCAACTACGTTTTGACATCTTCATGTATTTTAGCTTTATATTATTGATTTTAGAATTGACATAGGGTGTTCTTCATTGTCTTTAAAACGGAAAGAGAAATCTAAGGTGGCGTCTCTTAAATTACGCGGATTTTTTCTACGAGAGTAACTTCTACTTCATTGGATGTTAGTTACCCAACATGTTACTATCTCAATGTAAGCAGCTCTTACATAGTTCGTATTTTCTTTTTCCGTCTCAAAACCTTGGTTTTTTGTTTGCATATCTACCCCTATCCTTTTGTGCCTTGTTTGTAAAATCACCCATATATTACATCAACATGTTATACTTGAGTTTTCAGAAAACCGTGTCGTTTTTAATCTAACCGGTTAAACTGCAAACCGGTTGTGTTTCAAAATTCTTATTATCGTTTTCAAAAGTGTAATGAGGCCCAGTAACATTGTGGTTATAAGGTTCCTTTTAACGAAATGTTATCTTCTGTCCCTAGCATACTAAAAACCATCAAGCATGTAAATGCCCCTGAAAGTACAGCCTGTTCACACTGGGATATCGATTGTATCTTCATTTATTGTGAAGGTTATCACTTAAAATCGTACAGGGTTTCGCGTATCCTTGTTAGACCCACTTTGAGCTGAAATGAAAACCTTCAGCTAAAAATGATGACATTCAAGTTGTTTAAACATAATTTGGCCCTATGGTGCAAGTGGAAAATAAACTCAGTTATATCCAGTCGTGTTTTGAACTTTCCATACATTTCCCTGTATTTTTTCCCGCGAACTATTTTTAGTAGCAGTTCACGGCTGGTTCGCTATACAGACAAATGTATGGAAAGTTCAAAACACGACTGGACGCTTTCTGGCACAGCTACAACCCTCCAATTATTTTTTCCAAAAATCCTTTTCCTAGTGCCAAACGTTTTCAGTTCATGAATTTTTCAGAAGTGATGTTTTATGAAAATTATTTGACATCGGATTTCCATACAAACACTGTTATTTCAAGCCTGTTTGCTTACTCGTCAAAATGGCGTCGAAAACCGTGATCAGGCCTATTACAAAAGATTTTGCTGATGATACACAATCGCGAACATTGCACTTGTGGAACATGCCAAACTACACGATTATATACAAGAAACGAGTATAAATTAACACAACAATCAGAAAAATCACTGGATTTACCACAAAAGGTACGAAAGTGGAGCAACTCCTTTCCATTTTGCTTTGTTGACAATCTGTTCATTCGTCCATTTGGTATCATTGAATGTCTATTGCTTTTTCTTTGAGTTCGCGCACCGATCCGTTCCGAAAGCGCTCAACATCTTTTTGGTGTGGGTCTACCGCGAACAGCGCTTGCATTTGTATTTGGAATGAGCGTACTAGACGACATTTCTTCTCACTCTGACTCAATCACGCCTTCTATTAAAGCAAAACAGCAACGCAATATCGACTTGCTTGAGTGTCAAAAACCATCATTTAGTCATCAATGAGATGTTCTCAGTCAAACCGCAAGGTAAACAGTGTCTTGATCGTTATCACTCCAGAAATCACGCCTCGATCCGGATCGCATTTTGTCTCACAGATTCATTCGTTTTTTCAACTTAGTTCAACGCTTGTGTTATGGGTATCCCTCGATGCGATATATTAAACTAGCCCCAATTCACCAAAACAAGCAAAAGCGTCCGGTTCATTCCATATTTGACTGCTACGTGCTCGCTCGCTGTTTTTAGAGAGCAAACGTGGGATTTTGTTTTCTTGAAAAAATGAGTACATAGACGAGAATAGTGCGAAATAATTATTACCTTTGATGCAAACGCATTACTTCTGAGAAGCTAAAAACAGCAAACGGCAAATGAACCGTAAACATAGTCACGTGATCATCTCTGCCACCAAAACAAAGGCAGTAAATTATTCCCCTACGATTTCAAGTCGTAAATAATTGCTTGCTACTGTTTTATCGACACATTGCCGCATTTAACATGTCGCCCAGCTAGGAAACACTGTAGATTTTTAATTTCGTCCACTGAATTACGCGCAACTTGGTTGAATCACACAACACCCTGAAACTCTGACGCACCATATTTCGCAACGATTGAAATCATCCCTTACTTTCCAGAAAATTATCACCGCCACTCGGGATCACCAGTTTCTTACATATCAAAAATATTACCTGCGAAGTTTATGAATATTACTACGTGCCCATACCATTTAACAGAACGATAACTTAAACTTTGTCACGTTCGCGATCCCTCGACAGATACAGGAGAGAAACAGACGCAGACTCGCCCAATACGTAGCACACGCGCAGTAGACCCCTCTTTGCCGTTTGAGACTTAAGAAGAAATCCTATTTTATACCTTGGGCTCCGCCCAAGTAATTATTACCTTCTTATTCCATCCAGCCTTATTATCCAATGTTCCTGTGTAGGCTATTTTCATTTTTTTTATTTATTTGCTGAATTTTTCATGAAGATTCATTGAAATCACCTCGGTCCCTGGTTAAATTTTATTTTATTATTATCATTATTATTACAACAGTCAGAATGCCAGGATACCGTCTGTCGAACAAGGACTTGGAGGCACTTGCTGAAAAATACCTTTGTGTTTACTGCCTTCTTCTATTAAGAGATGCCATGCAAACGAGCTGTGGCCATTTCTACTGTCAGTCCTGTTTGGAGAAACTTGTCCAGTAAGTTTTCCAAACTTAAATAATTAACAAATAAATTCCATGTTGCCGTGCGTCTGTTTAGTATTAGTATAAATCTACTAGCGCTCTATCACGAATGCTGTTCTCTTATTGGCTACGCTACTCACTATCTATTCTGTTGTAGATAGTGAGTAGAGTGAGTGGCGCGTGGCGTGACCTATTTACATCATTATTCCATAAAAACGGGAACCTGTCTTGTTGTTAAGATTGAGCGACTAATAGATTTATACTAAAACAATTAGATTATTCGCTCTCGAAAAGTTCCGAGCTCATAATCTAATTGTTAAATTGATCACAGATGACGTCAAAATGCGGTAAGAACAAAAAAGTGGCACAGCCGAGTGTGACACTGATGTTCTTACCACGATTTGACGTCTTCTGTGATCTATTACTAAACAGACGCACGGCAACATAGAATCTATTTGTTTTGTATAATAAAGAAGCAAAAGTTTTTAATGGTGATGTCGTTTATGCGTCTGTCCTCCAATAGATCATAAGTAAGAACCAATCAAAATGTGTGTAAAATTCAGCTTGTTATTGAATAAGTAATGGATGATGAATGAAATATCAGTACAGTTTTCATTGGAGATTCGGTGTACTTAAGTTACTTACTTTGTAATCAAACCTTTTTCCTAAGTGACGGAGCAGCAGTAGTGATGATTTGCTTGAAGGATCAGCAGCGTCTTCTTCCAAATGAGGTAAATAGTATGTGTCTTTTTTCAAAAATATGCACATCAATACCCGATGAAGTGTTTTTCAATGGATTGTTCTAGAACTAAAACCCATTTGTAAACATGTTTGTCAGTCACAACAGACGCAAACGGCGTAATTAGTTAATTGGAATTCGAAACGACTAGACGTCACCAGCACCAAGCGCGGGAAAACGCGTGCGAGCAAGGGATGTTTGGTTTTGTTTGCTCATTGGTTGAGAAAGTGAGGCGAGTTTCACTGACCAATCAAAGAGAGTAATAAAACAGAACCAAAGCAAACAGGAATTACTTTCGACACAATTAAATATTTTATGACAAATGATAACATGTGGCGGTGGTAGTAAAGGTGATGATGGTGATAACAACAATGATTCCAATAGCGTTGTTGATACAGCATTTGGAGTTGCCTGTGATGGTCTTGAGGTTTAAAAGCGTTGTAGTAGTGGGGATAACAGCCAGGTAAAAGCTGCCGCATTGTATTCTTCACCAAACTTGCGTTCAGAGTAATGGGTCTACTCCTTCTAGATGCCATGCTGCTCCACGGTCCATCGCATACTTGTTCAGTGATTTTTTCTAGGTTTCCTCATGGCTCTGCTGGTATCTACTTCAAAGTCTCCTATGAAAGTAAAATTATGGCAGAGGTCAGCTAAGGATCTCACAAACGGCATTCATATCAAATGTCTGACGTGTAACACTTGATCGCCGCGTCTCCAAACCCTACGAAATGGGGTACTAGAAGCTTTATCGTAGGTCTTCTAACTAGTCTTAGCTTTAGATTTGATTAATTCGTTATTGTTGTAGCCTTTTTGCGTTTTAGGTTTTATTGATTCATTTTTGTTTTGTAGACACACTTAGATTTTTGTAACGAGCCTCTACAGGCTCACCAATGGTCAGTACGTGTCTAAATAGATTTAATTGATTGAACGCTATATTTCCATATAACAGCTCGTTCACCAAAGTGTAAATTTTATTGGCAGATTTTCCCGGATAATTTTATGCGACGTGAAATACTAGCTCTCGTTGTACACTGCACCTTTGTGGATGATGGATGTAAATGGAAAGGAGAAGTGAGACACCTGGAGGTACTAACATAAAGAATAGGTTAAATAGGTTTTCAATTTTTGCAAAGACGTATGTGTGAATTAGTTCAGCAAAATTTTGATAATTGTGGCAGTGAGAGAAGAGTTCCCATATAAAGTGCCAATGTTCGGATATTTGAGGATAACTTCCCTTAGCCTCAGTATTAACAATGATAAAGCACTTATTCCCTAAGCATAAATAACATTGATACTTTGTACTAGCATTCTATTCATACAATCAACAGGTCTTTAGGCTTGTGTTTACTAGGCTGCCTTGCAACCAACTAAGGATAATCGTTCCTACAATAGTCCATTTTACAGTTGTGTGCTTAGTGACCTGGCATGGATTGGAAGCGAGGCTGGGGGTAAACTTGTCTTGATACAAACCTCACTACTTTTCACATATAAATTCTAGCCTAAGAACACCATGATCTACATATGAAAAGCAGTGAGGTTTTGTATCAAAACAAGATCACCCCCAGCCTCGCTTCCAATAAAAGGCCAGGTCAATAAAAATGGTCTATTCAAGAACTTTTCTAATAATCTAATAATCCTAGCTGATCCCAACAGCGTTGACTTTTGAATTAGCACAATTGCCGTGTTCACTCCCGCCCGATGACATTCAGGTTCCTAATGGTTCCTAATGCACCTGCCACTACAGGTATCATTATAACTATTATTATTATTATTATTATTATTATTATTATTATTATTATTATTATTATTATTATTATTATTATTTTTAATAATAATGAAATAACTTTATTTTTTACAAGAATAAAATCTACTAGATACAATTTGAATTCCATTAAAACCTGAGTGATTTTACAGTTTGCTGTCATAAAATTGTAAAATATCAACATCTCATATATAAAAGCTAATTCATATGGGTTTGGTTCAGAAGATAAAAGAACAATTTCCACTGAGGTAATAAAAATATATATTCCCTCATAATAAAAATATTCTAAATAAATGCCCAGTCACAGTGTTTCCAATCATACACTAAAAAATAGTTCAGACTCCCAAAAAAAAGTCACTACTTAAATTCTGGCTTGCGCACTTTCCAATGTAATGTCAATGTCAACTTTTATTATTATTATTATGATGATGATGATGATGATGATGATGATGATGATGATGATGATGATGATGATGATGATGATGAAGAACTATCTGCTTCACAAAAAAATTATCTTTGTGATGTCAATTCATAGATTGCATGATTAAGTGAGATAAATGAAGTTTCTCAAATGGATTGAGAAGTTTACACATCAGCAGTGATTTCAGTCACTTTAAAGAACTGAGTACAGTACAGAAAAGATCATAGCAAGGGAAAATTAAAACGTTACAATATTTGACATGTTTTAGAATTCAAGAGTTTGTTAAATTAAGTGTTTCATGTAGTATCCATCATAAAAGTTCTTTTCTCCATTGATTTAAGAAAGCAACTACAAGACATTTTGTTAATTTACAGAATCACACTTCAGGCTGCGAGTTCCTAAAAATCCCATGTGTACATCCTGAGTGTGGCGTACTGGTAAAGAAAGGTGATCTCAAGGAACATTTGGAAAGCGAGTGCGTGTATCGATTACAAACATGTGATTTCTGTAAGGGAAAAATCCCTCTCAACAGGATGAAGGTATTTAGTACATTCTTCTTTACTTTCACTCCAAGAATTTAATATAGTTATCTTTCTCTGTGTGATACATGAACATAACCTTACCACCAATTAATCTCAATGCATTCAGAATGAAGTGAGAAAATTTCGCCCTATCCCCTTCGACATCTTAACAGATCAATGAATGAAGGAACGAACGAACGAAAGAACGAAGGAACGAAGGAACGAACGAACGAACGAACGAACGAACGAACGAACGAACGAACGAACGAACGAACGAACGAACAAATGAATAAATGAATGAATGTATAAGTGAATGAATGAATAGATGTGACACGACTCCACAAGCTTTTGTATTAAAACTAATCGTGTATAAATGAAAGTTATGGTATGGTAAAGTATGCCATGAACCAGAACGAATGAATAAGTGGATGAAAATAAGTGTCGAGAAATGCCCTGGTGCTAGCGGTGTTTCGTATTGTAAAATACACCGTCTTAATAACATTACTGTCTTAAAACCAATTAATTATTTTTTTATACCGGTGTTTTCTTTTTCAAAGGGCATCTTCATTTTTCTTGCCGCTAAAACGGTAATGTTTGTTTTTGTTGTAGCCACACCAGCAGAGGGACTGCCCGTCATTCCCAGTTAAATGCGACAAATGCAATAAAGATAAAATCCCTCGGGAAAAGGTATGATATAGCCTGCGTAGCTAGCCGGAAAATTGAGCGGTGGACTCGCGAAAATGAGCGTCTGAGCCATACCACGTTTTATGATTTACGCCGTTGCAATACTTGATCACCTTGACCCTAGGCAAGAGTCACGTAAGTCACGCTTCTTGTACCCCCATTTAGTCCACACTACTTTGGTCTAAATGCAAATACAATATTCTCCATTATTTTATTATTTGCTTCAAGTTTTAAGAATAAAAATCAACGATAAAAGTTTTGAATGACGTTTCGATGACTCGCTCATCATTTTCAAATTCTAAAAAGTCAGATTGTTAAAAGTTCTTTATACATTAAGAATGCGTGTAGAGTCTCGTTGCACGTGATTAAAAAAAGAAACTACAATGTGGAATGTAGTGAGTGTTAATTAGGTACTAAATAGTTTCGCTTTTATTGAGTCTGATTGAGTGTTCAGTTTGGGTTTCCTTTCCTGGATAAAAATTATTTCGTAGATCAAGCATTCAAATTTCCCACGACACTTTTTCAGTATAGTGAATTGTTCAGTGGGGTCTTTGTTCTTCTGATTGTGAGAGTCACGCAGGTGTTTTCCAATAGCTGAGTGCTTGTGTTCATCAATGCGTTGGAAAAGGTGTCGGCGAGTACAACCAACATAATCCGAATCACACAGATCACATTTGAATTTGTAAACAACGCCCAGTTTTCACAAGCAAGAAAATTGCCGACGACATCAGAGTAGCTGAAGCCAAACCACCGTTAGTAAATCAACAATGCGTTGTTTACTCTTTGGAGAACACGGTTTTGATACCGAGTATGCCTGTAAAACTGACTGACAAATATATAACTTTCTCATTTAATTACCTGGCTTAAACATACCAACGCATTTCTTCCATTTATCCATTTCATTAAAAAATAATTTTTTTGAATATATTTTGTAGATAGCAGATCACCAGAACCCTCTCATGGGAGACTGTGAAGGTGTAGATGGGCCATGCCCTTTTGCGCAGATTGGTTGCAGCAAAACTGAGGTGAGTCGGTAGCTGTTCATTTTTTTGTCAAATTGTACGAATAAAATTTCTAATGAATGGACTAAATGAATGAAATTTATTTCTGTGTCAAAAATGAAGAGACAATCTTGCAGAATGACAGCTATTTACTTTCTAGGACTCTGAAACTGAATTTTTCCCGCCTCCCTCGCTCCCTCTCCCCATCCCCGATTACGCCGGCCACGCAAGCTAGCACAACATCTGAATGACCTTACTAAATACCAACTAAGATACTACCAGAGCGCAAGTAATTTATCCTCATAACGTCACACTTGGCCATGAAAATAAAAGAAACGATCATATATCGCCAAAGATAGACCAGATAAAGTGTCTTCTCCTATCAAGAAATACATTAAAAAAACATATGTAGAACATAAACATAAACTTTTAGCTATTATTTCACGACCGTACGTTGAATATGTGATAATAGATATAATCATCTCATATCCTACAGGCGAGAGTGGAAAAATTGTTTTATTAAAACACTTAGAAATATTGGTAGATGAAGGACCAGAGGACAATTTAGTGGTCGCTATTCCACGGGCATGGTATAATGGTTCATATACCATGGACACTAATTTAAACCAATTAAATTGCTAGAATTGCACTATACGATGATCCAGTTATATTATTTATTTATTTATTTATTTATTTAAATTAATATTTATACCGGAGCATCCAGTTTAGCATATCGAGTTTAAACGGAGCCCTGAAAATAATAATAAGAAATATATGGAGAACAGTAAGGTCAATATTCATGTTGATGTTGGAGCTCAAAGTTCTCTTAAAGGCCTCTATGCATGCCTCTATATTTTTCTAGCCAATGGAAACGTTTCAGTAACATCATGAGAACATTTAAGCAAAATACTTAAAGCATCGTGTCCGTTTTCCAAGATAGTTTTCTGCACTTTTAAGGACATATTTGTGACAGCTGATACAGATTGATCTGTGATGTACCATGATCCGAATGATCTGAGATCACAAATCCGTTTTTGGATTCTCCCCCCCCCCCACCCCCCCCACCCCCCCCCCCAAAAAAAAAACGCAAAAATTTACTAGTCATTTACTTTATTTATTTTTGTCTAGCCTAGTAGTAAATTAGTAACCCTGTAAACAGGCTTTGGTGAAGAGGAAAATCGGCGAGGCGATACCCCACTTGGGAGCCTGTTCATAGGCTATTTTTTTTTTGTAGGAGGGCCATTGTGAAAAGTGCTTGGTGAGTAGTAATTAATGTATACCACACTCGATGATGATTATTAAATATTAATACACGTTCCCTGTTTTGACAGGTCCTCAGTCAGAGGGAAAAGAAAGATCACTTGAAGAAAGAACATGTTCACCACTCCGTTCTGATTTTGCGTTTTGCTATTGGGCTAAGTAGGGAAATGGAAGCCATTTTGACACGTGATCCCAGAATGGCGTCTAGAAGTCCTCAAGTTCTGTCAAACTACGATAATATTATCCAGGATATTCTTAACCAGGTACGACACAGCGCTGAGGAAACAAGCAATCTTCATGGAAAATTGCAAGAACATAGCCAACGTATCACCTCTTTGGAAAGAAAGGTAGCTTCCTCAAACTTGCCTGGTATAGCGTCATCTGGCCAACGTCTTCCTGATTCGGAGAACAGCTTACCAAATAGCGACATCATTAGAAGACTCACAAACCTTGAAAACAAAACAGCGGACCACGAGGTGCTTCTGGTGGAAAATAATCGCACCACAGTGGAGACGAGTCGAGGATTGGCAAATGTTAAAAGACAAGTGGAGACTACCCAAGAGACTGCCCGGAGAACGGAGAGGCGGATGGAGTCCATTGAACACACACTGGCTCTTAGAAATGTCACCTTGGCTGACCTAGAAGAGTACGTCAGACAGCAAGAGTTTTCTAGCTATGACGGCCAGTTAATATGGAAGATCACTGAATATGCACGAAGGCGAAACGAAGGTAATTTTTGCAGATGTCATTAACTCTACCTACAGTGTACTGATGGTATTGTCCGCGGGAACGACACATTTCAACATTCTGCCAGCTCTGAGCTGACTGTGTTTTCGGGCTGAAAAATAAACTTAGTAAGTATCGTAAGAATGCTCAGTCTTGAATGATGAAATGACACAGTCAAGGCGTTAATCACGAAATTGTCACGAACGTTAATGAGCATGCACCACAAAAATTTGGCCTCAAGCCTACATGAGACAGGTGGGAAATTACATGGATAGCCAACAGGAATATTATAAATGAGAAATAAAACGAAAACTACGCAAATAATATGCATGACAAGCTAAGCTATTAATGATAACTTTTATTGCCCTTCATGATTAGCCATACTTCCTTCTCTTTTCTAACAAGAAGAAGAAATCTTTGGTTGAACAACAAGCCTCAAAATAATGATTTAACCGAAAGCTTTCAAGATTTCTAACCAGATGACAAACACATTTTTACGATTATCTACCATTTCTACACTTCTTTTTCGGTCAATAGGCCATTTTACAGTTGTGTGCTTAATGACCTGGCCTTGGATTGGAAGCGACGCTAGGGGTGACCTTGTTTTGATACAAACTTCACTGCTTTTCATATGTAAATGCAAACTGGCTAGCATAAGAATAGCATGATCTACATAGGCTGACAGGTTTCCAGCACTTCTAGCGGCTATAATACGACCATTGTTTATCAGTTCATGCAGCAATAATGGTATCAAACAAATACCTAATTGTTGGCAAACAAGACATGGCCATTTCCGGACAAAATAGGTTACTATAGCAACGGTTTAACGTGTTTAGCGGAAATACCAAAAAACGAGCTCGGTGAACATGCCAAGACGCAATTTTTTGCAAGTTTTGAATTCGAAAATTTAAGGTGGTTCTGCATCCCTCCCTGCAATCTGATTGACATCCTGATTGTTCACTAATGTTTATGCATTTCTTTGCTACCTATTATGTTGTCCAGAAATAAAGAGCAGTAGTAATGATCAATTAAATTACAACTGAAGGGAAGTGGTGGAAGCTGTTGTGAGACAACTTACAACAGCTGACAATTAGCGCGAAAGGGCTTATTTGGCAGATGTGGTAGCTTGAAATGCTTATCCATGATAAAAAGTATCATTATTTTTCATCAAGTTTTTTCTCGCCATCCTCTCCTCTCTCAGCTACATTCGGCTACTGTGTACTCTCATCCTATTTCTTATTTTTATCTTCACTGTCAACTACCTGTAATTTCTCAGTTTCTCTTTTCTTTTTGCCTTTCTTTAGTAACTGTAGTTTAAGTTCGCGGCTGTTAAAACCATCAACAACAAGAACAGCAACAATGAGGCAAACCTAACACAGTAGTATGTCCAGAATGACTAGACGTATTTTATTCATGTATTCAAATAGATTCAGGGGTGACATAAACCGGTTTTAAGAGAAGGGTTGAATGAGTTGACATGACATGCGGTAGATATAGGGAAAGGTTTAATGAGATGCAAGCCATGGAGTGAAGTGAACTGTGCTCTGGTGGTACGGTTCCGCCCAACCAGCCGGGTGGTATCGCAAATATATAGGGAAAGAAACAATGGATAAGTTGAGAACC
Source organism: Pavona decussata (assembly GCF_977016875.1). Classification (NCBI taxonomy): domain Eukaryota; kingdom Metazoa; phylum Cnidaria; class Anthozoa; order Scleractinia; family Agariciidae; genus Pavona; species Pavona decussata. The sequence continues at coordinate 203,460 of NW_028145624.1, read as the reverse complement.
AATGAGAAGCCACTGACGTCACGATCAAACAAGTTCAACCTAAAAAAACCAGACTAAACCAGTTTTGAACACCATTAAAATTGAAAATGATCTCTTTTATATCGGAGACTAGACAAACCCGTCAAACCGGTCCTTAAGTTGACTTTAGTGGTATAAAGTTTGCCTATAAAAGCGAACTCTTTAAGTGAGATCTAAAACGATGGAAAACTTTATGAAACTACAACTGTTTGCATTGGATATGGAAGCGCTCACTTCACAAATGAGACGTTTACAGGTACAAGACAGAGTTGTGACTTTATTGAACGAACTGTGGGACAATGTTTGTCATGAAAGCATCCCTCGGAAAACAATTGAATCATCTTGGGAGGAAAATGGAATGGAATTTACTATTGGAGAACTGAAAGTGCCTTCATTTTACTTTCTCGACGAAAAGAAATTTAAGCGTCAACTTAACAAGATTCTAAAATTGAGGATACACAATGACTTTTGGATCAAGGCTGTTATTCAACAAATATTTTTAGATGACTGGTGTATGGAACCATTTACCCCGTGGTGTGTCAAGAAACGTTTTTAACCCTTAAAGGAGACAGTGAAAAACAAGAGAACTATATAAAGAGAATGGAAGTTTTAATAACAACATATACACAAGAACTGAAAACAAGAATTAGAAAATTTTTCAAAAACTTGAATACAGGAAAGACAAAAGGACAATTTGAAAACTATTTACACAACAATCGAACGCTAACCTGATTGGTTATTTTATTTTGCTTCCCATTCGTCGAAATAGCCAAAAACCGTTAACCATGATCGCCAATCAGAGACAAGTATCTAATCTTTCATACAAATGTGATCTGATTTGTAAAGTCAAACGTCCTTACCAGACTACTAAAGGTCAAACGCCTTTACCGGACCGTCGAGGGAACAACTTTTGCACTGGTGCGGTGAGTGAAATAGTGAGAACCAATCAGACGCAAGTATCTGTTCTTGCATACAAATGTGATCCGATTTCTTACAAAGCTCGTACGTTTTGCTGACTCGACATGTCTTTCTTGAAAGAAAAAGCTGAACGTGCAATAAAAAGAAACCAGTTTGTCAAGTTAAATAAGAATAAAACAGCTGAATATATGATTATGAATATATGTGCAAAATATGATTGGTGGATTTCGATCCTTCTTTTCTCTGACACGTCCGCAAGCTGTTAATAAAAGGAGAGACTCATGCAGTGTGTGTTACAGTGAGACCTGAGAGCCGTACGAGCAAGTACGATTCAAGGATAACGTTTCCCATGCTGTATTTGACCCGACGAAAGGGACTAAGCGCTGTATTAAAGAGGTGGAGCCATGTCCGTTAACTGAAGAGAGCGAGGTTGCTGGACGCACTTCGGAATTTCAAATAATCCAACGACAACAAAAACATGCCTTACATGAATATCATATCAATAAAAGAAAGAGAAGTAAGCTTTTCATGCGTGATGACATTCTTGAAGTCTTCTGGTCTACGTACGAAGACGAAGCGTGGACGAGACTGATTGGCATCGCTGACAGCCCTGTCACCACTGAAGATGTCGATACCTTTGCAGTACAAGCAATAAAAGTGAAATAATTAAAAGATGGCGAGAAGAATTGATGACTTTTGCCATTGTGAAACAGCACCACATGGTTCCATTTCACGACCGATTTATAAACTCCCTGTTTAAAGAGGAAGAAAATATTCAAAAAATGAAAGAACGATTGATTGCACGAGCTGGCGTTTCCAATCATTGGTTCAACGAACTTGTACAGGAATTAACAGACTCTTCTGATACTGAAGTCTTAGACGATTTACAACTAACCCCCGCTGATACTATGACAAAGCAACCTAAGTTTGATGTGGTTTCAGAGGCCTTGGCAGAACTGGAATCCGCGCATCCCGAACTTTTTGAGAATTTGCCATTACCTGAAAATGAAACGCAAGATGACATCTCAACCCTGAACGATGAAAAGACGGATGACGAAATGGTAGAGTCTGTGGAACAGTGGGAAAAAGAAATGAATGACGCTTTCAATTCCTACAATTATTTGCTGGAGAATGAAGTAAGAACATTTCCTTAACATAAACACAGGAACTTGCTACTCTATTTTTCTGTAAGTAAAACTACTGATTATTATGCTATAACAGTTCTGATAATTATGCCATAACGTTACTGTTCCATGTTCCTGCAAGTACAACTGCTGATTATTATACCATAACGTTACTGCACTATTTTGATAATTGTGCCATAACGTTATTGTTCCATGTTCCTGCAAGTAACACTGCTGATTATTATGCAATTTGAATTCTCTGATATAACTTACGGTTAAATTTCTTTTGTTCACAGTTGGAAGATGCATATGCAGAATGTTTGTTGGCTGAGGAGCAGGTCGGGGCTAGAAACAACCTGTGTACCTCTGAACGGCACTAGACTTTGCGTGAAGTGGCCTCACGAAACGTACGGAAATTTAATACCACCGCTACTGGCTATTTCCTTACATCCGAGGAACTCCCGTTACTTGATCAGCTTGGCAACATTTTTGATTCCCTTGTAGACGAGATGACGTCAGATATGGCCGACATTGATCTTGTACGTTTTGTACTCCAAAGTCGTTCTGCAATATCCCATTTCATTACCCTTTATGCCACGCCATGAATTGAATGCCGAAAGGATTTTGGGCGAAGTACAACGTGTGTTACAATCGAACGAACAAGTCAACCTTCAAGATGGTATGCAAGTACATGTAGTTCATGTGGGTATGCCACAAGGCGGAGTGGCCTCGTGCAAGAGGAAACAGTATGGATTCAAATTGTCCAAGTTCCTAGACATCAAACAATGTGTCCTGCGTATCAAGAAGAAAGATTTTCTGTGCCTCACCCGTGCTATAGTGACTGATATTAGTTGTGGTTACACTTAGCCCTTTTACCCATGGGTAACTAGCATTTTCCCACGGGTAAGGATGTTTTTGTGTGTAACCGCTTTTCCCAGACCGAAACTGCCTTGGGTTATTTCCATGGATACATCAAAGAGAACAAAAGAACTTCCCATGACAGTTCCTGAACTGAAAAGTACGGTTTATCTGCTCCCTGAGGTGGCTTGGCCAATCATCATGCAGAACGTAGCTAACACAGGAAATCGCCTGCTATGCTCTGAGTTGACCTCTGATACGCTTGGCTAATTTCACGCTTAATGGTAGCACAAGGTGACATGGCAGGGTTTCGTGCATCACTGTGAGTATTTTTTTGTTTATTTTCATGAGTTCCCTCTTCAGACTGTCAGTTACGAAGTTGATCAAGTTGTAATTTTTTTGTTTATCTGTTTATAGGAACGCTAGGCAAAACGAAGATTCGTACTACAACGGGTATTTCTTTGCGCCTTCTTCGCTGTCTTCTCGCAAAAACAGTTGGATTGCTATATTTATGGAGGACTGTCGAATAATTAGCAGGAAAATCACTAAAATTAAGCTTACAAGATCTCGATTTGTGTCAAGCATGTTGATCTGTACGTTTCCCACCAAACTGCATGCATGGTCAGTGTGAAATCATATCTAATTATATTTTACCCTGAGGGGAGTTCTTTTACTGGGTAACCGCATCCCCAAGGGTAAAATGAAAACTGAGCTAAACCGAACCCAAGCCATTTACCCTCCGGAAGGCCCCAAACCCAAGGTGTGTTTTACCACGACTATTGCTCTACAAGAGAAACATCCCGAATGGAATTCAATTCGTTCAGGGTGTAAACAGCGGCGGCTCCTCGCTGAGCGCTTGCATCAAAAGGCTGGTGTGCGAGAGGGTCTTTGTGGGTTAACAGAAGTGGCCAAATTCCAAGCAGTGGTTGACGGCTACCAAATCATCGTTCTGTCTGCCAAACATTTCAACGCCATTGTCTACGAAGGACCACGCCGAGAAAAACAAATTTACCTGTATCACCACGAAAATCACTTTGACGTCATAACTTCTGTCTCTAGCTTTCTCGGAAGGGGCTACTGGTGTTTGGAATGCAAGAAAGGTTACGATAAAAAGAGCTGAACACCGTTGTAGTAAGGTCTGCAAATGTTGCTTTACGGACCGATGTCAAGGGATTACCCAGAAAGCACACCCAGACCCACACCCAGATAGTGTTGAACCTGTCACAGAATGTTCGCGGGTGATGAATGCTATGCCAACTACTGCCGACCCAACAAAGAGGGCCAGTCCGTGTGCCAAAAATTCTACAAATGTAAAAAATGCAACAAAGTCCTGTCGCATCAAAAAAGGAAGCCGGAAGATCACATGTGTGGAGAAAAGATGTGCTGGAATTGTGAAGAGTTTGTTGACCCAAATACGCACTGATGCTATATGAAACCGATTGCAAATCAAGAAGAAGATTCAGGTGAAGCACATGAAGCACAGCCAAAACCGAAGAAAAAGAACAAAGGGCAAAGAAAGAGAAGACGGATTTCTGACGAGATAATAAGCGATGGAGTTGAAGAAGAAGACAGACAAGAAGAGGAAGAGCAAGAATATTTATTTTTTGACATAAAATCACGCCACGACGACGGAAGACACATCGCCAATTTGCTCATCTTGCAAGATGAAACAGGGTTTGAGATGGTCTTTAAAGGGGATGATTGCGTTGACCAATTCGGTACGTGGTTGTTTGATGGAACTCACAAAGGTGCTATCGTCATTGCGCATAATCTAAGGGGGTACGATGGATTTCTACTGTGTGAATATTTGTGCGAACAATGCCTGCTTCCAAGTGTGATCATGAATGGTGCAAAAATCATGTCTATGGAACTACCAGAAGCTGAAATCATTTCCGGGACTCTCTCACTTTCCTTCCCATGCCACTTAAGGCCTTACCAAAAACCTTTGGTCTGACAGAGCTTAAGAAAGGCTACTTTCCTCACTTTTTTAATCGCAACGAAAATCAGCATTATGTTGGTCCTATTCCGCCTATTGAAAACTACGACCCAGATGCTATGAGTACTAAAAAGCGTCAAGAATGCCTGAGGTAGTATGAAGAACTGACAAACGCAGAATATGTCTTTGATTTTGAAAAGGAAATCGAGGAATATTGTCGTAGGGATGTGGGCATTCTGAGACGGTGTTGTTTACAGTTTAAACGATTAATGGAGGAAGTGGGCAACCTTGATCCATGCAAGTACTGTGTTACTATTGCAAGTGCTTGTAATCGTGTGTTCCGACAAGAGTTTTTAGAAGAAGACACCATCGGTCTCATTCCTGCACAGGGGTATCAACCCGCCCGAAAATATTCTGTCATGGCCCTCCAGTAGTTGGCATGGATCCACCATTAGTCAGGTCACCGAATTCTGCATGCTCTGAATGGTGGTGAACAACGGATCGATAACAGCTATGTTGACGTTTATGATCCCACCAAGAAGATCATCTATGAATTCATGGGGTGCCTGTGGCATGGTTGTCGTAAGTGTTATCTACCCGACACAATGAATCCACTGAATGACACAAGTATGGAAGATCTCCTGGAAGGTACCATTTGCAAAATTGAGCGTTTCAAGAAGCTTGGATTCCGAGTAGAAGTGAAATGGGAATGTGAATTCAAGCAAGAACTAGCCATCAACCCAGAGATGAAATCTTTTGTCTCAAGTCTCAAGTTTGACACCCCGTTAGAGCCCCGGCACGCGTTTTTCGGTGGACGTACAAACGCTATCTGTCTCCGCAAGGAAGTGAATGAGAATGAGAAGACCCATTACGTTGACTTTACATCATTGTACCCTAAGACAAATAAGTTTTTAAATTTATTTAGCTTTGTCCAATATGGACAGGGATACCGCAACAGCTAAGGCCAATTACTGCGGACCCGGGATATACGGAATATACGCACAAAGACCAGACCACAACACCGGGAACTGCGTCCCCTACTCTTTGCGAACAGTGAGTGGGTTCTTTAACGTCCCACAGAGTTATTTACAAACAAGGTTTGTGAGACGGGGCCGACGGTTTATCGTCCTTATCCGAGAACACTAGAAAGTCTAACCATTTGCAGATGTCAGAGCAAAGGCAGCACTTTCTCCTCAGTTATTTAAAGACCCTGAGTGGTGGACCGGCCGGGGTTTGAACCCACGACCTCCCGCACGGTAGTCCGGCACTCTACCAACTGAGCTAACCGGTCGGCGGTTAAGTATTGCGAAATTCCGATCCAGCATCCTGAAATTTTAACAAGTGAAGCCTTAATCAACCGTTCACCCCGTGAGTTCTTTGGGCTGATGAAGTGTGACATCCTTCCACCCACCTTTTTGTTCCACCCTGTATTGCCCTACCGTGCCAATGGAAAACTGATGTTCCCTCTCTGCAGAACATGTGCTGAGACTCTGCAACAGACACCCTGCGAACATGCGGATGAAGAACGTATGCTGTCTGGAACCTGGTGTTCAATTGAGATTGATAAAGCGTTGGAGCTGGGATACCGCGTGGTTCGAATGATAGAGGTGTGGCATTTCCCTCAGAATTCGTCTGAGCTTTTTAGAAGGTACATCGATACCTTCCTTAAAATCCAGCAAGAGGCTAGTGGTTAGCCCTCCTGGTGTGAGACAGAATTTCAAAAACAACAGTACATCGAAGACTATGAAAGGAAAGAAGGTATCAAGTTGGACTATAGAAAGGTTAAAAAGAACCCTGGATTACGTTTATTGGCCAAATTGATGTTGAATTCTTTTTGTAAGTATCATCTCTTACAGTTCGAAAATGATAATTATGATTACTTCACTTTCCTTCAAAAAAGTAATTATGGTTATTTTTTTTCTTTCAAGGAGGAAAATTTGGAGAACTTGATAACAGGCTTCAAGTGGAGCTAGTCAAGGACCCAGAACGGTACTTTCGACTCCTTACATGTCAATCAACTCAAGTGAAAACCATTCAGTTTGTAAATGATGAGTGCGTAGAAGTTTTTTTACACGCATGGGGAAGGGTTCGTATCAGGATCACACAAGACGAATGTTGTCATTGCTGCTTTCACAACAGCCCATGCAAGACTCAAACTCTATTCTGTCCTTGAACGTCTACAAACAAGAGTCCTTTACTTTGACACAGATTCTGTCATCTTTACTAGCCAACCAGATGATTGGATGCCAGCCCTTGAGGATTATCTTGGAGAACTAACGAATGAACTAGACGACGATGATTACATCACAACCTTTGTGTCCGGGGGCCCAAAGAATTTTGCCTACCAAACCAAGAATGGTAAAACCACATGCAAAGTGAAAGGATTCACGCTAAACCTCAGAGGATCACAGAAATTGAATTTCTCAACCATGTGTGCACATGTCTGCAACCCTAATGAACAACCCACCTTCCTGAAGAATCCACACTTCATCAAACGAGATGCGAAAACAAAAACAATACATACAGTAAACTTAAAGAAGAGGTACAAACTTGTGTATGACAAACGAGTTTTTCACGGTTTCACAACATTGCCATATGGTTATCGCTGACTCTACCGTTCATTACCAGAGCCTGCAATCTGAAATGGTCACTCTGTGGAGGATAGGGATGGTTATAAGGGGAGGTTTGGAGGCCATCTACAGCTCATTACACCTTGAACAGTCAATATGAACAGACTGTATTTTTCCTGGTGCGTGGCTGCGCTCAAACACTTGTACAACGTACCTCTTTTCCAATCGTTTCCTCTCACCATTGGCTGGATATTTTGAATGAAATAGGTGCAATGCACTGGGGTAGGCTGCTGAGCTTTTATGCTTATATGGCTCGAAGCAACGCACCTCTGAGAGAACAATATGCATTTCGCCTAACGTTATGTGATACGTATTCATTGCATTATCCTACTCCCTAGTGGATGATTCGACAAATAATAATGGCTCCTTGGCTAATGTTAAGGAAAAGGATAAAAGACGGACGGAACAAGTTACATTTGTCATTCGTAAGACAATCATGGGCAGTGCTACAAGTCGTCTTTGTGCAAGTTCAACTCCTACCCTGGCTTTAAATGATGCATGTCAGAGGATGCGCTGTTTAGTTGCATGTTGCGGTAGTCAAACACACATCGATTTAAGAGATGCGACAGAAGAACACGAAAAGGGTGACGAAGAAGAAGAATACCATGCGTCACACGAATCGTTTACTAGAGAAACTGTATTATGAATATGATCGTTCTTCCGCCTTAGGTGGAGTACAAAAGTTGTATCGAGTCGCGCGTCAGTATCGACTAACCCGCCTATAAGTTCTTCAGTGGTTGCAGCAACAACCTGGCTACACTCTCCACAAAACAGCACAAAAACGATTTCGTCGCAATAGAGTATTTGTCAACGGTTTGGATGAACAGTGGCAAGCAGATTTAACAGATCTTCAGAGTCTGAGTCGTTGGAATCGTGGTCACAAATACTTGTTGACTTGCTTTGATGTCCTATCCAAGTATGCATGGGTGGTTCCATTGAAGTCTAAATCGGCTTCGTCTTTGGTAGCGGCCTTTACAAACATATTTAAGCAAGGACGTAAACCGGAAAGGTTGCAAACGGATGCAGGGACGGAATTCATGAATCGTAGCTTTCAAACATTTCTGAAGAAACATGATATTCGTCATTTTGTCACATACAATGAGACGAAGGCGCAAGTAGTTGAACGATTCAACAGGACCTTGAAACATCTCCTATTGCGGTTATTTACTATGAGCAGCTCATATCATTACCTGGACAAATTTGACAGTTTGGTCAATGAGAACTACAACCAGAGCATACATCGTAGTATACAAATGAAACCCGCGGATGTCACAGTTTTTAATGCTCAAGATGTATGGAGAACCTTGTATGGTAAAGAGGCCTCAACCATAAAGTATAAATTCAAGGTGGGAGACCAAGTCAAGATCAGTAAGTACAAACGAGTCTTTCAGAGAGAATACCTTCCGTCTTGGACAGAGGAATCCTTTACGGTGGCACAGAGACTGCCACGAAACTCGCCCGTGTATCATTTGAAGGAGGCAGACGGTGAGCTGATTAGAGGAACATTTTACGAGGCTGAGTTACACAAAGTGACCGAAAGTTCAGATCATCTGTTTCGCATTGAGAAAATTTTGAAACGTCGAGGAAAAGGTGTCAACAAAGAAGTGTTGGTGCATTGGAAAGGTTTGCCAAAGAAATACGACAGTTGGATTTCATATAAACAGTTGGTTCCTCTGCAGCAAAAATGATTCAAGATGATGATTTTTACGTGATGCTTCCTAGCAATGCCAATACCAACTTGTTCCCAACCAACTCAACGTCATACTATCGTGTAGCGTTACCTCGACAAATCCATTTAAAAGATAAAGAGGATTGGGAAGTTGGACTTCATAATTTAATCTACCCATTCTCGTGGTTTGAAGTTCCCCACGAATGCATCATCCACGTTTTATGCTCCGACGATCTGGTACCCAAGAAGTAAAGAGGGTAACTTTACCTGTGGGAAGATATCGTTCAGCACTAGACGTGATAGAAGGCATGTTGCAATGTGTACAACAGCAAAGCCCTCTCATTGTCATGGATGATGAATGGAACATTACCTTTACAACTCAAGACGATTGGATGTTCGTGGCCAAGCCTGTGGCTCAAGCTCTTGGTTGGATAACCCAAGAGAACAAAGTCTGAGAAAGCACCCTATTTGGGTTGAAGATCTATTCTACCCTTGAACAGATTCCTACTTATGGTTATGAATGGTGTGCGTTACCGCTTCGTTACTCATTTACCTTTCCTGGGACATTCTTAGTTCCTTTACCCGTTTCTCTATGTCGTTGCGCACACAGAGTAGTGCAAATGCAAATCAATCTCATAGAGCCACATCAAGTGGGTGAAAAATAGTTGCATTTGTTATATGAAATGGTACCACACGGTAGGTCTCGCGACACGTTAATGGAAGAAGCGACGCACATCAGTTATTTTTCTTTACGAACCAAAATATTTCAGACTGTTGAAATCTATTTAACAAGTAGTTGTGGAAAGCTGCTTTCATTCCAAGGTGGTATCGTAAACGTGACACTTCACTTTAGACGGCGTACAAGATGCGTAAAGGTTTTTACATCGTTGTAACCAGTGACGCAAGCACAGCTCAGTACCTTGAAAACAAACCTGCCAAGTTTAAGATGAAACTTCTAAATCAACAACACTTAAGTCAGGACTGGGAAGTGGCGATGACACACATTATTTACCCACATACTTGGGAAAATGTGCAAAGTCAGCAGCTGGACTCTACCCTTCTATCTACTAAGTGGCATTTATCGAACAGTTGATGACTTGGTCAATGGTGTGGTGACAGGACTCCAGTGTGCATTTCCAGATATTTATCTGAAAAGTGGAAAAAGGATCAAGCGCATCGGTGGAAGTGACTGCTTCTACATTTACTCCAAAGCTCAACATTACTACGAATTCAAGTTGCCTCCAACATTTCAAGTAACGTTGCCCAAGAATTTAGCTCGGGCATTAGGATACTTGAACCATCATGATCGGGTACCGGCTCTTTATCAGATCAGTCTTCCCACTGTTGTCCAACTGAATAAGAATCAGAGTGTGACCCTTACCGCTACTACGACCACTGTGCGGCGAGACGATGAATTGGTCTGGGGTATGTTAAGCAGACATTCATTTCAGACTATGTACATCTACTCTGACCTAGTAGAGTCCCTTGTAGTGGGGGATGTACAACCGAATATACTTCGAACCATAGTACCTCGTGGTCAACCTGGGGAGATGGTGGCACAGGAAATAAAGACTCTCACCTACCATCGACTCCGTACATCTGTATTTTCTTCCGTGGAGATCAATATAAGAAGTGACACTGACCATCTGCTACCATTTGCGTTTGGCACTGTACGAGTAACACTTTATTTTCGGCGTCCTGCAATTCTCTAAGATGTTTCTACCTATGAATCATCAATTTTACCCTTACCAACAACAAGTCATCCCCTTTTTCAACGAGGGAAAGGAGACATAAGTGTCTTTGGGGGGACACATCCTTATGGTCAAGGAGGCAATGGATTTAGATTTCGTTCCCTCTTCCGTACAGCCACGCCCTTTCTCAAGACAGCTGCCAAGAAAGTAGTAAAACGTTTACTCAATACAGGAGTGGATACAGGAATGCAAATTGCAAAAGATGTCATCAATGGTCAGTCTTTAAAGAAAGCAGCGAAAGCGAGGGCAAAGGCTGCCGGTAAACAGTTTCTGACGGGTGCTTTCCAGGACCTTACGCAACAAGGTCGTGGGGGAAGACTACTTAAGGGCAAACGGAAAGAAACTCCTGCCAGTTCAAGACAAACCAAGAAACGGAGAACATCACTCTCAAAGTTCAAGACAATTTTCGACTAAAGATGGCCTCAGCTCACCCTCTCTCCGCCCCCGGTGAAAATTCGAGCTTACAGTTATTTCAAGTACCGGTCACAGATGTGTCCATTCTCAAAAGTAAATAGGTGGATTATGAACCAGTTCAAAGTGGAACCAACCCTATCTAGTTTGTCATCAACAAAACAGAACTGCCATTGGTGGTGAAGATTACCAAACGAAATGGCGGGGATACAGGACGTGGAAAGAAATATACTTTGATCAACAACGCGCTTCATTCGCTCATCAAACAGTTTACCATCAAGTTGAACGATACCCTCGTCACAGAACAGTCCGACACGCAAGCGTACAATGCCTACATCAAGACCTTGCTTAATTTTACTGAACAGGCAAAGAAATCTTACCTAACCAAAGCATTGTACTACAAAGACACAGCAGGACATATGGATGTCGTAGATAACACTTCTGACAATAACTGGTGACTCAAGAAGTAGGGGTGCATTAACCAATGCTGGTGCTGAAGTAGGGTTGGTTGGAGTACCACTGTGCGATCTGTTCAACACCAATAAGCTGCTGCTGGACAACATAGAAATCAAAATCAAGATTGATCTAAACAGCGATGAATTTGTTCTCATGAGTGGGGAAGAGGCGAATGATTGCAAGATAAGCATAATGTCAAGCACTCTCAGAGTCCGCACAGTACGCGTAGCTGACAGTACCAAACTAGAACATGTTAGTATCATGCAGGGACGGTCAGGACAAAAAGCCCTACCTGCTATCTTCACTCTGACAAGGACCCCAACACACGCCAGAATTATCCCCAGGAATGTGCTGAATCATACCGAGACGGATCTCTTCAACGGACTTATTCCTCAATGCATCATATTTGGAATGGTTCGAAATGATGCCTACAATGGTAGCTTGGCAAGAAATCCTTTTAACTTCCAGCTGTTTGACATGAATGCAGTACGACTGACAGTCAATGGTGAAGAAATCCCTTACTCAGTGATAGATTTGACAGGTGGAAAGAGAATCGATGGGTACAATACACTTTTCTCAGGCAGTGGTGAGATGAACTGTGGTCATGGTATTGATATCGACTGAGAGGATTGGGAAGGTGTAAACGGCGTATTCCGCTTGGATACTACTCCTGCGGGTAGTGGTCACCCAGACCACCTGATACCCCATCGCAGCGGTAACGTCAATTTGTTCCTGAAATTTTGAACCCCGACACCAGAGATTTGGAATTTAATCGTATACGCAGAATTCCAAAATCATTTGGAGATTGACCGTAATAGACGCGTGGTATACGATCTGTCTCAAGGTGCTTGAAGATGCATACAACTCAAGAATTATGGCAAGCGTCAATGCACGATCCTGTACTAGCACCTGTCATGAAAGGAGTATTTCCAAGTGACAAGTTACTAATCGTTAAAACGTATCCTTCAGCAATGATTGCAAATACGGATCCTCATAATCAACCTGGAACGCATTGGATTGCCATGTACTTTGTATCGCCTTAAGAAAGCGAATTCTTTGACAGCTATGAATTTCCTCCTGAGAGCTACGGCATGGATGGATACGTACTGAGGGGAGCAACATACTACAATGACAAACCGATGCAAGGCTTAACTTCAGATGTGTGTGAAGACTATTTCCTGTTTTACTTACTTCATCGGGCAAGAAATGTGAATTTAAACACTATTCAAACTACATTTTTGCGATATGATTCACAGTGGAACGATTCACAAGTAGCACAATTTGTACACACCTACATTCAATTGTTAACCAATGTTAGGAATGAAAACGTCTCACAATTTGAGGAGCAAGCTTGTAAATCCTTCAAATGTTGGCGTAATCAATAAATAAAGTTTTGTTGATCTTAAAATGAATGATGTGTGCGGGTATAAAAGGGACATCGGTCAACAAGTTATCACTACGTTGCTGCTTTTCATTGCGAGAAGATGTCTCAATCCAAATGTCCAAGCAGTATTATGATAGCAGGGCCAAGTCAGTGTGTTTACGAAACAGTTACTTGAACAAACGGTTTCTTTATTTTAACGGCCTATTCGTAAAATTGTATATTGCTATGAACAATGGCAGGAATGTTTTAGGGACATGGCAGCTCAAGTGACATATGTGGAGGGTATTCCCGAAGATATTCCTAGTTTATTTCCTGCAAACTGCCCACCAGGAATACTGGTATTGGATGACCTAATGAGGAACTGCAGCGATGAGGAACTTATTCTGGATCTGTTTACTAAGGTGTCCCATCACTGTGATGTAACCTGTATTTATTTGACTCAGAACCTTTTTCCACCTGGAAAGTTTTCGCGGAGTATCTCTCTGAATGCTCACTACTTCATTGCTTTTAACAACCCTCGCGATACGCTGGGTTTTCGAACGTTGGCTCAGCAGGCATTCGCAGGAAATGTACCTTACGTATCGGAAAGCTTCCAAGATGCGACGTCACACCCATTTGGTTATCTTGTCTTGGATTTACATCCTCGTACACAAAATATTCAACAGTTACGAACAAGGATATTACCAACATCACATTCTTATCCCGTGGTTTACGTAGACAAGCAATGTCATAAAACAGAGGAACCACTACCGGTAGATTTCAGTTAACACGATGACTTCCTGCAAGTCACGTCCCACAGCAAAAGGGACAAGAAAGAATCAACGTGGTGGCAATATGGTGTTACGCTCTGGTACCACCACCCGATCTAAAGGGGTTAATCGAAATCGCGTGAGAGTATCCAAACAGTCAAAAGTCCAACAATATTTACCCTTTCTTTGTACTTGTTTCAAGAGTAATGGAAAACACCGGAAAGACATGATAGCACATACGAACAAAGCGCAAATGGAAGCCATTGATGAAATTTCTCTAAACCTCCTTAAAGGAAACATCGTAATACCGAATTCATCATTTAAAGGGTTGAAGCCACACAAGTCAAAGCTCCTCTATTTGATTCGCAAGAAACCAAGTCTTAAGCAGAAAAAAGGCAGTGTTGAATCAAAAGGGAGGATTCTTGTATGCCCTTGCTAGTTTGATTGCTCCTCTTGCTACTGAGCTACTAGGAAAAGTGTTCAAATGAAGCACGCGCAAAAGATGGTAATGGTACCTGAACATTTATTGCAAAGTATGGAAACAGAACACCGGTTGACTGCACCAGCTCAGCTTCCCACTTTGACACGTTTATATCAAGACATGAAGCAGATCATGGACTCGTCTTTACCTGAAGATCAAAAAGTGCTATTGTTGGATCAACTTTTGCAAAGGTATCAAGGGTTGACAAAACAGATGAAAACTGAAGTGACGGTGAAACCAACAGTGGTGATGCTTAAGTCAAAGCCATTACCTGCTAAGGAGTCTAACCCCAAACCAGAGACAAAATCTACCAAAGTCTCTAAACCACTGAGGGGGACTCCTCTCAGTACTAAAGGGTCAAAAATTCCCATCCGAACCGAAACACCGTCTTCCGTTTCAACTGAAGAATCAGCGCATGCACTCATGATGGATGCACCACCAGCTTCTAGATGTAAAACAGGAAAACGTCGTTACAAGGCAAGAACACCCTTGCACGCGAGGTTACGAGGCAATACACAATGGGAACCGTACTAAACTGAAATAACCTGTTTACCTAAAAAGAAAGATATGAAACAGAAGGATATGCTTGCTATGGTTATTGAGTCCAGATAGAGGCGCCAAACATATTTGAAAATAAAAGCAACTCTTGTGACGATGAGAGAATAAAGGAAGCGTACTGGATCTGTTTTGCGTTCTTGGTGTATGAGGATATTTTTAAAAAGAAACCGCTTTCATTGCACGATCATCAAAACGTGACGTCATGTTTGAAGGAGGCAGCATTGGATAAATATCGCAGCGATGTTTATTGGTTGTGGTACGATTTATTAGATGTGTGTGATGCAGTGGCGCCGTATTAACAAGACTAGATCGATAACACACAACCGCATGAAGAGCGGAAACACATTGAGAAAGTGCTTCTACAACCTGACCAGTTTTGCAAAACCTTTTATTATATTATAATATTTGAAAGAACCGGTTTTTAAAAACTGTATAAAGTGACTGTGACTTTGGTCATCAATACATCACTTTCAACTGACTGCTCCCAAGAAACACTTCCAAGATGAGTTACTCAAAATGTGGACTCTGCCTCCAAGACCTCGAAGTGATCAAACCCGCCTCTGGTATAGCCTACATTCGGTGTTCAAATTGGAAAGAATGTCCGTTCTTCTGCCCTGGAGAGAGTATCCATGGCTATCAATAATGCGAGTGTGACCGTGTGATTCCTGAGTACTAAGTACGTGAAGGTAGTAAGCCGCTGTTATGCAAGCACATGGACACGCCCACGTTAAGGGTGTCAATATAAGCAAAGAATCCGTTCAGGCCTTACTTTACATGTAGAAGAAAGGAAATGTGCAGACACTTTCAATGGGGTGATGAAATACCTGTGGACGCATATTCTCAAAGGGAGCCTCCGGTGTACAAACCAAGAGAAACTGAGGTGGACATGACGAAAACATATGGAAAACAGCTGCAAAGACCCAAGCTTCAGGCACAATTTGCCAGAATAGATAAAATCACTGATTTCATGTAAAATTCAGGACCATCATTCTCTTTGGAAAGTGTTTGTAATAATTGATGATGTCCATTCAATAAAATTAATGGTGTTCATACAAAATATTGTCTCGTGTCCGTTTTTGGATGCTTTTAATTTGAACAGTGACAAGGATAAAAACCGGTTTGAAAGGTTTGTCTAGTCTGCGATATTAAGGAGACCATTTTGAATACTGAATTGTGTTCAAAACTGGTTTGGTCTGGTTTTTCTAGGTTGAACTTGTTTGACCATGACGTCAGTGGCTTCTCATTGGTTCTCAACTTATCCATTGTTCTTTCCCTATATATTTGCGATACCACCCGGCTGGTTGGGCGGAACCGTACCACCGGAGCACAAATTACTTCACTCCAAATAAACATATACCAAACTCCAAATCATACATACCGTTGCATCTCATTAAACCCCTCTTATACCTAGATGGCTTGCATCTCATTAAACCCTTCACTATATCTACCGCATGTCATGTCAACTCATTCAACTCTTCTCTTAAAACCGGTTTATGTCACCCCTGAATCTATTTGAATACATGAATAAAATTCGTCTAGTCATTTGGGACATACTACTTAAGCCAAGGGTCTTAATTTATGACGTGGACTTTTAGCAGCCGATTCAGCTAAAACGCATCAAAGAAATTGGAGCATGGTGAAAGTACACTAGATTTTAAAAGAATTATTATTTATTCTACACAATCATCAAAGGAACTGTAAAAACGGCTTCATGTGCATTATGCGTAAGCTATACATCAAGCCACTCGAGAGCGGTCAACAATTGAAATCGCAACAAATCTCAAACCCAACTTCGGAAGGGGCAAGATGTTTTGATCAAACAACAATCTTGTTCAACTATTTGCTGGTGTAAAAAGAACTAACACACCGCTGTCTTGTTCTCCCGGGAAAGGTGGAATGGCAAGGAATGTCCTCAATTTAAAACGTTATCCTCTTTTTTTTTTTTTGCAATGTTTTTACTCTTCTCTTCGTGGCATGGAGTTCAGTGAAGCTTAGCAAATATAATGTGACTTTTTTTTTCTGTTTTGATCATGAAGGAGAAGATTGAAAAAGGGAACATGTAGGACAATATTACGTAGTTCACCCGCTCCCTGTTGTGTTAGGAGTTTTTTACGACCCCACCCACCCCTAATGTGCCATTGATGAAAATAAAGTTGATTGTTGAACGTTCCACCTTTTTTGCAAGAACGGTTGCAAGAGACATTGATCTGACAATTTTTTTTGCTGGGTAGTAGTTAAGGCTGAAACACCTTACTGCTTCCCCAGTGAGGCTCAATTTGACTCTGGTTCTCAGTGTTAACCGCGCTCGATTGGCTTGTTTTGCCGCGCCTCACGCATTAATAGCGATATTGTTAGAGCATGCTTGTGATTTTGTGAAGTGGCTGATTGCTAAGTGATGAGGAATGTGTACTGAGTTTCAGGTAAAACAATGACATACCACGTCAAGTCAGAATGGAATTACAGAATATTGTTTTGCGAAGATTCGAGCCAGTTTAGAGACAAGCAGAGTGGCCTCGTTTCCAATCATCCATTTCATACTTGTGGGCTTTAAGGGGAAGTATCACGAAAATTTGATGTCATTTCGAAACCCAAAAATGTTTGTCTGTCAACAGAAACAAAAAAAAAGTTGTCCAGTTTGGTTATAAATTATCACTTTAGTGCAATAAACTGTCGATTAGTGCCTCTGGCCTGAGACAGAATAGCTAGGTCGGAATGGATTGAAACTTGAAAAATGTTAGGCTAATATTTTTCAAGTTTTCGTATTTTGGTTTCCGAAATGCGAAATGTAGCAAAGTGAAGGTCTTATTTCACCATTTTTAACAAAAGAGGTCAAAAACCCCATGATACTTCCCCTTTAATGACCAGGCTTTTGATTAGAAGCGAGGCTGGAGTTGACTCTGTTTTGATACAGCATTGCTCTCCTTTCATTTGAAAATTATTTTTTTTTCTTATTTCGTATAGAAACCACGGAGGTTTGTGTCTACTAATTCAAAGTCAACCCCGGCTACAAAAACAAAAACAAGAAGGGCAGGTTTTACTGTATTTACTGTGTTCTTTCTAGCAGCAAAGCGGCCCTAATTAGTTTGTATCAAGCAGGAAATAAAATTATTATCTTACCGTTAATACCGTTAATTCCGGAGGGAAAGGTCATGTAGGGATCACATAGCCACCTTGAGGATGATTGTGGAACAGTCTCTTTAGTGGAACTCTCCCGTGTTTGTGACCTTTGCGGATTATGAGAAGGCCTTTGACAGCATTGATAGGGTAGTGTTGTGGAAACTGTTACGTCACTTTGGTATCCCTGAGAAATATATCGTTCTCAAACAGAAGAGCTATGAGAAATGCACCTGGAGTACTTTCTGAGCTGTTTTGAAGTGGTAACAGGAGTGCGCCAGGATGCCTGTTGTCGCCCTTTTTGTTTCTGCTATCCATCGACTGGATAATGCGGCGCACGACAGAGGCAAATCGTGATGGCATACATTGGACCCTCACAACTCGTCTGGAAGATCTGGACTTCGCCGACGACATTGCCCTCCTCTCCCATAACCATCAGGGCATGCCGCAAGCCGCGTTACCTTGGCTTGCAAAGATCTCGGCGAAGACGGGCCTTAGGATCAGCAAATCCAAGACAAAGGTGATGACGGTTACGACCAGGAACGTAGGTGACATCAAGCTGGATAGGGAAGCAATCGATGAAGTGGAGGACTTCACATACCTTAGCAGCAACATCAGTAAGTATGGTGGGTCTGATCGGGACATAATGTCAAGGATTGGGAAGGCAAGAACTGCTTTTGCAATACTGAGGCCTGTATGGAGATCAAAGGTGATATCCAGAAAGACCAAGTTAAGGATATTCAACACCAGCGTGAAGTCTGTCCTCCTTTGTGGTTCAGAGACATGGAGAGCAACCAAAGAAACGTCCAAAAAACTGCAGTCCTTTGTCAACAGATGCCGGAGGTCCATCATGGGCATCCACTGGCCAGAGGTCATAACGAACGAAGAACTGTGAGAAAGAGCTGAACAGGGGAGAATCGACATCCAGATAAGAAGGCACAAGTGGGGCTGGATCGGGCACACGCTTAGAAAACCAACAAGCAATATCACCAGGCATGCACTGAGATGGAACCCACAGGGTAAGAGAAGTCGAGGGATCCCCAAGAACGGCTGGAGGAGAATAGTAGACGATGAGGTGGGCAAGGCAGGCTATACCTGGAGGGAGCTCGAAACGCTAGCCCAAAACAGATCGAGATGGCGGGCTGCGGTTTCCATGGACCTATGCTCCGATGGGAGTAGCAGGGAACAAACATAAAACACTTGTAATTGTGAAGTGTAGCGGTTAACGGACAGCAGTTAACCTTCTATAACTCGCCCTTCTTCACAAGTCGCTATGGTTACAGGATTAGTTCCATTTGAACGGAGACGGAATGGGACGAAAAACATACATTTCAGTATTCTTGGTTGTCATCCGTGGACAGTACAGTTCGCTTCTCCACTGACCATTCAGAGAGATGGTCACTCGCATTTGTGTTGATGGATCAAGAAAATGTGGAACACGTGATTGACGCCCTCAGGTTTAATACGATGTTAGAGTTTGTGTGGTGTTAAAATGTTATGGAAAAATAAACAACAATGCTAACTCGAAAAACCTACAACAAATGCAATAAAGTGTGAAAATGCTGTTTGCATTTTCTGTCGTGTTTTTCATCGGTCGTTTTAACCTCCCGAAATCTATTTTCAGTGGTGTTTCTCTCAGGGGCTGATAAACGTCAGCTAATGCATGCATCAGTCAACTCCAGTAGTGTCCACCTTACCTTCCCCGGGAATTTTCGGGACATTTTTGGCATTGTCTGTCCTGGACGTTATGCCTAGCTCGACCCCAGGCATTTGACTGCCTCGTCATTTTCACCTCACAATACTATCGCTTTGTTTCCAATGATAAGTTTACCAGCAAAGACAGTAAGATTTTGATTAACTGCATCGGAGGAGGACAAAACAGAAATCGCAAATTCACAGAACGAACAATCCTTGCCACAATTCTGAGAAATATGTCTTATCCGAGACTTTTTTTAGGCGTGAATAGGCTTTCATTTTAATAAAACTAAGCCCAGAAGCGAAGAAATCAACGTCTCTTTCAATCTCACCGTGGGGCATTTGACCAGCTCGTTTGTCCCGACCGTAAACGGCCCAGTCTATTTTCAAGACAATGCTAATACCTTGGGGGGAGAGGGGTGGGGGAGTGGAATAGGCATTCCTGACGTACTAATTAAGTAACTGGAGGTCAATATTGACCCGTCATTTGGAAAAAGCGCTTCGAAAACCTCGGTAGCATTCGCTTCAGACTCAAGCACCTGCTTCCTTACCCAACCACATTGCCAAGAACTGGGTCCTTTTTGTGCAATCAATTTGTAGTATTTGAGACACAGGTCGTCTCTGAAAACAAAGTTGAATTCAATCCGGGATCCACGCAACAAAACAAACACACCATCTCCTGAATTAGTAGAAACGCGGCATTAGAGGAAAAAAAATGAAAAAAATTAGGGTCTTGTCGTCACCTTCACCACAAAATCTTGCATTTGGTCGTTATACGTTGTCGTTTTCCTGGGAACAGCAAGCAAATAAACCAAACTTTTAAACGTGCGTTTAGTGCCATTAATTTGCTCATTAGACCTTTGTTTTTGTGTTTTTTTTTTTTGACGTGCTCATTACTGTTTTCTCCGTATTTACGCTGCTCAGAGCAGCTTACTGCAAGCAGGCCAACGGGAAGGAAAAACATTTTGTAAGAATGTCGTTCGGTTAGGCAAAAAACAAAAAAGAAAGAAAGAAAGGAGCAAGAATGAGAACAAAAGCAACCATTTCAAAACTGCATTTATCCTGGAATGGTCGTGTGTGTGTGGTTTGGTGCGACCAGCTCAAAGCTGTCAGGTAAAATCTCCCTGATGAGCAAATTTAAGTGCCTCGGTTTGATGGTGAGTTTGTTACAACATTTCAGCGACACGGCCTGTCCGCGGCAAAAAGATGTTGCCAGATTCAAATTCAATTGTTTTTTTCTTACGCAAGTCTCTGCTAACGGGACAGAAAGCATCCATAGCTCTCTCTCTTGGCTTATATGAGGCAAGCAAGCGTATGCACGAGTTCAAGCGAAATTGACACGGATTTTCGAAGTGCTCTCCTCAAATGATGGGTCAAATTCTACTTCCAGTTTTCTAGCCTTTCAATTATATTTGGTGTTAGCTAACGTTACCACCCGCTAAGAGAGAGAGAGAGAAAAAAAGGTTCAAAACTGCTCTCGGGAGCTCAGAGAAAGAGAGAAAAACCGAACAAACACACAAGTAAGCTTTATGCAAATATTTTGTCATTATTGTAGGCCGTTTTCGAGTTAGATTTGTTGTTCATTTTTGGATCGATTTTGAACTCTATACAAACTCTTATATTACGCTTTGGCTACCTGTGTTAAGTTTACTATATTTGCTTGTAGCGTTCCAGGTTAGCATATATATGAATAGTTTCTACCGAGCTAACTGATGGCCTTGACACCAGAACAAAGTTATTATTTTATTTTAATTAATTTTTAGTTAATTTTAGTTAATTTTCAGCTCTAACCTATTTACATATCCGCGTTCACAAACTGATTTTTTTTTCTCTTGATAATGGAGTCAAGATGACTTCGAAACGTCGAGCCTTAAATCTCTCTGTAATTTTTGTATGTCTTTGCTTCAGCAAATCCCTTAAATTATTTCATTTTAAATACATTTATAATTGCTATTGTGCTTTTAATTGTAGCGGTCAGCGGACAGCAGGTGTCCTTCTATAGTCCATGCTTCTTCACAAGTCGCTATGGTTACAAGATGTGCGCACGCATCTACTTAAATGGAGACGGAATGGGGCGAGGAACACACATCTCGGTGTTCTTTGTTGTCATGCGCGGCCAGTATGATGCATTACTCCGTTGGCCATTCAGACAGAAGGTCACATTCATGCTGATGGATCAGGATAACGTGGAACACGTGATCGACGCCTTCAGGCCTGATCCAAGCAGCTCATCCTTCCAGAGGCCGAGAAGAGAGACCAACATTGCCAGTGGGTGCCCCATGTTCTGCTCCCTCACTGAACTGAATAATCACGCTTATGTGCGTGACGATACAATGTTTCTAAAGATTATAGTGGATACTTCTGACTTATAAATAGTGTTTTAACACTAAAACCCAGTACAGCCTGCGCAGCTGGCGGTATTGTAGGCGCGCGCAAATAGTTTTGGTGGCGGAGTCGCTAGAAGCGAACGGCGAAGCCGCAAGGAGAATGGGGAGGGGCACTTTGAAATACCGCCTGCACGAAAACCGTGGGTTTTTTAATAGTCCGCACACCAGTGTGCGGGAAAAACGGATTGGTCGAGAGAAGTACACACGTCAATCAAATGTTACATGATCCCTCATATATTTCCCAAGGGAAATTTTGCTTTGCTTATGACAAACAAAGCGTCTTATAGAATGGTCGACTTCGTTTCGTCGTCGAAAGAACAGTGCGAATCAATACGGCCATTCGGTCTACATTCAACTCTACAGAGAAGTGTGAAACGCGAGGTGTGATTGTTTCCTGGTTGTTATCCAAAGACATGTTTTCTTTGTTCGTTGCATTTGAAGGAGTCGATTCTGAGAAATTCAATGATTGAGGTAGAACGGTCCTTGTATAAATTCTTTTTTTGCTTGGGGACTCCTGTCCGGCGAAGACACAGACGACGGAAGAAGACGTTTAATCCTTACTTGTGTATCTTGATCCGAAGAACAGAGCGGAACTTCCACATTTCTTTCTAGGCCGGAGCGAATGAACCGGACAAGTTCAACTGCGATGAATATTTTCCTGCCACAAGACTGACAAACTTGTCTCGATAAAACACTAGACTCCACAATGTTCACACCAATTTCTCAGCAAAGTTCTGCTAATGCCTTGCCTTCACGCTCCGCGCGACCTGAAGGTTTAAATGAATTTTCCGTGGAAATGTATTCGGTACTTTTCTGAAAATTGCCGAATTTTATTTTCAGATTGACACCACACAACCTACAAAAGTCGTTTAATAGCGTTTTCCTCTTGGCCTTTTTTTTCCTTTAACTGGCTTTGTAGGCGTATTTCCCTTCGATGCAAATTCTGCGTTATCCGCCATGCATGCAACAACAACAAAGTGTAAGACGATCGCCTTTACCCCTATATTTCACGCGAAAATTGTCGGTTCTAATTGGTTGGTTTAATTGGGTTCAGTTGAGGTCAATGACGTGATAAAATTGGGCGGCATTCAAAATACCCAAGTTATCTGGCAGGCAGTATTTCTCGCGGCTTCGCCGCTCGCTTCTAGCGGCTACGCCGCCAAAACTTTATTTCGCGCGCGCCTACAATACCGCCAGCTACGCAGGCTAAACCCAGTAGTGTCCCTGACACCTATACAGGGCCAGCTGCAAATGTTCTTCAGTGCGCTTTTCGTGGTCCAAGCGATCTGTGATTCATGACCGATGACGCAACGCTGGGCTGATCATCAGGGATGGAGGTTCGATGACCAAGCAGCAACGTCCAAGTTGTATGATCCCTGAGTGGGGGTAACATCATTTTGCTTGTCTTTAGCTCTAACCGGTTCCATCAATCCTTTCTACAACTAGAAGTTGGAAACCTGGCTCGAAAAAAGAAGAATCCTGGGCTTTGGCTCAATTACTTTGGCGCATTCACCAGACGAATGGAAAGGAAGTGATGCCTACGCTGATTCAAGAAAATACACTTGTGATCAAGAAGAAAGGTTTGTAATAGTTCGCTTGAACCACTAAATAATTTTATGTCAGAGCCTGTTTACATGATACACATGTAAAGTAGTTGTATATGTAAAGGCTTAAACCCGGTTTTAGTGCCGAAATATTGTCCCACTTATTAAGATAAATATTAATCTTGTCGAGTGGTAGCTACTTCCTTGTAAAAGGTTCGGCATGCATCCGTGGTACTCGCCTAGCTTAGGCCTAATCTATAGAGCCGTTCTCAACTGAGTGTCGTAAAACCAAAAATAAAGCAATTACTCTAACCAATCACTACAGGCGCCATAAACAGTACAATAAACCAATCACAGATTCATATTTACCGGTGCTATGCGCGGGAATAGGCATGCGACCTATGCGACCAAGACACAGTAGCCCTTATGCGTATTGATGTCATGATTCCTTTGGTAACTTCAAAACAAGGCTTGGTGGTGATGTTTCGCGGGTATGTGAAGAGAAATATGGGACAGATCGTACATGGCTGTAGAACATTTGACTAAAATCACTGAGGAAAAAACCGAGTATTCCCGAGGTAAAAGGATGCTTTCCTGCCGAAAAGAAGCGAATTTGACTGAGCGGAACGAAACGAAGCTTTGTCGAAAGGTATGATGCCTTATGCGTGAAATATTTTGTTGATAACGATGCATTCAACTGAATAAATTCAATGTTTCTTTCAAGATCAAAGTTATATAGATGGTTTTTACGATAACGACCGTATTGTTTCAGACAAGGGAGAAAACATCACCCAAAAGCTGCAAAATCTTGGTTTTAACGCCACTAACATCGATGCCGTCCACAATGACTTCATGTTTCTACCTACAGCTGAAAGTTTGTATGCTGAAGATGGCTGTCCAACTGGCAAAGGACCGACAGGAAGCTCTAAACATATAACAGCCTTCTTCCTTGCTCTTGAAGAATTTGTCGGACAAGATTTTACCCGGCCCTTCCTGTCTTGCACGTGCAAGCAATCATGGAATCAACCAAGACAGAGAAATCTAGACACCCAAACGATGTACGAAATCTCTTTTTTGCGCACTGAGCATGAAAAGTGAAGAAATCACACTCCAAGCTATTTTAACAAGACTTTTATTCCATACCCCTGAAACATCGTCGTGAACTCTTTGATGCAACCAAAAAGCTGTCCAAGTTATGTACAGGGTTGTCTAAGCCGAGTGGCTTTCTTAAGTGCTGAACACTGGCTCAAGAGCAGCTACAACTGTTGAACAAGTGCCTTCAACAGTTTCATACAGTTCACCCCTGCCACCCTGTTAATCTATTTCCCTTATCAATTCCAGCCACAACTCTTATTGCCCCTACAAATCGAGTTCCATCCCTGTAGACATGCCCAGTACTTGCTGTTCATAACCTTATTCAGTATCACCATTTACCCCAGGAGCAAGATCACCAGATAATCTTTATACATTATCAGGTGCCCCAGGGACAACAAAAATGATTGCCCCCTCTGCATCACCAGTTTCTTCTGGTCCCATAGATTTAAATCCCGGAAGGCTAAATTGGTTACCTGTCACATTCCATCTGCCCCCCAGATTTTTAAGCAACAGCTTACCTATCAGTGACAATGTCTTCAACACCCCATGACCATCACCCCCTAAACGAACAATTGACCACCCTATCCCAGTTAGTCATACCCACGTGTTAATGGCTCTAGCCCCTTGCCCCCTCACGTGTCTAATTATATTAACCCCTCCCAGTGTTTCCCCACCCAGCCCTATACCCAGGGGCAGATCTCTTTCCATTTCAATGGCTAGTCTCGGTTCATCATTGGATATGCCAATCAAGCACCCACTGGAGGATTTTAATATAGACGAAACTTTGATTCCAAAAACATTTGTCCGAAGAAGTGAAGCTTCTATTTAACAACACAGTTAATGTAAACTTTGACCAAGCTGTTGCAATAGAATCTTCCACTCCAGAAGAGTCTGTTCATGCACAAATTATTTTCAAGTGGTCTGGTTATTAATTTCAAATACAGTTGGCTTGGGGCTTCCCTAGGCGGGCCTGTGTATGATCCCACAAGCAACTCCCCTATGGTGGCTTTGAAATCAAATGAATAGAGTCTGATAAAGGAATGACTCCTTTACAGAAGTACCAAGCAATGATAAAGCCAGAGCGTGGGAATAAGAAACCATTTTGTTAAAAAAAAGGATGATATTCTTCACTGCAACTGGACCCAGATCATCACTACTATTATCAAGTTCAAGGCAAGCGTGGTGTTTCAGGCCTGCGGTGGAACGACTTTGTCATAATAACTGACTCGGCACTTGGTGACCCACGAGTTCATGTTGAGAGGATCTACTTTGATGATACATGGCATGACACATCCTTGCAAAAACTAACTGATTTCTATAAACTTCTATACATGTGGCTGGGAAAGTTTGAAATGAACTGCCAAATCATGTTCAAGTGATAACT
The DNA here is from genome assembly GCF_977016875.1 of Pavona decussata. Lineage (NCBI taxonomy): Eukaryota > Metazoa > Cnidaria > Anthozoa > Scleractinia > Agariciidae > Pavona > Pavona decussata. Next base: position 177,298 of record NW_028145624.1, on the reverse strand, counting down.
CTCGATGGTACAGGTTTAGAACCCCCCTAAGCCTTCATCGTTGGAATTCGAAGCACTCATTGATCCCCCACTTAAGACAAGGAATTCCAGCAGACAAAACTGTTCCTTATTAAAATCAGTGTAAAACGTAAACACTTTCTCATCTCGACTCAAATTGTTCACTGGGAACCTTTTCGCCTGTAAAACAGATTCTGCTGATTTCAGTCGAGAAATTTCACTTTCTAATTGTTGCTCCAATTCCTTTACTTTTCGCCGCCACAATTCCAATTTAGATTCTTCCACATCTTCCAAGTTTTCTGCTGTTGTGCTGTGAGTGGAAAATTTCCATATGCATGTCAACGGCATCATGTTCGGAAGATCTCTAATCGCCGGCTTCGCTTTTCTTCGATTGGTTTTCGCTCAGCTAGAGGCTTCCTTGCCCCTTTTTCTTGAACAAAGCAAAACTTTGTTGGCACAGACCCACTTCGTAGATTATAACAACTTGAACCTGGGCAGTTAATGAACCAGGAAGCTTCAAAGTGATCACCGCAAATCTTCGAATATTCGTTCTGGTGTGTTGGTTCTTTGAATCTCCGTTAGCCTTTTCGTCGGAAGAAGTTCTTGGACGTCTCATGATAACCGATGACAAGACGTGCTGTTTCCTTGACGGAAGAATTATGACACCCATAAGTAATTCACCAGTGAGGCATTTTAAACGAAAAATCGAAAATAACATGCTTAAACCTTTCCTATTCCTCTAAGAGTAAACAAAATACGAAGCTCAGATCACCACCAAGCCTCGCTTTGGTGTACGGAAGAAAATGTATGACGTCATCTCGCATAAGTGCTTTTGGTATTGCTTCTCATTGGCAGAAAAAGTGGGGCGAGTTTTTCTAACCAATCACAAAGCGTAATAAAGCAACACCAAAGCAAACGCGAAATTACAGCGACACTCGGTTGTAAACCGTTCTCAGTTACAATTCAGTCGGGTCGAATACTGACATAAGAATCGAGTCTGCACTTTGTTCCACTTTTTCCCTGGGTTCCAAAGGTTATTTTTCCACGACCAAGTGTTGGTAGGATCATGGCCATCTGAAGGCTGAACGTCACAATAGAAACGATACGAAACTTTGATTGAAACCGGTCACCGATCAACAAAAGCCTCTGGCATCCAGGATATTGACCCATTGGAGTTTATAACCACTTTCAGTGTTATATGCGAAGCAGAGAATAGCGACTATCTTTCGACAAGCCATCTTTCTATGTGCTAGACAAACAGCTAAAAGATCGTCTTAACTATCAAGCCGAACAATTTTTCAATTTTTGGCAAAAGAAATGACAAATTGACAACAACTACTGACCTAAAATGGCTGATAAATGTGTTAACATGTTAACTTTGCACGGCTTTCAGGAAAATTCAAACCATTTGCTCGCTTTCGATCGGCTCTGTTTCGTAACTTCCTGTAGAATCTGACCATTTTGTTAAAACGAGGCGTTACATTTCAAAATCGGCCGTCGATTTATCGATCTAAGATTGACTTCTTGATATTACCCAAAGTCGGTCTGAAGATAAATAAATTTATCATCATTGCCCAAAGTCAAGTTCAACCGTAAATAAATAAGTTGTGTTTACATTTAATACTTTGGCCTCGTTACCTGGCCTGTCGAATGATGCACGTCGAAAGATAGTCGTTATGCACGTAAAGGCCCGTTTAAACGGTTTCAACATTTGCTTCAACATGCGTTCAAACTTTGTTGAACCAAATGTCGGGGGCGTTTTGTCCAACATTTGCCCAACATCCGTTCAACTTTTTTTGAAAGAATGTTGGTCAGTCAAATGTTGAAACCGTTAATACGGGCCTTAACATTGAAAGTGGCTGTAACTTCTGCGAATTGCATTCGACCTGACTGAAATTGTTAATGTAAAGTTGGCTTAAGTTAAGCAAAATGCGTTACATGTTTACTTAAGGTGGCCATTCTAATTTCTGACCCGTTGGTAACATTTCTCTGAGTTTAGGTGACTCGACCCAGTTATTTTTTGGCGGTACCACCCTACTTTGAAGCTCTCTGGTATCCCCACCTTTACTTTTATCGTAAGTCTAACACATAGAATGGATAACATATAGATCAATCTACAATATAGCAAAAACATTTTGGCGATCGGAGTAAATGTCACGTGGTTATAGTGCTACGCCCCTTTGAGGTCTGAGTCGAAATTCTGCTGTTGCCGGCTTTTTTCCGTGAAAATCTCTCGGCTACACATAGTGCGCATTAGTGCCTTGCGTTGAACAGAGTTTCAACAAAATTGCAAAGACCCAATTCGAGAAATTTAGCGCTTTCCAAATTTAGGTCATAATTTATGTAAAAATGATAAGCAAACTTTACACGATTATATCTAATAAACTATGAGATTTATTCCTATATTTTGGGGATCTTTATAACAGATGGGTCCTTGCAAGCCAGCAAAAAGCTTTAGGGCCTTGTAAATGCGCGCTATTTCGAGCAATGCAAACATATAGAAACTATAGTTTTAGCTATTTGTTGACGCTTGTCAGTGTTTCATTGTCCTTCTCACAAAAAAAACATTTTCTTAAAAATTCGTAGTTTTTTTGCCTTCAAATTTTTAAGGGCCACAATTAATTGATTAACTAACTACCCGGATTCTAAATTTCATGGTCATTGAAAAACTGTGGCATTATCTTCTATAAGCCCAAACTTAAGTAAACATTGAAGATCTTTAGCGTTTTGGCTGAGTTTGTGCTTTGGGAGTTTTCTATTGTTTCGAGTCTGTCATGATACAGCATTCTTGTTCAGCACGCATGCAATGTCCACGCTTGGCTGACTTCCGAATGCACTCTCTGGGGGACTCTCCTGATGGTGAAATATAAAAGTCCGCGGTATTAGGACGTCCTATCATGAATCAATTATATTTACATCAAGCTCAATAATGTTCAAATAACTCTTAAAATAATGGACACTTACGAACCTGAAGCACAATCTTTTCTCCGTGAACTTCCTTTCTCACCCGAATAGCACTCAACACCCCGGCCATTTCTAATTAGAGTTTTTAATTCTCGGCATGATGTACACGCGTGGACATTGTACACGTGCTGAACAAGAATCCTGTATCGTGACAGGCTCGAAACAATAGAAAACTCCCAAAGCACAAACTCAGCCAAAACGCTACAGATCTTCAATGTTTACTTAAGTTTGGGCTTATAGAAGATAATGCCACAGTTTTTCAATGACCATGAAATTTAGAATCCGGGTAGTTAGTTAATCAATTGTGGCCCTTAAAAAAAATTGAAGGCAAAAAAACTACGAATTTTTAAGAAATTGCTTTTTTTGTGAGAAGGACAATGAAACACTGACAAGCGTCAACAAATAGCTAAAACTATAGTTTCTATATGTTTGCATTGCTCGAAATCGCGCGCATTTACAAGGCCCTAAAGCTTTTTGCTGGCTTGCAAGGACCCATCTGTTATAAAGATCCCCAAAATATAGGAATAAATCTCATAGTTTATTAGATATAATCGTGTAAAGTTTGCTTATCATTTTTACATAAATTATGACCTAAATTTGGAAAGCGCTAAATTTCTCGAATTGGGTCTTTGCAATTTTTTTGAAACTCTGTTCAACGCAAGGCACTAATGCGCACTATGTGTAGCCGAGAGATTTTCACGGAAAAAAGCCGGCAACAGCAGAATTTCGACTCAGACCTCAAAGGGGCGTGGCACTATAACCACGTGACATTTACTCCGATCGCCAAAATGTTTTTGCTATATTGTAGATTGATCTATATGTTATCCATTCTATGTGTTAGACTTACGATAAAAGTAAAGGTGGGGATACCAGAGAGCTTCAAAGTAGGGTGGTACCGCCAAAAAATAACTGGGTCGAGTCACCTTAAGACACCCGGCTTGGAAAGAAAATGCTTGAATTTTAGCATGTTGTTTATTTTGTTATGGTTGTTTGAGTTTTAAAGAAATCAGCTTTTTTTTTTTGGAAAATCTTATTTTTCAAAAAATGCCCGTAATTTTGAAATCTGAAGACAGATTTTTTCCTTCATCGAATGAGCCTCAGAGCTCTTCAGTTTCATATCTCCAAGTTTCCGGTAAGGCAATAGACCATGCAACTCGCTACACATGTACAAATGTTGGTTAAATTTACTTTGAAGATGCCATGCTAAAGTATTTGTCTTAGCTGACGTACAAATAGCGATAAGAGTGCGTCCCGGACTGTCTCTCATCTGAAAGGCTTATGTCACCCAAAGCTTTATGGAAAGAAACAGAGCAATCAGAAATCTAAGGCAAACACACTTGGCACTAGAAGCAAACATACTTCTAAGTTGCAGGCAAGGTGGAATAACAATCTTATATTCATCAGAATTCAGTATCGCGTACTATTTGTCTTTTAATTTAACGAAAAGTCTTGCTGTTACAGACATCAGCGTCAACGGAAAAACCTTACAGCTTTTCAGCCTGCATATTCCGTTGTTGAGCCACCTCGTTATTTGAGTATTTCTAACCATTCATTTTCAGTTCACTGCGGAGAGGACTGTTTTTCTTTATAAAATATTCAAAATTTCCGGCTTTGCTTTCCCACGGATAATTTGCCAATTGGGGATAACGATTCCTCATATAGGAGTACCTCATTTTCCCAAATAAAGGGGAATCGAGACTTGTTATCCTCAAGAGGCAAACTTCCCTTGAGGAATGTGTCAGCAAAGCTGGAAGTCCGGAATATATTATCAAGCAAAACGGTTTTAATCGCAGTTGAAAAGCGTTAAGTTAGAACGGCTCGACTAATATAAGTGGCTTTGCATATTTTTACGCGAAAAGGGAACTTTCGGTGCCGAAAAGTGGAAAGAGTTTTCTCTAGACGCCGTATTTTTTAATGTCAAGAACGTTTGGGAAAATAAAAGACAAATACGCGGTTAATCCGATGTATCCATGATATTTAATATCACCTTACCTGATGCATAAAATCCAACTTCTTGTAGCGCTTATTTTGTTTTGCGGTGTGTTTCAGATTGCTCGGATTCTTTGTAGAAAGCTTTGGGTAACATTAACCTTTTAGATGGGAGTCCGTCTGGCCACACTACTCTTCCACTATTTGTGCACCAGTTAAGACAAATGTATAGGTGGTTTGCAACCAATCCCTAGAGATCCAAAAGACAATGGTGTGGCAGCCATGTTGGATGACCTTTTATTTTGTCATCCAACATGGCCGCCACACCGTTGTCTTTTTGGATCTCTACGGATTGGTTGCAAACCACATATTAGCATAGCATTTTCAGAGTAAAATAACAAGCATTCTGTGTACTGAGTTATAAGGTCATGAATACCATCAAATTTGCAGATCTGAAATTTGATAAATCTGACTCTTATTTAATGAAATGAGGAAAAAAATTGTCGTCTGATTTCAGAGTTATTAATGGATTTTGTTGTACGAATATAATTTTATGATGATATCTTAAACGCTATTAGAGTGATAACCCAAATAAATAACATTTTATTTTCTTGAGACCAAACATTTCTTATTTGATGTCAAAACTCAAAGAAATCGGTTAAATCTTTCCTGCCAAAAAGCTTGACTCAAAAATGCTACCATCAGGTCATTAGCGGGACACCTTAAAATTTCCTGTATTGACTTCGTGAAGGAATGATTTTGAACTCAAGAGAACATAATGCTGGGTCACATTCTCTTATTTTAACTGTTGCTACTGAACTCAGTAGTAAGAAATGGTTCAAGTTTGTCGGCTAAAAGCGAATGAAACCTTGATTAAGCGAGTTTATTTAATTTAGCGCTGGAAGAGCACTATTTCTTATCCTCCAATAAGTGTTCACCTCCCTTGCCTCAGTTATGGTCCCATGCAGCTACACACAGACATTGCATTTTTAACTTCCCATGGGTAGACTTTTATATATTATCACGTCTACTCACAGGAGGTTTCAATGCATCATTTAACGACGTAGAAAAGTTAATCTACTTTGTGACTATCTAGATACACTATTTTAAAAGCACAGTGATTATCAGCAGTTTACGTTTACTGTGGTGATGAATCTACTTTTTATAAATAAACAGTTATAGTTCAAATTATCAATGAGCTTTTTCCCAGCAAAAAGATTAGACGGCCAGGGATTTTGATTTTAATTTTTAATGTATGATAATTTCACAGTTTACCCTTTGAGCCCTAACAGTGATCCAGATCAAATTTCTCCTTGTAATGTCAATGTTTATTTAACTGGAGGTCATCAGATCGAATTAAGAATATGATTTTCTTGATATTTTCGGAACTTCTCCCCAATACTTTTATAAGAAAAGTATGCGGACAACGTAGGAGAATTTGTTCTTTGATATTAGGAGTTAAAGGGTTAATGTATAACAAGAGATCTCTTGTGTGTGAGTTTTTTTATTTTCTTCTTCATATTGAAGAGGCAAACATAAACAAGTAACCCATAGGAAAAATAAAGGATTTTAAAATAGCTGCTTTAAATATCGTAATATCGTAGATGGAAAAACATAAGATTAATTTTACTATTTTTATATTATTGAATACTCAGCAAGCAACTCGCAGAGGAAAAGGTACTGAGAGTCTTTTTAGGTTTTCTTTTAAAAAGTTTTCCCCAGAATTTAACTGACAACTCAATTACAACCTCAACTCAACACAATTGAAACTAAGTTTACTTCAAGGTTACACACAGTTATATATCTGACGTGTGGACATGTTTGGGTTTCCCATCTATGAAACCTTTGAGAATTCCAGACAGTATCTACAGCAAGGAAGCTGAATACGTCCTACTGACCACACAGGCAAACAGCGAGCATCCAACGAGGAGCTCACAAAGAACGCAACTAAAAATCAAGCTTACAAATGAGCCAAAACTAGAGCTCACATGATGGGCAAAGCCAAGGTCGGCTGGATCCCGAACATGCCTACCATGGGAATCCTTGTTCAAAGTCAGTTAAATATTCATTTTAAAGTTAATTATAAGTATATATCCAAGCTTTGCATTTCGCGTGTTTATAAGTTGTAGTTTACGTGTCTTACTCAGAATTTCTCACATTGTACTGAATCTAACAAATACTTTCTTTCACCCGGCCATTGGTCAAAATGTCTCGTGCAGAAACATCTTCAAGTAAAAGTAGCACTAGGAAAATCTCACTCATACAAGAATTTCGCTGGGTTTTAAACTTTACGTTTTATTCTGACACTGTGGGGGTTTTCTTAATGACTGTAACGTTTGATAGAATGACACTGTCCCTGTTTTGGCAAATAAGAGAAACTTTAAAAGTCAACAAAGTCCTTGTGACCGAAGAGCATCAGCTTGGTACACAACATGTTAAACTGGTCGCTTGTAGAAAACATTTTAAAATAATAATTTAATATGTGTCATTTGGGAATTGGTGTACTTGGATATTTCTCCTCAAATACTATCTGCTCCTATGCTGAAGCAAAAACGTTTCACGAGCTTAGTCTATTATTTAATAAAAGAATAAGACAGACATAGTTTCAGAGATCTTAAGTTACTTATAATGAACGCACAAACAGCAACAACGACAACTTTATCTTTATCGTCAGGTATGTGACTCTCATGCCGACAAACAACGGCTGCAGTTACGGTTTCGTCACTGTAACTGGGTTCTCAAAGCAATCACGAGAAGTCATCATGAAATAGCTGCCAGTTAGGCAAAGGGAAGCTTATAACAAGAAAAAAAAGGAACGAGAAAACACACGAAAAAAAATCAAAAAGAAAACAAAAAAGACAAAAAAAAATTATAAAAAGAGAGGGAAAAAAACTAATAAAAAATACAATCAAATTAAATAAACAAAATATAATTTAAAAATACCGAGAAAAGGTGTAAGAAAGGTTTTACCTTTTCAGGTCATCACCATGTCTCAACACACCGTTTGGTGTAGCATAGGGCCTCGTAAAGGCTTTTTAGAAATACGTTGTTGTTGTATTTGGTTGTTTTTTTAGAGTAGAGTGGAACAGCTATTACCCATGTGTTTTGAGTATCAGTCAAAGGCGCTTTCAATTTTGTTGAAACCGGCCAGCTCGAGCAGGCAGTTTGAAAATCAAAAGGACCACTGAGTTTTGCAAGACGGAGTTGCAACTCTGTGCGATGATTCATTCTAAAAATGGTGTTATCCGTCATTTTGAGGGTCTAAGGAGTGGTGTATCACAAGACCTCGAATTGATTATTTCCGTTTGTATTGTGGCCTATTTCGGCAAATGTAAAGCGCCCTATTAACGTATCTTTTATGATGTATATAATTTATGAATAATTATTCTAAAATATCCTATAGCCTAGAACGAGCCTTTGCTAGTTGGGTCGAAATGGCCCCTGATCTAGAATCGGCCATTATCAGTTGTCAGGCTGGTAACTGAAGTAAAGGACCTAATGTACATATAAAGCATGAAATTAATGAGGGCATTTATTTTGTCATCTTGGTAGTTATTTTAAACGTACAGTTCTGTAATGTCTAAAGAGCAGGCGCTTTGTAAATATGACTTAACTGTATATCTGAAAGTGTCGTAATTTTAAATCAAAGTAGCATGGTGCTTTAGTTATATTTGTTTTTAGATAAAGCCCATGAGCGTTGATACATCATGATCTACTATCATGTGTTTTTAATACAACTACAAAACTTATGTCTATTTTACTACCTTTTACCTTATATTATTTTTAGAGAGGTCATTGATTTATTATCAGTGAGTTTGATATTATCACTTTTCACCACGAAAGTTCAACGTCTCTATATATAAACATGTGAAAAAGCGCTCGTTGAATACAGCAAAAAAACGTTGTGAAATTCCATTTCCTGAGTTAAATTATTATCATATCGCGAAAAAAATAAGTTAACGGTCTCTCTCTGTTAAATGAAATAGAATTAAGAAAAAATTCTAATATCAGCCTCGGTAGTTATAAACAAACAAAAGTAATCAGCCAATGAAAATATAATGGCTGTGACACTGTGATCCTCTACTTTAGTGAAACTTTCTTTCTTGGGTGAATTCATCCCGCAACAGTATCTACCTGGATTTTGAAGACGGGGCTACCCAAGTCATGCTTCCTTGACATTATGGTGTGAATGTGCGAAAGGCAAGGGAAATAAACGATAAAACCGAACAACGCTTCGCCACTATTAGGAATGTGCGAAAGCTGCCATATAAAAAAAGGTTGCCTAGTCCTTTTCCCCTCTCCTCTTTCTTGATTTTCCTTTCTTCTCTCTTTTACACCATTCTGTACCTTCTCAGGGAAAAGAAACCCGTGATTTGGCGTCGTTTCATGAAAAGCGTTTGAAATCATCTGCCACCTTTTCAAAACTAGGCCATTTCCGAGTTGCTGTGAACCTCACTATGGAAGCGACGTTAAGTGCTTTGCATATGAATAAAACTAATTTCCTAACAAAAAAAACTTTGCACTTAGCCTCGCTTTCATAATGAGGTTCAAAGCAACTCGGAAACGGTCTATTCAGGTAGATATTTGTTTGTGCTTTTGTGTTTTGTTATTAACATTGTAATTATTATTATTAGCAAGTGTTAAACAATGTAAAGATACCGGAAGGAATAGGGTGGAAAAACATGTAGCCAATTTTAAATAGATTTAGGCCGGTTGTATGCAGACGCGGGTTTTTCGAACAAGTACTCATAAAGAGGTACACAGAATACCCAACTATGAAAGTGCTTCGTTATCAAATGAAAAATTATTTGTGATACAGTGATAGCCTTATTTAATTTCTTTGGAATAAACTGAATTACAAGCACTACCGCTTGGTGGTGTTATGAAGTCCAATCATGGTTTGAAAAGCCCTAGTCACCCGAAACTATTAATTAGAGTATTAAGGCTGTAAAAGCTTGCGTTTTTAGCTTGCTATTAAAGATAAAGTCAACAAAATATGTGTCGTTTTTTTTTGGTTTATAAAGTAGCGTTTGCTCTTGTTGAAATGCGTTCCCTCCCCCTCGCCTGAAATTATGTTTTGACAGGCATACAATGATCTAAGTTTGGGACTTCCTGGTTAAATTTACATTAACTTTCAGTAGCAATTTTAAAAGCATTATTTTAATTACTGAAAAAAGGGGAAAAAATGTAAAACAAGAAGGAGCACTTGAAGATAACGGACTTAACGACATTACTTCACCAACCACGGTCAGAAAAGCAATTGCTTACAAGAATTTAGAGAAACATTTTAGTGTAATTTGTTTCCCCAGAAGTAAAATTGAGCTTTCAGTAAAACATCGATCTCCAGGATAAAATGGTTAAAGCGAGATAACTGTATCTGTTGTAATGAAGTTTGAATTCCGTTATTTAGTGATGTGATTAAGAGTGGAGTTATTTTATTTGCATAACCTAAGAACTTGTAACCGTCAAATTGATCTTGTGATTTAAGGTTTAGGTTATCCCGGCGAATCGTTTTGCTGGATTACAAGTGTTGCGGTCAAGTTTATTGATTTCTTGATCTTTGGTAATGGTAATGGTAATAGTAATGTATTTATATACCGCATTTCCTATTATATATACTGATTCAAATACGGTTTACATCAGCATATGTCCATTAGTGACCTCATCCTACCCACCCAACCCATGAAACAGCAGAAAGACCAGACCAGCACACCGGGAACTCCATGCCCTACTCTTTGCGATTAGTTCCTGGGTTCTTTAACGTCCCACAGGGTTATGGACATTGAAGTGTTGTGAGACGGGGCCTACGGTTTATCCTCCTTATCCGAGAAGACTAGAAAGTCTAACCATTTGCAGATGTTGTTACAAAGGCAGCAGCAGGGTGTCCCGCTCCTATTCATTGGCTCGTTGGTAACATTATTAATAGAGGTTTTTGTAAGGAAAGATTTAACCGATTTCTTTGAGTTTTTGCACCCTTGATAAGAAATGTATATGCTAATGCATTTGACTGCACTAGAAGTGAAAACAGTGCAGCCAGACTATTTGTCATCTGAAAAGCTAATCCTTAGGTGAACACATATGGCAGTTGAAGAAGCATTATTTTAAGTTGCCTACAATGTCGAATTACAATATCTTAGGCCCAGTTCAGACGCCGAACTTTTCATGAGCCGAACTTAATTCAAATTAAGGTCGGCCCAAATCACGAAAATCCCGCCTTTTGATTCAGACGCCGAACTTAATTAGCAGAACTTAATTTACTTGAAACAAAACCAATCGAAATGTTAGCGTTTTTTAACATTATTATTTTTTATTTTTTATTTGAAATACGTTATAATAATTTATGCATTAGGTTCGGCTCATGAAAAGTTTGACTTCTGAATCAAAGCCGTTCCAAAGCCGAAATTCCCGGCTGAGCCAGGCGGGAAGAACGGCTGAGCCATTCCAAATTGAAACAGCCATTCCAAATTGAAACAGCCGTTCTCAACTGATTCAGACGCCGAACTTTTCATGTACTTAATTCGAGGTGTTAGGTTCGGCTCATTAAAAAGTTCGGCGTCTGATCCGGGCCTTACACTCATCAGAATTATCGCTAGTCTCCCTCGCTGCCGTTCTGTCTCGTCACGTGATGGCACTAAAAACGGCTGCGAGGGAGACTAAATTGTAAATGGTTTGAGCCCAGGAGTCATGTCATAAGTACGTAAATTATGATCATCCGGGTGAGTGTAGTCCTGAGAAGGACTGTTTGTGGTGACTTTGACTGACGTGTCGACAACCTGAGCGGAAGTCATCTTCAGAGTCAAGTGAATTGTGGAACGTCAGTAGGTGGTATATACGTCTCTGGTTGTTAACCTAATTGGTCAACGAAGTTCAGATGTTATTGGTCATTTGTCAGTAAGCCGTGATGTTATTGGCTGTGAAGACTGTAAAAAGTGATTGGTGCGTTTCGATCTGTCTTTTGTTAGTCAAAAAGTCCGTGGGTCTATTGTTAGTCAAATGTCTATTGTTTGTCTGTTTCGTTGTTGTTGTCAATAACTCGTTTGTATGGTGCAGGTAGTTGTAAGCAACGGTTGAGTGGCGTTTGTTCTAAGTTAGTAAACCAGCTTTCCAGAGTGAGTCGTTGATAGTAATTTGTACTGTAGGTAATGCACTTGGCAGAGTCCCAGTCGATTCTGTGGTTCGTTTCTAAATGGTGCTCAGCAATGTGATTGTTGATATCACCATTTCTAGTTGCTCGTTTGTGTTCAGTCAGTCGTACGTTTAAATTTCTGCCGGTCTCACCAAAATAAGTGGCCTGGCAGTCGCAGCATTTGATCTTGTAAACTGCTCCCTGTCTGCAGTTCGGTTCGTCTTTGTCCTTTACTTTCGTCAGTTGTTGTCGTAAAGTGGTTATAGGTTTGTGAGCTACACGGATATTATAGGGTTGTAGAATCCGTGCGATAGTCTCAGAAGTGCCCCTTACGTAAGGTATAGTTACAGTGGTTACGGGAGTCGCGTCGTTGTTTGTGACTTTAGGTTCAGTGTTCTTGTAAGTGTTACGTCTAACAAAGTCCTTGTTGCAGTTCATTGTTCTTGTTGAAAACGTTGTCTTAGTAGTTGTTTTCGTCTGCGAGTCTGTCAGGTGAGTCACAAACCAGTTGTGCTCGCCTTGTTAAGGTCTGTATAGTCGTTGCGTTGTGAGAAGTAGGGTTGTAGGATGACTGGTCCAGTAGTCTGTCAGTATGTGTTGGTTTCCTGTAAACCGTAGTACTTAGTTTGTTGTCGTTGTTGTTACGGGTAACTAAGCAGTCTAGAAAAGGTATTTTACCATTTTCTTCGATTTCCTTAGTAAACTGTATGTCAGCGTTCTGTCTGTTACGGTGTTCGTGAAAGTCGTCGATTTCGTCTTTGTGTACTGCTGTAAAGGTGTCGTCTATGCACCGTAAGCAGAGCGGTAGTGTCCGTTTGTAGGTTGCTAGGGCTTGTTCCTCGATGTTCTGCATGACAATTTCTGCTACAACAACAGAAACTGGTGAGCCCATAGCTGTTCCGTGTAACTGTTTGTAGTGCTTTCCATTGTACTGGAAGTACGTGGACGTTAAGCAGAGGTTCAGTAAGTCCACTAAGTCATCTGTAGGCAGTGGCAGTTTTGTCGCGGAGTTCTCGATGGCGGTAGCAGTACAGTCTAGAGCCAGTTGAAGTGGAATACTGGTGAACAGTGATTTCACATCAAAAGACACAAGTTTGTAGTCGTCAGGTATTTGTACCGTCTTGATAGCGTCAATAAAGGTCTCGGTAGACTGCAGTTTGTGTCGGGATTCGTTTGTCAACGGCCTGTGAGTCAGTATAGTAGTCAAGTATTTGGATAGTTCGTAAGTCGGGGACCCACAGAACGAGACTATGGGTCGCATGGGTATGCTGGGTTTGTGTAGTTTTGGTGGTCCGTAGAGTTAGGTGGTTGCGGTACGCGGCACCTCAGTCTGTTGCAACGTTGTATGTCAATAACGTCAGTTTTCTTAAGGTCAAGTAGTTTACTCTTAAGTTTACGTTGAAGTGATGGCGTCGGGTCTCGTTACAGTTCTTCGTATGTCTGTTTGTCGTTAACTAGAGTGTCCATTTTGTCGTAGTAGTCTGTCTTGTCCATAACAACAGTCACTCGTCCTTTGTCAGCTGGGAGTATGACGATGTTTTCGTCAGTTTTCAGTCGTTTCAGTGCTTGTCGTTCGTCTTTAGTCAAGTTACTGTCAGTTAGGGAGGATGATTGTATAGTAGAAGCAATTCTACTTCTGATGATGGAGACTAAATTATTGCGTTTGTCTTTTAATTCCCCCAAAATGCTTAGTCAGCGTCTACGCTAAACCTTTACCAGCTTTCAACCACATGTTCCCCCAAGGCAAAAAAAAAAAAAAGCTGCTTTGACGAGTACTTGCAATTCAGTCTAGCCAGTGGCTTTTAAACCCTTTTGTCTCATAATATATTCAAAATTTCCGGCTTTCCCCACGGGCAGTATGCCACTTGGACACTAAACAATTCCTCATATATGAATAGAAAGAAAAAGCGGTAATTTGGAAGGACTCCATTAAGTGGCTATATTTCGGTCGCGAAAGGGAACGTGTGGTTGATAAGTATCGCTGTATATTGCACTGAAAACTGGAAAATGTTGCTGGCTCGTATTCACCTTTTCCTGCGTACGTTCATAAAAAAAAAAATTGACGAAAGGTGGTCAAGCTCGGACGCAGGTAGGCTTTCAATTGTTTGACTATTCAAGCCATTAGCTTCAATAAAACGGAGTAGCGTGTTCATATCAGTAGACGTCTTCCTTTTGTGTTTTCACTTCTCTCTTTGTTTACGAAATAATCAATGGCTTCGTGGCTCTCGCTGATGCCTGTTTCAGAGGTTTCTAGATCTTTGGGATAGTAAAATTTGCTTTGTAAATGATATTCTTCTTCGTTCACGTTGGAATCAGTCTTTTTGGTAGTTTCTTTGCAAAGAATGAAAGTATTTTCAGATTTTCTTTTCGCAGTTTTAGCTACAAATTTTCAAATCTGCCGCTTGTCGTAAACAAAAATACACGGCTTATGACCGTTTCCACGGAAACGGTCCGTATGGTAAAATCCCGACCAAGAAAGAACCAATCAGAACGCGCGGATTTACCTCAAGACTACCTTGCCATATAATAAATAATCCCGACGTTTGTAGGATACTTAATTGCAAGTTGGATGCAGCATAAAATTAAACTTCTTAGCGTTTATTTTGTTTGCTGTATGTTTCCGTTTGCTCAGATTCTTTTCCAGCTTTGGATAACACTAGTCTTTCAGATAAGAGGCAGGCTCTTTGGCTATTTCTGCGTTAGTGAAGACCAATGCATCAGTATGGTATTTTCAGAGCGGATGCTGTGTAGCGAGCTGTATTGTCATGATTGTCATAACATTCGCATATATAAAACTTGAAAGCTGCAAGGCTAATTTAATGACATAACTGAAAAAAAACTTTTGTCGGATTTCACAGTTATTCACATTTTTTTTTTGTAAAAATGGGGTTTTAAAAATATAATAGCCGAATTCATATTGGAGAAGGAAAATCGTCTCGGAGACGGGAAACTCGTCACAGGACGGAAAACTCGTCAAATGTGAATCCGGTGTGTGACGAGTTTCCTGTCCCAATTTATCCGTCCAACTTTCCCGGTCCCGGCCAAACCAACCAAAAAGTTGGACGAGAAACTCGTCAGCGACGAAAGTCCGTCCTAAATTCCTATTAGACGTGAAAATCGCGACAGGATTTCTGTGTGTCATAGGATTTAAGACTGGACCCAGAGATCCCCCAAGTGCTTCTGAGATAGAAAATCTAACAAGGCGTCGAAGCTTTCTTGGAAAACTTAAATTCACACTAGTCGGGTTTTTATGAGACGAAATTCCGTCTGAGACGAGTTTTCCGTCTTCTAATATGAATTAAACAAATGATATCTTTTAAAAACGTTCTTAGGGCCACAAATAAATGTATATAATTTCTTAAGGTTCAAACACTTTACATAAAGGCTGCCAAAACTCCAAGAAATCGATTAAATTTCTCGCCTTCTGCCAAAATACGCGATGAAAAAATGCCAATAGCTCTCGAAATAGTTATGCTTGGCAGTTGTTGCTGACCTTGGCTTGGACGCTTTTAAAAACTTTCAATATGCTAAGTAAACTGTCATTGGCATCTTATAAATACAACACTATCATGTAGTGGCTTTTTAGCATTATGATTGGCTTAAACATGATCAAGTTGATGCCAAAGCTTAGACCTCAAATGCTACCAGGTTGTCTTTTGGCGATCTTTCAGCTGAAACATTGGTCCCATAACAAAAAGCTGAATTCTGGTACAGAACACCAAATAGTAGAAGACTGGTTGTCCTTTACTCCGATCTTTTCCTTCGTGTGTATTAAAACACTGGTTCAGTAATAACGGAATAGACAGAATCTCAGTCGCCAAAAGAACGCAATTCCTCTCATTCTCAGCAAACTGTATTCCGGCCTTTCATTTTCGAACTTAACTGAAGGTTAGCCGCTGAACAGAGACACACAGGAATCACTGCCAATTAATCCAATGTAGATTGAATTGTTGAACATTTTTACTTATCTTGTTTCGCTTCGCCCGATGATTTCTGTGACAACAATTCCGTGCCCCTCTCCAGGGGTGTTGCTAGACATAGGTGGAGTAAAATTTCCACTATCAGAATGCATATCCTAAACATTGACTATTAAACTTAGTCTCACGAGTTAAAGTAAGTGACTTAACTACAATCGAATTTCGACAGCGGGTAGTCAGCTTTGACAATCAATTAAAGCAAGTGGCACACTCGGACACCAACCCACGGCCTGGCCACTACCTTACGAATGCGCACAACCATATCACCCGGGCAGTGGCGGCAGCCATGACAGTTTCGGCCTTGTTAGGCCTCATCAGCATGGCATAGCCGTCGGGCACCGACGACCAGAAGGCCGTGTATCAGGCACCCTTTACTGCCGAGGCGGGTGTAAAACACCCCTTTAAGCGACAGCTCCACAGCACACATGTGGTAGCTGTTGGCTGGGAACCGCACGGCAGTTCGACAAAGCATAAAAAATTAGAGCCTCGCAACATGCTATAAAAAACTTGAAATGTCAGTTCTACTGAATAAAAAAGCAGAATCATCGTTCTAGACAGTGAGACTGTCGATAAAGAACTTGAACATGTTGTCGGATTCACAGCAAATACACCCGTTCAACAACGCATAATCTACACCAGGTTAATCGATTCGCCATAAAGTAGTTGACAACGGCGAATAAAAACAAGTAAAAGCAACCTGAATTTTCTTCGAAGAGAAAGCGAAGCTTATTCGTGTGACTGCACAGTGTTCGCGCCAAAATCCACAACCATGACGTCATACCCCACATGGACTAGACCATTTCACAACATGCTGTTCCATTTCATGTTTGTATTTTTGGCGCCGTCCGGCGATAATCAACTGACGTAACTTTAAACCAGTTTATGTCGTGCTAAACCGTTTTGTGTCACGCTAAACCGTTTGATGGTAAGTCACAAACCATTTCACAGAAAGCTATACTGTTTGGCATTGCACTAAATCATTTCAGATTACGCTAAACCGTTTGAGAATTGACTTTGCCAATTTAACATTGACTACTTCACCACTTTTCATTTACTTTGTCCAATGCTATTAGGCCTGTGCTGTTTTACCAACGGAAGCTGAATTATTCACATTCAGGCCAGATCATTTCTGTCTTTCGTGTACCGTTTTGCCATTGCAATTGATTGCTGGACAGTTTTGCAATTGTCTAAACCATTTATTGTTTGGCTATATCATTCCATCAAAGACAACCTGTCTAAATGCATTCTAACTGCATCGTTTCTAAATTGTCTAAACTAATTTACAAAGGATAATTAAACCATTTCTGCTTGTATTTTTGGCGGTGATAGCCGCCCATAGATCGGTGTGTCAGTAAAATTAATAAGACAATCAAATAAAGCAAGTGACGAATGGCGAGATTGTTCGAGAATTGGCGTTGGAGACTGCTCCTTAATGACGTAATAACTGTAAGTCGATTTCTTTATGCAGCACAGTGCAGTGAACTCTGCATGATTTCGAACAACCCGCACATTGCAAATAACAACTTGGAAAGGTAAGAGAAATATTTACCACCATACTAGTATTTTCAATTCAGTATCATTATTAGGCGTATGTTAATATTCTCAAAATTGAAAAGAAATTTTAATTTCTTTAGACCTTTAGTTAGACCTTTAATTTTCTTTAACTAGTAAAAGGTCTAATTATTCTCCTTTATCGCGCTAATTGGAAATTTTGATGTAGGCCAGTAGCAGTGTCGATGGGTTTTTCGTTACCCGCGGCCTATATCAAAATTTCCAATTACCGTGATAAAGCGAGGTCTTTGGAGGCGACGGATTGTTACCTCTATGCTACAATGGGCTCATGTCGCCAAAAATGATTGCAGAGCGCCTTTTTCTACCATTTTGCAACTGAAGTGATATGTAATGAAAAAAAGACTCATTGAAGGCTCAGAACAAATAAGTACAACAGCGGCCACGGCAATAGATGATCACTTTCTTGTGATGGAATTTTGGACTTACCACGAAAACAATGACACTCAACAATAAACAAAGTTAAGAAACTTCTAGACAACCCCAAAGGGTTTATGTTCTTTATTTATAGCTCTACTCAGTCTGCTGCGGAGGTTGTGGCATTCCGCCAGTTAAGCGGTTTAAGGGCGGCTTTTTCGATATTATTGATAAATGTCTGATTTCTATTTGTTATTCCAAATCCCCCCCGCCTCTCCCTTAAAAACAAACAAACAAACAGACAGAAAAATGTTAGTTAACCGTGTAAAGCTCCGTAACTAATCGTAGTGCGGCCCAGACAAAAAAATAAAATAAAATAAAATAAAAAATCCCGACGCTTCATTATAGTACCAAAATCTTTGGCCAATGAATGAGAACCATAAACTAGCCCATCTCATTCATTTTCTTTGAGGGGGGGGGGGGGGGATGGTTTGCGTTTTTGGGCTATTTTTTAACGGTATGTTCGGAATTTCGATTTTATGGGGTCCTTTGTTTCATCACTTTTCGACACGGTATTGTTGTCTCTTTAATGTCTCTCTCGCTACTTCACGGCTCTGTTTTGTTTTGACTGAGGACAAAGACGAAGCAAAATCAATATTCTGTTTGAGGATAGAGAAGAAAGAAAACTTCTGGGACCAAGGGTAGTAGGCGGTTATAAACTGCTTAAAGTAGGAATAAATCAGCGTGCGGCTTTTAGATCTTGTGTCGATCCTTCGATCCTGAGTAGCTCTCTTTTAAAATTTTGTTACATGAGAGAATAATGCATTATTAAGGACCTAAAATGGCTGTGGATGCTAAGCGCTTTATGAATAAGTATCTTCACTTGAACCGGACCGAACCCCGTATTACTTATCTTATGCCATATCATCATCATGTTTCCGGTTTAAAGTAGTTAATCTTGATCAGATAGCTTATCTTAGGAAACGCTTCTTTACGTTGACAAAATTTCCAGGGGATATGGAATATTGCTAAGATAAGGACATGTTTTTTTTATTTCAAGCCACTGATCAACCAAGGGCAGATGCGTGTGTATTCCCGGGTGGGGGGGGGGGGGGGGGGAGGGGGAGGTACTCCCTTATATGGGCTATATAAGTATGTGCGGCCCCAAAGGGTATGGTTTTTTAGCCTTTCTGGTCATAAATAGGGTATCCGATTGTAGCCATTTTGACCCCATTTTGGTAATAAATAGGATATTGATTTTGCTCTCTGGTCTTAAATTCGAAGATGTTTACAGCGACTATCTACGTGCCGCAACTGCTTGTCACGCGCTTCGGTCACGCGCCGGGCTCCAGGGGTTTTTGAACTGAAGTTGACCAGACACTATAAACTGAAGAATTTTTGGTCAGGTCATTAACGGGGTAAAGGAAAATAGCAGATTTTGGTCATAAATAGGGTAAGGGTTTTGGAAATCGGGCCGCACACCACCCCCCACTCCCCGAGTGTTATTTAGTTTACTAATGAATTAAGTGTTCCTTCCGCTTGAAGGAGCACTGTCACGGATTCTCTGTTTTTTGGTCGAAACTGCTCAAATATTTGCAAGGTACCTTTTCGCTGACATCAAATTGCTCTGAGAGCACTGAGAAGAAAATATTAAGTGATTTCTCCCTGGAAGAACAAACTATAAACAGTTTTTTTAGCAATTTCGCCAAAATAAACTAAAAGAACTTGAACAAGTTGGCCAATTTTTTCAAGTTGTAATCCATTTTGATCTCGGCCATCTGCAGCCAAAGATAACTAACAGTAGTTTCTGTGTAGAAGTAGGGTTGTTGACTGAACCATCATTTTAACTATTCCCGTCAAAACAAATGTGTTTTTTGGCCATTCAAGGTAATATGCATGATAGGTGACACTGCCCCTTTAAATAATGTTAGCTATCGCAACAATCATAAACTCAGGATCATGGTCCACCCTGAATAATCCCATAACCTTAAGCTCACGGGAGCCCAAAGAGCGTCTCACTCTTCTAGCCGGAAAAGGCAGCTTATTAGAGGCTTGGGAGGCTAGAGTGGGGTCCTTAATTCAAGTTTCGAGTTTTGAGCACAAGCGTAAATTAGTTTCGCCCAATTCCACCATATCATCAACGGAAACATGCACTTATGCGTTGTGTATCACAATTACAAGGTCATTTATTTTTAGGTTACCACTGAACAACTACCTCTTTGGTGATTTTACATCGCAAGCTTCTACGCTAATTGGCGGACCATCATGTTGCTTTATCGCATTAAAAATTTAAGATAATTAGTCCCAATTTAGTTAGGTGGCGTTCTGCGTATCAGACCGCAGTAGCCAGATTTACAAAGCTCACCTTAGTTACAGTGCCACTAGGATCAAAATTTTCCATCCCTTTTTCACTTCAGCTTTGGAAAGTATAAGTGATAAATACTTACCACGCCAAATTTTACATCGTAACTCCAGCGGGAAGACTAGTTATTTTACTGACGCGAAGTTCAGCTTCGCTGTGCCGCCATTACTCGATGAAAAATGGCCTGAACCACAGTACATAGAGAGCTTCCGTTCGACGTAGAAAGAAAGACGCGTATCTGGCATCTCCCGTAGATTTTGGAGGGGCGGATGACATCATCACCAACTTGACAAAGAGCCTGGGATCGAGATCATCGAACGCACTACCTAATCTTTGCATTGATTAGTACTAGTTTCTTAACGATGGAGCACCGTTGGACTAACAACAGGTTATTGTAAGAAAAAAATACTTAGGAGAGCTTCGTGAACCTGGCCACAGGAACTTACTCAGTTCCTTTCTATTTCCTTAGCTAGATTATCAGATTATCGCTAAAATGATCAATATTCCGATAAGCCTACAAATTAAATTGGCCCGTCAGTGCCTCCCCATTAAGAAGCCGCACGCGGCACGTATTGACCGACAAGGGTTCTCTCTCTGGTTCTTCTTTTTTGTTTTTATGCTCTGACAGTTCTAAGTTTAACAAAGAGATTTGACTCTTCAAGAAGCGGCTGACTGTCGAGGCGACTACCACTAACAGCTGCAGTCTGGCTTTATTTTTGTCCATATCCCATAAGAATAATTTGAACTCAAATTTTCTTTAGTTTTGCAAATGTTTTTTTCCAGCTTTAATTGAATCCAACCTTGAAAATGTCGACCTTATTTGGTTGTAAAGTTGGCAGAGTCTTGATCTCAGGTCTTTCTCGACAGAAATTACTTGGCTTCAGTAAGGATTAGTATTTTCGCAGCCATTGTATAAATTTATCTCGTCTTATCAGTGACACTTTGTGAATTTGAGGCTAACACGGCCATCAGTTTCCATCGAACATGTCATCAACAAATGTTACCAATAAACCAGGAAATGAGATAACTATCGCTTTGAAATTTCTCCATGAACTGAGGCAACATTAAACATTTCTTACCAATTTGATTGTATAAATAAAAACACTGCCAGCATTTTTATTAGAATCAAATTAGCAAGAAATGTTTAATCTTGCTTCGTGGAGAAATTTTGAAGCGATTGTTATCTCATTTCTTGTTTCGTTGCTAACATTTGATGACTTGTTCGGTGGGAATATGGCCATGTTTGTCGAATTCTACAACTTTCACCTCTTACTTGTGGAATAAAAACTGAATTGTGGCCAAATCTTTTAACAGATTTTCATAAACGATGGATGGAACTGATATGTTTAGAAGAGCCTGTGAGCTTGACCATTGAACTTAGGCTAAATCGTATGCTGCAATAAGTGCTCAAAGTAGATAAACTTTGTGCCCTCAGATTTATTACAGTAATTAAATCTTATGATTGCAATTCATCATATTATGAACGTGAAGGTTCATCTTTTATAACTAGCGAATTAGGAGGTTATGAATGGTCTGTATTTTCCAGAAATAACAGCTGCAAGTCTTACAAAATTCACGATCTCGCATCCAGTGGGTTTCGGGTACAGCCCGGGGTGCACAAAATTTTAAGAAAACTAAATTTCTTAGTTCGTATTTCATATCTGTTACCTACTTGCCACGAGAAGTTTATAGAAGAGTTATCAGCAAAATCCTTTCTTTTTTTTCAGATAAAAATTGAACATGAGGCTCTTAGGGAGAGTCGTTCAGTAAGTGCCACAGCTGTCGTAATCCTCAAACTGATTTTGTATTCCAAAGTGGCGTTGCTACCGCGCCCTTTGTTAATTTCTGACGAATCTTTTCTCTGGCCCACTAGCTTGCCATTTCCCAGGTGTGGATGGGCGCTTAATTGAATTCGACTATAATCACGTTAGCTAATTTAATTAATTTGAACGAACAGGTCTTAGGTGGAAAGATATAAATGGCTAGGAAGTACAAAAATGTCGCCATGAGGCGAGTCCAGTCAGTCCAAGGTAAATAAAAGTAAAGCAAACTAAGTTATAGAAGGTTCGGTCCTTTATCAAGGAAGGGTGATCGTCGGAAAAGTTTTGCAAGGTACCAGAATCTCGTTTTGTTGGCAGTCTAGCCTATAACAGGAATTTATCTAGCCAAACGCGAAGCGCGAGACACGAGCGAGGAGCACGAGGCGATGATTTATTTCCAAATTACCTCGCGCTCCGTGCTCGTGTCTCTCGATTCGTGCTCGATGTCTAGCGCTTCGCGCTTGCGCCTGGCTAAGTGGACGTCTGTTATACAGGCTAGCTGGGCTGAGTAAAATTCGTTTTCACACTGAAGAGGTACCAGTTAGCTGAGTGACCGATAGTTCTAGCCACATGTTTCCGTGATTTTAGATTTCTACTCCCTTAGCGGTACCCGACCTACATACAAATTCCCTCACCCAAAAGATACGATCATCCGTCCTCATTTTTACATGGGACCCTCCCGGGTTTTTTCTTCCAACATAATCGAACAAAACAATCGAACACTTGCAAAAGAATTTAATCAAGGTAATGATGATCTGTAATCTAATCGAAAGTTCAATTAGTCTTTGATCGAAAACTCTGGTGCGATTGGACACGTTCATGACAGTGTTTAGCAACAACTGTTTGTACGTGATCACAGGGAAATGGAGATTATCTGGTTCGGTAAAAATATATTTTAAATTGCATAACGGCTTGGTGTTCGACTGAGTTTTTGGAAACCAATACGCATCAACGAAACGTTAGCGTCTTGTCCTCTATGACCCTCTATGTTTAGAACCAAACGGTCCCATTTCTGAGGTTCGACTGCGTTCGGGAACGGTTCGATTTATTTCATACTTACGTCGGGCAAAATGATGTACACTGTTACGGTGATTTTGCTGTAGTTTGGCCAAAACTGCTCAAATACATGTAACCTTTTCTCGAACCGAAAAATTGCTTTTGGAGCACCGGGAAGAAAATACCAGGGATTTCTTCGGAGGAAGAACAAGATATAATCCGTTTAGCGACTTCTCTAAAATACATAGGAAGAACTTTTTGTTGGCCATTTCCATTCTAGCCATCCGCAGCCAACGATGAATGATACCAGTTTGTGGGCAGACCGGGCTGGGTTGTTAATAACAGAACCGAACAATCAATTCAATATTCCTTCAGTAAGGTTTGTGGTAATTGATACATGGTGCTGATTAATAGGAGTTTCGAATGGTCTCATTCAATTCCAAATTTGGCCTGTGCTCGAATTGCTCGCAAAAATTACACGGGGGCTCGCTTGCTCGTGCTCACAAAATTTTTGCAACTGCTCGCATGCTCGCATTCTCTTTAACATGTGCTCGATTGCTCGAAATTTCGTTTAAATCCTCCTTTGTAGTTATTTTTTATACATATATAAACGATAAATCATGCAGTTACGATACGGTTAAAACAAAAAGGCTGAAACATCCTTACCTCTGGCTTCAGTCTTTCTTCAACTGAGTTCAGTCTGTAACTATTTGTTTTGCAGGTGTCATCCCGATAACTAGCTATTACTTGGCGCAAAACAACGTATCCTATTTTAAATAAAAGAGATATTCCTGCGAGCGGAAAATTTACGAAGTACTCGAAGTGTTCGCTGCTCGCCATCTGTATTCTCTAAAGTGCTCGCTGCTCGCAAGAAAAATTTGACAACTGCTCGTGCTCTCAAAAATAAACACACTGCTCGCATGCTCGCAAATGCTCGCAAAGACCATCGATACTTCTATTAATAGAGACTGTTTCTATCTCGTTTCTGTGACCTTTTCAGGAGGTGGGGACTTCCTTCTCCATACATGGCAGGTTTTTAATAAAGTCATAGCGATAAACCACAGTGATTACTTTTCGTGTCTTAAAATAAGAAAGAAGAGCGCCGTTTTCAAAAATATCCGCTGCAAATTATGCCTTGAAGCGGATTTTGAAGTTTCAAGAGCTAATTTTTAATTCTACATTTTATTTTTGAATGTCCCGTGATGAGTTTGCAAGGCGATATTTCCGGCCAGTATTTTTGCTAGGGCGGTAACGTCACCTATAACAGACCATAAAAGGTTTAAGGGATAAACGCGGCTAAACTGGCCTTCTACAGGCGGATTAATCGGTCACTATGTTGCATCTATAAATCCAGAACTTAGTCTGTGCATGGCAAAGAGACCTTTCTGGATATGCAAGTGATGTGAAGCGATTTATCAGAAAATAAGGTATGTTGAGTTAAAGTCCGATTATCAGACACAAAATGTTCCTGGTTAAGGAAAGTAGTACAGTCTCGTTTGGTTCTTGGCTAATTTAATCTTTCAACCAATCAGAGTAAGAGTATATTATACTCTAAAACACCTGATTTGTCCCATACGAAACATTATCAGGTCGTTGATCCGACTTAGGTCCTTCAGGCCTATGCCAGATTACGAATTCGAAACGAGTGTCACACAACATATTTTTTCGCCTTCAAAGAGCACCACTGTTCGCAATAGTCCGTGGTGGGGGGGGGGGGGGGGGGGTTACTCTCCTATTTGAGCTATGCTAGTATGTGCAGCGCCAAAGGGTATGGGTTTCGAGCCTTCTCGGTCTCAAATGGTCGGAAAAGTGTATTGAATTTAAAAGAGAAAGGCCGATTTCACGGTTAGGGAAATATATTATTCCAATATTACGAAATGCACAGCCTTTCTCCTCTGACCCAAGGGCAAAGACAAGAGGAGATGCAATAAGATACCAAAGCAACATAAGCTTGAGGAAAATTACTGATTGAAGTAACAGAAACAAAAACGTTACAATTTGAAACTTGAAAATGGCAAACTAGCTAGCGTCACAACGAAAACAAAAACAAACGAGAACAAAAAAATGTAACAATAAAACTTGAACATTGGAGGATGAAAGCCGCGAGAAAGTCTTCATGCCTTGTGAGTTGTCGTCTCTGTTGCTATCAGAATATCCCGTCGATCGAGAGTTTGACCTTTGTCGCCGGGATCTGTCGATGAGGTTTCCGTCCACTGTCACGACTTGATTTAACGAGTTCGAGATGAATAAGTAGCATGTCAGAAGCGTTATGGTTGTTAGAAAGAAAACGAGACTATATTAGATTGAGAATTGTTTGTCTGTGTGCCATCTGGTCTCCTATGTATTATTTGTGGTAGCGGTTGCAATGTACCATGTAACCCGCATGTAAATAACGTTTTTAGCTAGAGTTGCAGTCTAAATGATAAGTAATACTCTTGTTTCTTCAGTACTGAGAATAAAATGTAGTAAGTCCGTCAGTTATTTACACTCTTTTTTTATATAAGAATATATTTTATAAGAACATCGAGGCTGAAATTTGCAAAATT
The DNA here is from genome assembly GCF_977016875.1 of Pavona decussata. Classification (NCBI taxonomy): domain Eukaryota; kingdom Metazoa; phylum Cnidaria; class Anthozoa; order Scleractinia; family Agariciidae; genus Pavona; species Pavona decussata. Next base: position 151,655 of record NW_028145624.1, on the reverse strand, counting down.
TTAAGAATATTTTTAAAAGAAACCCGAGGCTGAGATTTTGAAAAAGATATATTTGTGTGTTGAAAATCTGTAAATACATTGATATAATTATACGTTTTTAACTTAACCGTATAAAATTATTCCTTTCTCTAAACGGCAAACTAGCCAACAAAACGAAAAAACCTGCACTAGCTATAGCCAAATGTTCAATGTTAATGACAGTTCGATGAACGGTACATGTAATACATATGTACAGTATACAGCACAAAAAAGTATCATGATAAATTCTTTCTTTGATATTAATACCCCAATATATTCTAAAACGGAAATGTCGTAAGCTATAATTTAAGAAAAAGACGAGCATATTTTAGCCTAAATTCGGCAGAAAAATAAGAATATTTAGCCTGGGCCGGAAAAACAACATTCTTTTAAAGAAAGAGTGTAGTCGCGTACAGTTGCCGCATCGAAAAGACTACTGGTATGGGTGGGGGTTATTTCGTCTAGTGCTATGTAATTTGGCGCTTACTGGTAAATTTCTAAGGTTATTTGAAAACGTTCGTGCAGCGGGGAGATGAAGACCAGGATGCTGAAGTGTTTGTGGAGGTCAATCTTTTGAGCGCGGTGTCGGGATAGTCACGTGTTTTGAAAAATTGGCACATTTCGTGTGATTTGTTTACCTGCGCCGCAGACGGAATCCGGGTTTAAGTAATACATGTAAAACTTCAGTCTATGTGGTCCAATTGACCCAAACAATAAGTGTCTTGGTAACGTCCGCATAGATTTATTGAAATACTATAACAGGTAATTAACTTACGAACATCTTAAGAATTTTCAAATTGCCAAAGGTAAAAAAAAAAAATTAGAACGTTTAGCCTCAGCCCCGAAATTAGACCTTCTTAAAAATATGTATATATATTTTAAGAAAAAAAAGAGGTATATTTAAAGACCGTGCCCGACTGCCGGGCATATAGCAACAGCGAATATTATGCGATTAGGGGCACAAATGTTACGCCTTCCTTGACATCAAAGTTACTATCAAGTCAACAGTCTCGCCATCCGTGGATGTGCACCACACAGATTCTTTTTTTACCTTATTCATCTTCCCTGACTGTCACGGGTGAAAAACTCCATCCCGCATTGTCAATTTCTTAGACTTAGACTTTTATGCAGTGATGATGATCATTCTGATTTTAGTAGCCTACGCCGCAGACGGAATCAACCGCCGGTAAATAGTGGTTTATTTATACTGTTCATTTTAAAAACATTTGGTCAAAATAAAAATGTTCTTAAAGGGACACTGTCACGGACGCGCATGCGCCAGCTTTTCCAATCCCAACTTGAAAAGTTCAGCCTGATTTTTTCAAGTTTGAAGCTAACTTCAAAATAGCGTCCACGAGTGGCGGCAGCCATGGAGATAAACGAAAAAACTCTGGGCGAAAACCACTCTTCGATTCCCCTAAAAGAGCAAAAAAGGAATGGTCGAAATGCCGAAAACGCATTTATATGGAGGAAAACATTTTCAAGACTTGGCTTAGCGCAAAATTCTACGCAGGCTACGAAAGATACAGTGACTCTACCTTCGCGGCGCATTTGTTGTCGCTGGAATATCGGAGAAGGTAATTAGAAGTAATTTCACTTTATCTCGTTGATCTTCGTTTTGTTTAGCAATAAGAACTTTCGAGTAATCATTATTTCGTTTGATTACAGGACACTAGAAGAAAATTCAAAATACAGCCTGATGCAAGGTGCTGAGAACAGTGTAGAAGGTGCGACTATTGTTTAATAATTTTTCATTCCGGGTTATATACAATGCACTTGAGTCTTGTGTGATCTTTTGCGCATAAAATATATGTTCACGAGTGAACCAACTGTAGATTTCTTTACAGTGCCAAAGAGCTCGACTCCTTTGAAGCCGTGTCAGCCCCCATCACCTGCGTCTCCTTTAGTTCCTGGATAATGTTCTACACTTTTTTTTTATAAGAATTTATTTTTCCGAAATTTTAAGAATTTTTTAAGAATACACTCGAGGCTGAGATTTTGAAAAGAATATAATTTGTGTGTTGAAAATTTGTAAATACAATACAATTTTTTTAACTAAACTATTAAATTATTCCTTTCTCTGAACGGCAAAACTAGCTAATAAAACGATAAAAACCTACACTAGCCAAATGTGCGATGCTAAATGACAGTTCGATACAGATCTGGACACCAAACACTTGTAATTGATACCCAATACATTCTAAAACGAAAATGTCATGCGCTATTATCTAAGAACACTCAGAACAATATTTTCAGCCTAGCATCGGTAGAAAATACGGATATTCAGCTTGGGCCAGAAAAACCGTATTCTTATAAAAAGAAAAGAGTGTAGTATATACGTTCTTAAATTTTAGTTAATCTGAGCCTCAACGTTCTTATAAAAAAGGTTCTTATATATAGAGTGTAGACCGAATGCCCAACAGTCAGAAATTTTTACGAGTCACGATAGAACACCCATTCTCATTCATTTGCCAGGCTAAAAAAAATACCATCACACTTATTCCATTGCGCACACACAGGATGTTTATCTTATGAACCTAGCTTAATGGCCTTAAATCCCACGAGTCTCCTGTAGCTCAGTGGTAGGTTCGACTCCTCATAGGAGAAACTCGGATTTCCTTTTTCTGAGTATCTGTAGCACTCATTGAATACATCATTCTTGTTCGATGTTAGATTGGATATAAAGCGTGCTTTATGGTGACTTGTTGTAGAAATTCGATAAAAATTTCTGACTGCCAGACATTTAGTCTTTTTGAGATCCGTGCCCGGCACACTGACCTCAATTTATTTTCCAAGTGTCGACAATCTTTCGAGTTTGTAGTATACTTGGATAATTCCTCTACTACGAAACTAAAATAATGTTTAGACTCACTTGGTATTTCCAAACAAACATCGAATACTCTCAAGAGTATTTTATCGTGACTTTCTGCAGAAATCCGATGAAAATTTCTGACTGCCGGGCATTTCAGTTCTATTTGAGACAGTGCCCGGCTACCGAACATATCAAAACCATAGCGCATAATATTTAGAAGTCAGAGTAGAGTTAGCTTTGCGGCAATTATGAATTTTAGTGAGTCGCCAAAGTAGTAGTTGTAGTAAAAGACTAACACGAAGGGCCGAAGCTGTGACCAAGTGTAGAAAACGATCAAAACCATAAAGTCAGTGTTGTTTGATGTTTTGTCCCGTTGGTTCCCGATGTCTATAGATGTTTTCCGAATCAAAAAGGTTATCATGACAGGATGTGTAAGTAATAATATACGCCACAAGTGTCGGCACGGTAAATGTTGACTGCAGCTGACGGATGTTTTAAGTACACACCGGGTTTTGAACTAAAATCTAGCGGAAAACAGCTGTATACTCACCTGAGGATGTGGTGGCATGGGTGGACGGCCCCTGGACGTATCACATTATGCTTGCTCAGCATTTAAAATTCGGAGCTTCCATAAGTTATAAACCAAGTAATCTTGGAGTGCTTTCGGACCGAAGGAGGTGTTAGGTTATTGCTATATCGGTTTTCTTTGGAGCATTTGTCTGGGTTGTTCAAGATGGGAAAATAAAAGCTATGTTTACCATAAAGTATGCCTACGAATGCCTGCAAATCTCATAGATTCCTATGATCTTTCCTTTCAACAATATTTTTGTTTGGCTTTAACAAATCATAACTCATTGTCTAGCCGATCAAAAAGGAATGTCCGGCCACAAAAATAAATTACCAACTCGATCCTGCGACTTCAACACCAGTCTTTTACGCCACACTGTGCTGTTACTTTGTTTGAAATTCCTTTGAGCTTACCATTCCGGTACTTTTAATCAGGTAGGTTTGAACAGTAGCGTGTCTTTTCTTCGGTTTTCTTGGTGATCCCCATTGAAATTCGACGCTATTTGCTCGTACCGCTCTTGTCCTTAGAACGATTTGACAAGATGGCGTAGGGATTACTTTGAAAAGTGTAGAAACGAGAACTCAACCCATTATAGGACACATGGTCCAATCTCCACCAAAAATTAATGCCGTAGAGTTCCGTCATGATCGATCACCCGCCATCTTGAGCCTTACGCGAATAGAAATTCGTTTCCTTTGGATACTGTTCAGAATGTTTACCGTCATTAATTACTGTTTGCCTCAAACTCCCGTTTCTCGAACGATCTTTTGCTTTTTTCAGTGTTCGAGGTTGCCGTGCGATAATGTGTAGACTAGATTATTCAACGCTGTAATACATTGAATACTGGCTTGAGTTAAACGAGGTGCAAATCACGGCCTTTAACAAAAGGTAGGAACGGTTCAGTCTGTTGATATAAGATTAGTTATTTTAAGTGAGGAAGCCTGACTTATCATAAGCCTCGTGGTTTCTTTCAGGTTTTCTCGCCATTTATTTTCTTTCATCAATTTTCTTCATTTTTTCCATCTGCAAATGTTGTATATGGCAAAATAATTATTGCCTTGTATTGTATTATTCTGTCAGGTTGGAGTTTAAAAGGAGAACGATCTAAAAACGTTGTATCGCTAAAAATCAATCGTGATTTTTTGTTTGTTTTGCTTTTAAGCTTAAAAGGTAGTCTAAGCTAATCCTTGCTGATATATAGACAATGTCGACAAAAGTAGTCTTCTATATCTCAGTAAAACAAAGCAGTGGCATTACACAATGGTACTCTATTTTTTTCAGAACGTCTTAGTTTCGCGCTTAGGCTGAGTTGGGAGAAAATATTCATAATTTTGACGGTTTCAGTAACCTTAAAAGTGATTATAGTTGTTCTTAACAGTTTTACAATAAAATATTTCAATCCGTAGATACATTTATTGAAGAAAACCGCCCTTTTCCAAACGACGCGAAAAAAAAAAAAAATAAATAAATAAATAAAAACTTTCTTACTTACCTCACTCTTAGTTTGATGTTCAACTATTAGTGAGTTTTTTGCCCATCTTATAGCCTCGAAATTTGCAATGTCCTAGTCTGATAGATACAATTAAGGGAGAAGGAGGGGAGAAACTTGCCTCTACATGCCTGTAAAGAAAAAAATAACTCATTTGAAAGGCCTTTCAAAAAGAGCAAGAATGGCATTTGATTCTTCTCAGATAGCTTCTCTCGTTCAAGAGATATTCAAGTTTTTGTTTAAAATTTGATGACGTCACAAATCGTTTCAGTACAAAGACAAATCACAAAATCAAGAATATCTCGGGAAATATTGAAGTGATGCTACTAAAACTGGGACCAAAATGACCCCTACTGTGCTCTTACCATGGCAACACTCTTGCTTTCGGATCTATTTAATGCTCGACTGACATTCTCATTTTTTGTCTAAACCAGATAATGTATACTCGCAATGAGCCTGATATTTGGTTCATAGCAAAAAGGGACTGGGACCGAGAGTGATACCATGGCAACGTCAAAATGGATGTCATTTTGTTTCTTACCTGGCGTACCTGCCATACGGAGCTTGAGCCCGCAGTACGAGCGGCAGTCAAAACTGGTTATCCTACGTCATTAGCAAGTGACACTTCACTGTGGACTAAATGACAATACTATCGAATTTGTTGTTTATCGCCGCTCCAGCCGCTCTAGAGTTCTCGAAAATGGCCTATTTCTCCAACCTAAAGCAAACGGGAAACCTCTAGATACCTTTCCCCAGCATTCTGGTACTTTCCACACAGCCACTTAGCTTCACTTAGTGAATAACACCTCACAGCGTTAAAAAGAAGGAGAGCGAAAAACCTTGACAACCGCGGCCGTCCGACGCGGGCAGTGCTTTTAAACCGGGTTTTAAATGAGGTACTCCTTAAACAGTTTGCGCTATTCTATGCGTTTAAATATAAAATATAGCACGAAAAAAATTAATAAATATGTATACAAGTATACAGAATAAAATTATTCACACGACTGTATACGCATGATTTTTAGTTTGCGGCTTTATGATGTATCCGCGAAAAAGTTTCAATTTCTATTTTTCATTTGGTTGTAATGGTTGATAGCATGCATTACTCACTTTTTTCGAATCACCGCCCCGAGCTTGTTGTGAGTTATCGGCGAGTGAGCCGTCAGTATCTTTTTTAGCTGAGAATCTGAGTCTCACAACAGACATTTCCAGGCCAGATTTGGGAACTAGTACTGGAACTGAGTTCGCACAACATGTACCTCTAATATTTGCTAAAATATTATAAATATCTACCTCTTGCTCTGAGTTTCAAGTTCAGATTCAAAAATCCAACCAAGAAGAATAAGGTAGTGAACTGGCCCGCAGGTAGCGAGTGCTAATCTAGGCGGGCCAGACTTTCAAATCACTCTATTGCTAGTTAGTAGTTAATTAGTAGCTAGTTGTTAAAATTTCACTTACTTACATTTAGGCATTTCACCTATAAATTTAGACGTGATTCCTGTTCTTGTTATTCAGATTTATGAGATAATCCAAACCCTGATTCAAAACAGTAATAAGTTTAAGCCCCAAATTCGCATTACTTCCCTTACTATTAAAACTTTACACACCTGTCAGACAAGTAGACTTCATAAAACTGCAGATTGTTCAAAAATCAAGAATAATAAATTTAAAAATTCTAAATCCCATCAATTATTATATGTTCCTCTTGACCCAGAGTTTTTGAACGGTTTTTGTTGTTCCTCATTATTAAAGCCAACACTAAAGAAAACCATATTATGTTAACTGATATTAGTATAAGTGTTCAGCAATAATTATTGTTATCAATCTTACATGTCCAGACAACTCTTGGCACTTCATTATTTTTTATCATGTTTGAAACTCAATGCACAAAGAACAACCCAAACTATAATATTATTGTGGATGTGACGAGCTAATGCCAAATTTCTGACAATGGCTACATCATGATGCCCAATAATAATAATAATAATAATAATAATAATAATAATAATCTTTTGTTAGGAAGCTTCCGGTCACTTAACATGGTTTTCAGAAAGGTCCTTGATGGAGCTTTGAAAGGATATATCCTTCAGAACTTATCCACAAAAGCTACTTCGAAACAGCTATGACAGCTAACACATTCATCTCATAGCCAGTATTCCCATCAACCTCATTATCGGCCTCCCAACTGATTTAGCTTTCTCCACATGCTCCTGTCTACCATCCCTCATTCAATGAATATACTGTAGATGTTATCAATCACATGGGATCTATTTATGTTTGGCTATTTACTGTGTTGCATCTACTGTTTCGAGTCTCTTGTAATTGCCAAAGTCATTCTTCTCTTATTTAGTTTTGCTTATTTTTATTGAATTGCCACAGAAGCCAACAAAATATACAGAAAAAAACAACAACAACAACGTACAAAAGAAGAAGAGGTATGGGAGGGGGAAGTAACAGGGCTTGGTCCAAATTGACAACTGCTCCAAATAACTAAGAAAGAGAAAAAACACCCTGAAAACAAAGTCAACAAGAACCAAGAAAAAATAACAATAATAAAAAAATTAATAGGTAATTCAGGGAATTTTTTCATTATTCAATCAGTTAATAAAAATTAAATTTTCACAGGCGTGCATTTCCTTCTAATATTTTGTCTGGCTTTTTACTTTTGCTATTTCTTTGTTACCCTATCTAAAACTCGCCCTACATTGTACCTTCCACCTCTTGCTCATGGCATTCACTAACTTAATAAAAATGTCTGATGTTTGGCATCCATAAATTCTTACTCTAGGTCAAATGTTGGTTGGGGGGGGGGGGGGTCTATTTCCCCCCTTTCAATCTCATGTTTGGGGTTCCACCAATTGCAAACATTTTATTTTAAATGCAATGGGATACCAAGAGCACTTGCTAAGTTCTGTTTTCTCCCATAGTTTTAAACTGTGCAAAAATATTCCTGTATTAGTGAGCACTACCCAAGGGAAACCCGAGTATCTCGGTGCCTACTATTGCTTGCGCAGTAACAATAGTAGGCACCGTCCTTAAAGACATTTAACATTTGACACTCTCCCACCCACGCACCCTGTCTAAGGGGTGATGGATCTGGCTGGCAATACATTTACCAATGTTGTTCAATTTATATAATTTCTTTATTTATAACAATTTAATGGCACAAATCGGTAAATGAAAAGTAAAAAATATCTAAAATAGCCATGAGAATAATCTGTAAAATTTTAGAGTAAAAGCACCTCATACTGAGACAGATCACCAATTACCAAAACAAAAAATGTAGGGACAATAAATGACAATAAAACTAGGCATAAAGTTAGTAAGTTAATTAATGAAATTATTTAAATTATAATGAAATCACATATGTTGGTCGGTGAGCGAAGAGTCCAGTTCACAGTTGATCGATATAGCCTTCTTTTTCCGTTCCGAGCTATTGCTGGGCTGCGTTTCAACATTTTATAGGCACTGACAATAGCCGCACACTTTAAGTGTCTTTTTGAGCTTTAAAATACAAGTGCTGCAGGAGGATTGCAAGCAGAGGACGTGGGAAACTCTCAGAGATTTATACTCGTTGTTACCTAGCAGAGAAACAGGTCGGGAATTTGTATCCCTAAACACTACAATTCCCACCTGGCGAGATCAGTCTCTCCGAAATGTAAGAAAAATTTGAAAAGCATATTTCACAACCAGAATGTAAACAAAAGCTGTCCATAAATTGTACGACGAGTCCGGTCGGAGTCTTCACTGTGAACCTCACGCGGCGAAGATCACTATATACTGGTCATTCAACCGAAAACAAAACGACACAGTAAATCGATCAATACTTATAGTCGCCGTGCTACGTCGTGAACTTGGTAAAATCAAAAGGACGAAACAGAAAACAACACTGCAGGCCATGCTAAATATTTTTCTTGCGCTTTCAATAAGCACTTCATGTAATTTCTCTTGCTTGGCACAACTAATCACAGAGCGCAGATATCAATGACGTATGAAAACTCAGTTTTGACCCGTTGCTGAAATCTGATTGGTTGATTTAAATTTCAGACGCGCGGACCGTATGGCAGGTACATTACTGGTGCCAAATTTGAGTAGCATCACTCCAATATTGCTCTAGGTATTCTTGATTTTGTGATTTGTCTTTGTACTGAAACGATTTGTGACGTCATCAATTTTTGAACAAAAACTTGAATATCTCTGGAAGGAGAGAAGATATTCAAAAAAAGAAAACGCCAAACGTCTTTTCTTTGAAAGGCCTTTCAAATAAGCATCCGGTTTTTTTTTTTACTTCATAGGCACTTTAAGGACGGTGCCTACTAATACAGAACAATTTTTGTGCAGTTCATGACTATGCGTAAAAAGCAGATCTTGGCAAGGGCTATTGGAATCCAAAAAGAAAATTGGGGGTAACCACGCATTTTTTAGAGATAATTAATCAACAATAATTCTAAAAAGCAGTTAAATACAAAGCAATGCATGGCATTTTTCCCAAATTGAAGCTTTATTATCTCTGAAAAATGCATGGTTACCCCCAATTTTCTTTTTGGATAGCAAGAGCACTTGCTAAGTTCTGCTTTCGCCGCATATTTTTAAACCGGGCAAAAATATCCCTGTGATAGTAGGCACCACCCATAAGAAGCCCGAGTATCTCGTGATGCGCAGAAAGTATGCGTAGAAAAAAAAGTAGGCAGCGTCCTTAGGGTTCGTTCGATTGGGAAATCCGGATTTAGATTTTCATGCCGCATCAAAGGAACCGACGAATCCACTTCGTCGGTTCCTTTGATGCGGCATGAAAATCTAAATCCGGATTTCCCAATCGAACGCACCCTTAACTTTTGCTTGCCTAGGTTCCGCACCAGTCTTACTCTTCCAATTTCTAGGAATTGTCGGATAATTTCCACGAATCCAACTTTGATGTAATCTGCCATCGTATTTGAAAACAAACTGTGTAATTGTTTCTGGATATTTCACTTTTAGCTCAGAACAACAGACAACAGAGATTGTAAAAGGACTAAAAGCGCAAAGATAAACTAACTGAGATTTGTGAGTGCTCAGTATAATACCTCAGCTGGAGAGGAGCGAAGACGCAAGGTAAATATCTGACACTGCTCGGCGAAAATGAAGCGAATAATTGTTTTCGTATGGACCAAACCAATCGAATTCCTGAATTCAATTCAATTACTTGTTGCTTAATTTGTGTTAAATTGGTGAAGTAAACCCGAGACAAATACTATCCGGAGTTTGAGTAGCCAATCAGAACGCGAATAAAGCATGACCTACTGGTTTGCGGACACCCTCGGGACCGCGAGTTAGTGTTGTTAATAGCAAGTCTGTGATAGCAGGAATTTAAATCAGTCAAACGTCTGTAATTTATTGTTGCGGGGATTTAGCTGCTGTCTGTGTTATAGGGGGTGTCCGAAATAACGAGGTGTCCGCAAAGCGAGAGTTGACTGTAGTCACAAATCTGAAATACGATGAACAGAAGTAGGAAGTAGAACTAGTCCATATAGCCATCTATATGGAGAGTATAACTTCAGCTGCGGAAAGTGACGGCCACCGCCGGAATGACATATTTTGACTTGCGGTGGATGAGTTAGTATGGATAGCTTCTCAATCGCGGCTTTCTGTTGAGCAAGGCTCTTAAATAGTTTCATTTTTGATCAGATCGCGATAAAGCCATACAGGAATCGAAATCTCGATAGTAGACATAGCTTCAGTTTTTTGCGCAAACGAGTTCTGTGAGCCCGTCGGAGACGAGTGCGGCGTAAACCCAAAGAGCGTTTACACAAGACGCATTACGGAATATAAGTAAAGTTAGGAAATTTCTTACACCAGATGACATAAAAAACCGTTCTCGTCGAACTACAGTCGCTTTGAAAAAATGTCGTACCAAAGAAATTTACGCCTATACTTATTATCTATTTTCAGAGCACGAAAACTACTGATCAATACCCACAAATCGTTACAACTCATCAAGAACTGCTGTTAAACTCGGAAGTAACGATCTCCGTACAATTGGAATTTCAAGGTAAAGTATTAACACATTACGCACCAGTATAGTGATCATAACAACCTTAAAAGAAAACCAATTGCAATCTGTTGCGATCTGAAACATTTTGCTTGCTATTATTCTTAACTCTGCATGATTCAGTGGAACTTAAGGACTTTCGATCCTAACGTTAATAATCGCGTTCTGGCAGATATGTTGATGCCAGTTAACCAGTACATGTCCCTCATTCTAGGGATGATCAATTTGACCAATGTATTCTTAATTTGGTACCTCTTACTAGCTTTAAATAAGAAAATTAGGATTGACTAGTTTATATGAACATGAACAACAAAGATAAAAAAACACTGAGTGAATGCTCATTATAATTTTAATTAAAATTGTATCAGTAGACCTTGAAGATAATGAAAGCGATACACTTGCGGTTTTTTTTTAACAAAACCGCTGACCGCTGAAGGTAGGATTAAAGGCGCATTTGTATAGAGTTTAACTCCCTCCCCCCCCCCCCCCCTTAAAAAAATTAAATAAATGAAGAAAAAGAAACCTTTGGCTCGACCAGCCGCTTCTGGGGAATAAAATGAGCCCGCATTCAAAAAATGGACCCGAGCGAAAGGCGGAAATTGACCCTAGAGAAACATATTGACAAATGCCAGTGAAAACATTAACTACTTTTATCTCTGACTATAGTACTTTTCCATTTTAAGAGTGCACAGGAAAATCGAGCAAAAGATGGCCACAGTCGAAAACCTAACCTTCCCTGATTTTCAGTCCGCCTGTAGAGGGGTATAAATGAATTTACAAACCTGCTGGGGATTATTTTTTGAAAACTGGCCGATTTTTGGATTTTTTTTTAAAATATTTTCGATTTCGCCCGCCTGACGACTGAAATTAGCCGCCTCACAAGGGAAAATCGACCGTTTGAAAAACTGCTTCGCGTAACCAAAAACTGAAAACGATTCTATCGGCAATCTAACACATAAACGGAATTAATATTCATGTCTTTGTTGGCTTTTCCTGAGAGTTTGCACGTTTGTTATCGGATTTCTGCTGTTGAAACTGTCGAGTATTCATTAGCAGTTTTTCTTTTGCGATGACACGGGCCTTGTAGTTGTTCCCTTTTTTCTTTTTCTTTAGGTTATTTTTCGAGAGTTAAAAACTCCAATCCCAAAGAAAAAGTACAGATCTTCTTCATCAGTTGTTCACTTGTTGCCGTTTGTAGTTAAACTTTTTGCTGAAGTTTTTCCCCGTTTTTGAATGCAAAATGCCGAAGTCACTCAAGGAGAAATTTTCTTCTCGATCGAGGCATTTGTTTGCTGACATCATCAGCGTGCACAATGGGAATATGAAGCACGCAAGCGCAATTGAATTTGATTACACGAATTTACCAGCTATGTTATAACAAAAATTACAATTTACCTTTTTACCTTGGACTAGAACATACATGTATATTTTTACTTAAACTATTACAACGACTAAAATGTACATGAATTGTACGAAACTCCTCATTTTTCAAATAGTGCTAACAGATTGTTTACTAACAAGCCCATTACGATATTAAACGAAAGTCTATTGAAACTTTTTTTTTTTCGATACAGCTTTGAAACCCAAGATTAAATAAGAGCAAGAGGAGACGAAAATTTGAATACTTAAGAGCCGTTGTCAGTAACTTTCGAGAATCCGGCGACAGAAGCGAAAATTCGAATTTTTTTTTATTTGCCCCAAAAGACCCTTTTGGTGAACTATTTTCAAAAATAATATTCAAAAGTTCCAGCGAATTTTTTTTTCGGCAAAAATTAGGAAAGTTCGAAATCGGCCTCAACGTGCCCGACGGCCCGATTGAAATTATGCAAATTAGTACATTTTCAAAACTCTCGTTCAAGACAAGGCAACGATTTCTCGAGTTGAAACTTTCACAATCGTTTTTACACCCCTTTTGCTTGCTTCCAAACTATATTTTATCTCGACCTGAACATTCTTCTTCTCCTAAGCTAAACACTACAGCCACCGAAATATCGAGAATGTTCACCAGGCCTAGTATGGAAACATAATCACCCTACTCGCCGTCCATGGAGGCATCCGTCGAAGATACGTCTCCCATCCACCATGATTCAGAAATTCTCCAGTGTGAATGCGGTCGGGATGAGAGTAGCTGGGTTACTTCGGGAAAAGCTTATGATGCCGTCTGAGAGAGCTTTCCCATACCAATCAGTTGGTCTGTTCCAGTAAACAATTTCTTAGTTGTACTGTTAAAACTCTTTTCGTACTGTTAGCCCTAGTGGAAAATGAAGAGTTTCGCACAATTAGTGCACATTTTAGGCGCTGTAAAAAATATACATGTATGTTCTAGTTTATAGGTAAATTGTTCTGTTGCACTGAGCTGCTACATTATGATTTTGAAAGTTGTGAAATTTGCATGCAGAAAGTTTAAATTTAGCGACTGTTGTGTTATTAAGAAAAAAAGAAAATGAAGTATATTAAGTTTAAAGCCACTGTCCCAATTTGAGTCCATTCCTTGCTATATTTATGGTGAGGCGACCGGGAATCATTAGCGGTCCAATTTGAGGATCATTTCCTGTCCGGGTGTCATTTTACGGGCCTGTGATAGCAAATATTGACAGCTTTTGCAGAGAAATTGCTTCCATCATACAATGATTATATTACCCGGGGGGGGGGGGGTGGGTACTTCCGAAAATTTTGGATAGGGGTGTGCCGCGAAGGTTCTCGAACCCTGACCCTATTTAAGGGTAAAGGAAGGGAAAACGGATACCCTTTTTAAGGACCGAACCCGAAAAATGACACCCTATTCAAGGGACCCAAACAATGGCTAATGTGCACGGATAAACACAAATCTCTATGAAAATCGCTTTTCCGAATCCTTCAGCGGACACAAGCCATTTCTTTTTCGTAAAACGTGGCCCTTACAAGCTTCAATTTAACTGATACAATTTAGGTACCCTATCTAAGGACTAATCCAGGAACGCGTTGCTAAATGAGCCGAAAAAATGATACCCTATTTAAGGACTGAGAACCTCAAAAACCATACCCTATCTCGCGGCACGTTCCTATATAGCCCATATATGGGAGTAACCCCCCCCCCCCCCGGGTTATATTATATGTGACTTGTGGCCGATATCCGCCTCAACAACTTGATATTTTCCTGCCTGTAACTATCCGTACGTAAAACACCGATTTCGCAATGTTGCCTTTACTGGGCAAAGGAAACAAAGGGGTAAGAGTAAGAATTCAGCATTGGAGTGACTGGAACATGTGAGTACAACTGTTTTAATTAATATCCTGTCAATACTCTTAATAATGATTCAATATCATACCCAGTCATTGGTTACGTCTCTCGGAATCTCATTTAAAGAACCGACAATCGAATCAAAAATCTTAACACTTGAAGTGTATTTGGCAGTAATCGATATATTTCTATTTTCCTATAGTTCATAAAAAAAACACCTATTTGTTTTGTGATCCCAGCCGGATGAAGTTTAAACTGAAGTTGATTGAAACTTGCGCAAAGCACATATTTGCCATCCTCTTGCAAGATTACTATTCTTCTCCAGTGTCGAATAGTATCTTGCGCATACTGCACCCGTTAAACGACATACATGACTCAATTGATTTTTAATTCAAGTTTTGTTGTGCTCTAGAGATCGAGGTGATTTTTGAAAACCTTAACTAGTCATGACTAGTTGAAAAAATTTTCAGTGGCCAAAAGAAGCCTTTATGTTTCTCAAGAGCATGGTAAGCAGCCTGCTCGCGGAGTTACTTGGAACCCGACAACTAAGCTCAAATACTATAACGATCATGATTGTCAGTCGTCTTCTCAACGACTTGTACCTAATGAGTAAAAACTTCGCTTCGTGCGCCAGGTTCCTTTCAAAAAGTGCTAAGCCGGAAATGTTCATATTTTAGTGTCAGACGGCTAAACAACTTGGTTTGGGAGGAAGTGTGGAAACCTGCTTTGCTTGAAACACGATAAGTAGCTCTGCAGTGGGAACTTAAGCAAGGAAAAACTAGAGCCAAATACGTGTCAAATGACTGAATATAGCAGCGTAAAAGAGAGCCGAAATTATACAGCGTGAAATTTTGATGTCAAGAAACACAACCTATTAATCGCAATGACAAGTCATTTCTAGAAGGTAGAATTCATTTAAATGTTTAAATCCTTTCGACGAGATAAGCAGTGAAATGCCGAAAACTTTCAGCGATTGAGAATGAAAGCGTCTGAGTCCACTGACATATATTCTTATGTTGTCGTGACTGTCTACTCTTCATGAGTCATTGTGGCGTACGCGTAAATTTGTGGTTACCATTAATTGTCGTAGTGTGGGAAACCGGCTAGTAATGAAAAACAAAAAGCATCAGTTCAGATTTGATTACGAAATTTGGCCGAAGTCCAGTGCTTACAAGTAGCTGCTCGTTAGACTGGAGTGGTCGACGACTGTTCGATTCATCATTTCGATTAATTTTAATAGCTCGTTCTTAGCACAGTATTGCACTGGCGTGACTTCTATGTTTAGTTGAACCTTTTAACTTTTTTTCACCTAATAAAAAGACACTTTAAACATTCTTTGACCGTGTGACGCAGTTTTCGCAAAAGAGGATGAAGGCCTTCATCCTCTCTTGGTTTTCGTCGTTATTCATGTTACGCCGCACTGATTTTGTCGTGCATTTCGAGTGATTAAATCAGTGTTGTTGCTTTGAAGTTGTTCAACTCGCAGAATATCTGGAATATCCGATCATTCATTGGCAATTTCTTGAAAAACGTTTGATAATCAGTGCTAGACGTCGAACACCTGAGGGAAAGAAATTAAGGTTGCTCTGACCTAGCCAACTCATATGGCGTCTACGGCATGCATCCCGTACTAACAAAAAAGGAATAACGGCCAATATTTTAAATTAAGAAAACTCCAGGCTATTGTCAGTGTTTTCGCAGAGAAATAAATCCGTTGGAGCAAATAACGCATTTCCAGTAATCGATTCCAGGCCATTTTGATGCGAGGCGACTCGACACTGCACTGTGATGGCGGAAGACTGAAGCATGAAGACGAAGAGATGTAGCCTTTGAACAGGCCCCGTGGCTTTCATAAAAAATAGACAGGTACCCAAGTAGAGAAGGATTTTAAAATCCGGCTCTCTTTCTTGCTTCCAGTTATTTTAATCACTAGAAAGTTTGCTCCGGCCTTGCTTGCGGGAGCTTAGGAGTTAGGGAGAAAAGCAGACAACTTCCGGACCGTTGCCGGAATACTTTGAATCAGCTTCAGTGTTGAACATATCGACACCGCTTGCATATCCCTGTTGATTCGGAACCCTAAAGCTGATAATTCAAAGTCCATCTCATGAATCATCATCCCCGGCAAGCGCCGAAAAAACAATGACTGATATTTTTCGAGACCGAAGTTCCCAAGAAGAATAAGAAAATATCTTCACTGCCTTCTGGTAGCTGGCGAAGACCAAGTAAGCAACAGACTCTAAAAGAATTGTGGCGGTGGCGTGTATTTACTGGTTGGGTTGGTGGCGGCGGACAAATCTACTCTTCATGGTACCTAACCCATAGTGTACAGTGTATGACGCCGTGAGAAAGGTCACACTAATTAGGCGAACGGTTATGTAAATAATGCAGTTTAATGCAATGGTTGGGATAATGTCCATTGCTGGAAGGCCTTTTAAATACTTACTACAATAGCAGGTAAGGCCGCCCCCTTTCCTTCACATAAGGGATATTTGTCACGTGTGTCATATCTTCTAAAAAATTCTATATCTGTATGCATGGTTCGTGCTATGAAGATCAGTGCTATTTCCGCCCGCCAAATGCCGATCGCCACCGCGGTTTTCATTATGCAAGAATGCAAGCATTCGGCATCCAAGTTTCCGCTAAACCGCCTCTTAAAGGAAAAGATATCGATCATACATGGACGTTTCCTTTTATGCTACATTTTGAGGCTTCTGTTGCTCTAAAAGCGGATAACTCATCCAGTCACACAGTACATGATCGCATGATATGAATAGCATTTGGCAGAATTTGGACCTATTCTCAGCTATGCCTACAATGCTAAAACTCTCATTCGATTTATGATTTAGGGCGTTTTACGAAGTTCTTCGGGACATTTTTTGTCTACTGGATGGAGGCCTAGAGCTTAAGAAAGTTATCGGAAGGCAACAATTATTAAAAGAGCGGGTAACAAGGTTTTGCACGGTTCGCTAAGCACTTGCGGCTATCTGGGTCTCGATTTTCTTGTAACGTTTACTCTAGTCTGGTTACGTCAGCTAAGCGACTAGTTCATATAAGGAACTTAAAATGCCATGGCAATCAAACGAATGCAATAACAAAGAAGGTTCCTATGGCTATTTAACATAATCGGTCTACTCTGGACTATATTTTAAAGACAGTTCATCACACATAAGGTCCACTGTTGTCTGCCGGATCAGTAAACTGATGTGCAATCAGGAAACTGCACCGGTTTAACTGGCTCAGAAACGAATCAAAATTCTTTTGGGGATCACAGAGGCAGATGGAGCTCGGTTGCTATCCTTTGTGATGCTTTTTGTTTGGCAGGCTGGGATATACTCAAGCAATTAAATTAATACTGAATTTTGCGTCATATTGCTGCAGCACTATCTTAGTTTGCAACTATGCTACATGATGCTTTTGTTTGCTGAATATTGCGACACATTTTTTGGACGAATAAACCACCAGTATGAACTAACTGACTTAATGGGAAGAGGTACTGATTGTCCTTCATATCAAAACAAAGGAAAGTGAATGTCTTTTATTCGTCAGTTGCAATGCTTTTTGTTTGCGGTGTTGTGATAATAACAGTGGAGCTCGAGTATAGTGGGCGTATGTAATCAGCTCGAGAGGGCGGAAATGAAAGCAGGGTTCATAGTCCACAGGCTCTCTGTTCTGGCTTGCTAATCTTACCTTTTGCGATTACGGTGAAAACAAGCACCATCAACACTGATCTTTTCCATGATCTTGTTGCACTTGCTGAATAAAGATTTATTTTAATTTGGAGAAAGTTAATCGGACTGGGCTGACAGGATGGCGCAGTAATGAGATCAGTCACCTCCAATCAGTATGGCTCAATAAATTCCCGGAGTTGAAGTTGAACTTTGAGTTATTCCTCTCTCTTACGGTTTTACCGCCCTGAATCTTCCTCTCCTTTCCCCCCACCCCTTCGCCCAACACACACGCACACACACAAATTAAAACTAACTTTTCAAAATTCTAGTTCTAACAGGAAACGGCGGACGAATAGCCACTTTTTGAATGTGCCTCTTGAAATTCACGTTTATCTGATTTATATTTTATTTATTCGAAAACGTTATGGCCTGGATGGTCAGCTGAAATACATTTAGTTTAATTAACGATAAAATTAAAACAGTTACACCCACAAGTCTTGCGTTTCCAAAGTTTTAAGGCGATAGTGCATGAGACCCTAAAGAGACTCTGTTGGGAAACAAAACAAAACAGATAGTAAAATATGCAGAAAACGACGCAATTTAAGCGATGCATGAGCGATGACATGAGTCACCTCTTGTCTGTGAATATTTTAGCAGCCAACAAACCAGACGAACTGACAAGCACCAAAAAAATTTGGAGCTATGAAAGAGATAGTCTTATGAGTCATGCAGCTGACCGTGTTTTCCTCCTTGTTTTTTTGCGGTGGTGAATGAACATTCTGGCTTCTTACATGAACCTCTCCCAGAAATGATGTGCGTCCAATATTTTGGCACCATTTTGACACGACCTGAGAACCTGCATGACTTGAGCGTCGGGGATTCCCCTAACCACTAACTCGCTAAGCCATTGGTCTTTCCTGCCTTTGACGTAAACGCCATTTACACTATCACGTGGACAGTTTTTTTTTAGCGCATGCCAGGGGCAGACGTCAATTAATGCAAATCTGCCTGCCTCACTTAGCAGTGATATGTTTTCGCCGGAAGATAGACGGTGCTTTGGAGAGACGAGCGCAAAGTGGCAACTTTGCCATTTTAAAGGAGATGAAATCAGCGTTTGATGTTTCCTGGCTTTTTGGAAGACATACCTAAGACGTTAGGAGGCATGAGGAGGATGGAATATGGCCGTTTTCATTCGTGTTGTGATCAGACTCTCACGAGGCTTTCGACTACGGCGATCGATGACCTGGATTTGCTACGAGCACGTTTTTTGTGTAGTTGTAGCTCTTACTGACCTTTTCAACGAGCAAGAAAGGAAAACAACTGTGAGTTTGGAGATCGACAGCGCTGGGGATGTATATGCATGGCTAAGTTACTTTCAAAATAGCGTAGATTTCTTGCGGCCGGATGAATGATGGGGACGCCGAAAGAAAGAAGTAAAGTGGCAATTTTTGTTATTTCCAAGGCGCTGAGAGTATATATATTTTTGTCTTTGCGAGGGCAGGCAATATATGAGATTTACTGTGTGGAGAATGGAAGCCGGCAAGACATGTGTCGTGGTTCAGTTCCTTCGATGGCAATGGAAGAGACAACCGAGATCGATGTATTCGCTGTTCAGGGTTCAGGTCGCCAACAGGTTTCTTTTAGCAGTCTTAAAACAACTTGGTTTTAGCGGGAAAAAAATATTTGAGTATCAAAAGGATGTTTGGAATCAAGTATGGTTTAAAACAAGACGTGAAATAACCTGTTGTTGTACAAGTTGTGCCAGGTGATTACACAAAGGATTGATCATTTCGCAACATGAAAGGTAAGCAAACTTCAATTCTTTGGAGTCATGATAATCATTATAACTGACATTACCTGCCCAGCAAATTTGAGACTGAGTTTGTGTCTGTTACTGAATGGATTTGTGAGAGATAAGCGGACGGCTCACGAGTTATTTGTCAACTTACGGTACAGCAGGTCGTAGTTCATTTATGTAGTTCCGCGTTAAGTATATGGCGTTTGCTTCGATCGCGTGATGATGACATCTATGTGTAAATTAAGTAAGTCACAAGAAGAGAATGAAATGTTTTAGAAGTTGTAAACACTAAGTGTAGTAATTTTCAGCATGATGAAGCCTCATTATTCGGTCCAATTTTATACCTGAAATTTTGTGTCAAACTTATTCAGTAGGAATAAGTTGACTTGAATTCGAAGAGGAAACCCATTCGGAGAAAAAAAATTGTTAACGTCAAGCACAAAACGGAGAAACTATCACTCCTGAATTTAATATCATAATGGAAAATCGGAAACGTGATCACGAAAATCAAAGGCAATGGAAATCTCGTGGAAATAACCAAAAAAAAAAAAAAAGTGATAATAGTACCAAATATAATCACGCAAAGCGAGTCACGCTTCGTCACTTGATGCGTGTCAGTAACGGAAGCCGCTGAATACGAAAAGCACGCCGGCACTCCTAAGGCCGGGCTGGGGAATACTCCAATCTTAAAGCTGAGGTAATCATATGACGTAGGAAAGTTAAGTATTCTGTTCGACTAGTATAACTGTTGATATGTATCACTTTATTACCGCTAGTCTTAATGTTTCTTATTCATCGGACGGCAGATTATTAGAGGGTCGGGTACAACCGGGAAAGCTGGACACGTGGCATGGCTCTATAATTATAGCACACTACGGTCCACAATTTATTAGCGGGCTTTTTTGCACTTACTTGAGAGCTCGAGAGGGGAGTATGATACCGAGGCTTAACTGCTGTTATGTCACCTTTCTGGGGAAAACCCAAGCTGCTAAAAGCTGATCGAACTAAGATTTTTTTGTAACTTTCTAATCGTTTGTAGCACTTTAAATTGGAAGATGGTAAATGCCAAGTTCTTTCATGTAGTAACTGAATTCTTTGTCAATAGCATGACTGAGAATTGTAGACAGATATACTGATATATGGAGAAGTAGAATATGGAGAATTGCTTAGGCATACCACTTTAAAATGTAGTCTTCTAAACTACCTTTCAGTTTTGCTTCTTTTCCCATCAGCATGGCTTTGATTTCTAATATCGAGGTTTGAATCTAGCGGAAAGGTAGTAAGAACTGAAAAGCTACGCAAAGTGTACGTAAACTTTTAAGAACTGAAAATGTATCATTTTGAAGACTGACTTAACTGCAGTAATGCTCTAAACATGAGCCATACGTATTAAGGTTGTATAAGGTTATAAGAGTATGTGTGCTTTATCATGAACTTCTAGAGCTATTTGGAATTTTTTTAGTGGTTCAATCTCAGAAAACGTGAAACTTAAACGAGAAACATCGATGCAAAAAATTTCTTGATTTTTACTAATATTCAAGGAGACAATTAATTCAATACAAGGAACCAGTGTTTGTTCACCTCCATCGTGTAACATGCAATGAAGTATTCTTTCTGTTCCTTCCCAAACGACCGTAATGAAAACTACCTAATTTGAGAGAGTTTTCAGTGTCGGCCATTCAGTGGATATCGTCAACTTTTATTTTGAACGCGTAAACGTTACTTCTAATCGGTCTTAGTGGCCCCCAGGCCCCACGTGCGATTCCTATGGCAACGACCATTGAAAACCTTCATCTCCAGTTTTCAGGCAAGAAACCTAGCTTGTGTGGATTTGATTATTGTGTTATATTCTGCTTGCAGATGCCCATGGAGGTAGGCAGTGATTGCTTCATTTACCTTCAACGTACGATCATTTGATTATTCTTTTCATCGCTGTTGATCCTACCGTTCACTGAATTCTACTCAAGGGTAGTCAGAGGCCGGTAACGGTTATTTCTAGACAGCGTTGGGTTTAAAATCTGCCTTCCCTCTTGTTTAAAGAAACATTGTTTTTTACTGCACTTAATATGGCCACTTAATTTTACTTTTGCATCTGTTTGAACACTACACATCGTTAGATGGATAATTGACCTGAAATCGTTTAGTTTTCGCGCTCTTTTTATATACTTGCACAACAAAACGATTTTTAAAACTTTAGGCCCAGTTCAAACGTCGAACTTCTCATGTGCCGAATCTAATTATTAGTAGATTCGACACATGAGAAGTTGGACGTTTGAACTGGGCCTTAATTGTTTGTCAAAGGCTTCTGTTTATGCTGCTCTTTCAACCCCAGTAAGAATTCGGCTATCTATATCACGACACAGCTGATAAGAGAACTGTAGAAAAATTCCTTATACAGTGGAACCCCGATTTAACGATCTTCGGTATAACGATATTCCCGGCCGTATAACGATCAACATTCGTTTGCCCAGCAAAAGTTATAGTAAAATGTATCGGGCAGAACCTCGGCATAACGATAAATTATTCCCGGTTTAACGATGGGAAATGTCGTTGACCGAGCGCAAAATATTTCCGGTTATAACGATAAAATCAATACCACAGCCGGACCACAATGACCTGTTTTTTTTTTTGGTAACGAACACCTTATGAGCTGTACAAACTGTTTTTGACAGGTTTTAAGGACATTGAAGAATATTCTGGATGTTGTACTTCATTTGATGATCAATTAAAAATTTATTAGATAACGTACAGTATAAAAAGGCGATTATTAGCTTCAGTCCCGGTATAACGATATTTTTAGAAATTTTCCCACAATATCGTTATACTGGGAATTCGGCTATAACGATATCCAGGTTTAACGATATAATTTTAACGTTCCCGTGGCATATCATTAAACCGGGGTTCCGCTGTATTAACAGCTTACTTGATTTCTCTGACTGAGGCTGTTAAAATAAAAAAGGAAAATTTGAACTGAAAATCATACGACGCAAATTTGTGCTACGATGAACTGAAAAGCTTCACTCACAGCCCATACTACTTCAGAGACAGCTACATATTTGCAGCAGATTTTAATGTCCGTCGTCAGGCATGAGCTTTCCAAATTTAAGTTTTATAGCTAAAGTTTTATTAAAATGTTTAAACGGTCTGCAGATGATGTTGCTACGGCGAGGGATTTTGTCACGCTAACTTGCTCTTGAACAATTAGCCAATTGTATTTGGTCATTTGGAAATACAGCCCTACTATTGGCTGTTTGTACATGTTGTTGGCTGTGTAACGCGCTATAACGTTGTGATCGAACATAAAATGGCTTCCTGTAGTAGAAGACCAAATCATGTCCATAGGATTTTTTATCCGTCGATAAAGTCCGGGAAATGTGTACCAGGGGCGATAGCAAAGGAGAAATTGAAGGTCATAGCAACACTGGAGTGATTTTTAGCGTAGAAGAGGTGGAATTAAACCTCCAATTGCAAGCGATTCCGTGTTCGAATTGAAGTGAATAACTAGTTTCGCCAATGAAATCTGACACTTAATTTTCCAATCTTTTCGAGTTAGTCACACCCCAGTTTTATATGCCTGGAAAAATATTGAAATATTTTTGAGTTGTAGAGTTATATCGTTTAAAAACAGCTAAATTACTTATTTCAGTTTCAAAACCGTGACGAAATCGACAGCCGACATAACTGGTGTGTCGCATATAGAAATTTGTCAATGGACATCATCTGCAAAACAATAATATTGAATTCTGAGCAAAGGAATAGACTGCAATTACAAATTAAACAGGTAACTTCAAAAAAAAAAAAAACCCTCCAAGAAGCGAGCGAGCGACTTTGAGAAAGTCTATCTAATATAGATGCAGTAGTGATTCCGACCATGACCCTCAACACCAGGCTCCCCTCCTAGGGCGAGGTGGAAATTTAGAAAACCTAGTGTAAGGGCGTGAAAGCGGTGGAGGTAGAGGCAGAGCTGGTGTGAGGGTTGTTCCACCCGCAGATCCTGTTGCACCGCAAGGTCACTTCAAATCAACTACCGCCATTTACTCCTCGCCGCTGGCCAGGTTTAAACCTTGATGGACCTGTCCTGAGGGGTGCTATATATGAACAGTGCTGTTGTGTTCTTTTGGCCCTTGCGTAAAGTATCCTGAAACCATACAATTGCATGATATTGTCTGTTCTTTGGCAACTGATAGCATTTGCGCGACACTGAAATCTACAAAGATTTATTATAATTATCTCATTAACAAGTCCAGAAAACACAGTTAGCCCTATATTCTGAATGTCAATTTATTCAGCCTTGCGATGATGCCTAGTGCACTGAACTAAATTGCCAAGGTTACACATACCATAGTTATAGTATCCACAGTAAAGCTACCTTAAAATCAGGCATTTCATAATCCTCGGTGAAAGCAGGGTTAAGATAATACAGGAATTGAGGGCCAACTATTGATTGAGACTTTTGACTTTGTAAACTGTTGAATTTTTTCATTTTTGGCCAAAATGTGACACCTATAGTTATTAATATTACATTATAACGACGCCGTAAATTAAAGGCTCAGAAAGAAAAGAAGAAAAAAGAAAAAGAAAGATAGAATAAAAAGAAGAAGAAGAAGAAAAAAAAGCAGTGAACTCCCACCCCTCTGGGATAAAAATGAAAATTATCTGTGGCGGTGAGTCGCACTGTACGGTAAGTAACCAAACCCTATGTATGACAGTCGAAATCTTCAGTTTGACACGCCATTCTGTGTTATTATATTTCTTTCCAACCTGGAATCTCAGCCTCAACAAACGATGGCGATTTATAAGATTGTATCGACTCGTTCGTGAAGGAAAAATTAAAAAATTGCGCTGAATGGCAGATGAAAGATACGTTGTGCTACTAGATGTTTTAGAAACCTTGTTCTTCGAAAAACTGGCGATTGCTACCAAATGTTGAGTTGTACATAAAGCTTCTAGCTTGATTTCGATAAGAATCTGCCATACTTTTATAGTTTTACATGCTGCTCTCGAGCAGACAGCATTCACATTAAAATGTGCTTATCGAAGCATCTCATGTGGAACATCCATCAAAATACTTTATTTATTTTCTCCTGCATCCCCATAACATGCTTGACTTTTCGGAAAATTATTTTTCCAAGGCTAGTTATTCCACAAACGTCATAAACTTATATATGTGTAGTGGTGATGCAATATCTTATTTTCAGTCGACAACCAAGAATTCCCGTGAACATTCACCGCAACTCAAAGAATAGCTGTTCCCCACTTTGAGCGGCTTCTTATGTAAGCCGAAACAACTGAATCGCATTCTTCCTCAGTTTTGCATTTCAGATCGCTTGCTTCCAACCATTTTTATTTCATGTGAAGTAAGGTTTTTCAGTACTTTGGTTCGCCGGCCTGAAGTTGTCCTTTCGAAACCTGGTTATGGTTTTGGGACTTATATAGTTATGTCTACAAGATCATGATAAGATGGAGGCTTCTTGAGCATTTGTCATCGAGATATCCATAGCTAGAAAAGGAGTTGTTAAAGAATACCATCCATCAGTATTATATGATCACACTTAATCGATTCGCTTCTTTTCAATGCTGAACCAATAGCATTTTAAAATAAATTAAAAGCAGCGATATTGAAAGCTTTGGCTTTCGGAGGCTAAAAAACTGTCAATTATGGTAATTTAGGCCTATTTTCCACCGGCGACACAAAGATGAGCATAAGTTTCAGCAGAAGCATAACAGCACAAGCATGAGCGTGCTGTATATATTATTATGTTCTTCCTTTTCACTGTGATGTACCAGAAGTGCCAAATTACTAATTTTTTTACGTCACAAAGCGGAGAAATACGTAGGCGCCACTAAAAATATCCTAATCAAGATTGCATATTGACAGATTGCTAGCGGCCATTGCTAGCGGCCTTCTCGTTTTTTAAAAAAACAGTACTTCTAGGAAATATGCCTGAAATGACCAAATTTTATATTTATACCTTTGAGAATCATAAAAAGGATTCGCTTAAACGAACAAACGTCTCTTAAAGCTTCGCAGCTCGTTAAATATCCACCCCTTTTCATCTCCACATCGGTGAATCATTGTTAAATATAACTGTTCTTCCTGTTGCGTCATACGTTGCCGGCCGCTTAAACACATCCGCTTTAGTGGCTTCATTTTCTTTTAATGTTGAACTCTAGCCTGTATCTGAGGCTTCAGTGCTTGTTAGAGTTTTGCTCGCTCTCGATAAGTCCTAACGTAAGTTTTTTTTTTACATCTGTTGACGTGCAATACCAAAACGCCTTCAAGCTATAAACGTTTAAGACGAACGGTCAAAGGGATATAAATAAACGGCGAGGGTAAGTTTTTTACTATCGTGGTTTAGACGCATATACAGACATTTAGTTCATTTCTAAAAATATATATACTTCAGGCCTAACAATGTCGTGCCTTGTACTTAAAGACTTGTTAAATGTATTTGCCAGTCACTCTGCGAACCGATAACACTACTCAGTTGACCTCTCCGATTCCGTTGCTCGATCAGTCAGCAATTTTTCCGATGAGTTAAGGCTGGTACTCACTAGCGCACAAGCATAAGCATAACATAAGTATAAGCAAGTGAGAACACACGTGACATAAGCATAAGCATAAGCATAAGCATAAGCATAAGAAATCATGTTTGTTTTTCTTGTGTCGGCTTGTGCTTATGCTTATGCTTATGCTTATGTCACAGTTTTCGCAAGTGGGAACGGGGCCGACATAAGCATAAGTATAAGCTCAAGCCCTTCAACCAATCACAGGTCACTTTGACTCAGACTTTTGCAGAAAGTATCACAAGAAAAATGGCGGATGCTATGACATCTGTACTAGACGAGTTGCTCGCAGAATCAGTCAGGTTATATCCAGTTCTGTACAACAAGGCTGATAAGTTTTTTCAAGGATGTAAACAAGAAAACGCTGGCGTGGGAAGATATAGTTCTCTATCTCCTCCAAAAAAGTTGAAGAACTAAGTTATTAAATTCGCCTTGGCCTTGTCGCTGACGGTAAACTTCCCTCACCCAAAACCTTTTCAGTAGGCCTGATAGTTTTCCTGGTATTTCGACGCCTTCTCAAGCGAAGAACGCAGGTCACAAGTAACGCAAAGAGAAATATCTCATTATCGTTAGCCATCTTGTTTTCAAACATCGAAGAGGCCTGGTATCGAGGATTGCGTCAAAAAATGTATTCTGTGCGTGCGTGTGTCCTTATGCTTATGTCGCTGGTGTTCTCACTTTCTTATGCTTATGCGCTAGTGAGAACCGGCCTTAAACTGTTCCGTTTACAAACTGTTTTTCACATAATTTCACTGGATCGAATGGGAAAGCCACTCTCTTGAGGGGCAATGTCAAAGTGATTGACCCGTTTCTTGGTCAATATAAAATATGATAAATTCATGCTAAAACGCGAATTAAGATCACAAGTAAATCAAGTGAATTTTCAATGAAGAAATGAATCACACACCAAATTTTATCAAATGCACAAGAGAAGAACCTGAGAACAAGGTCTTACCTTTGCTATTTGTTATACTGTTCGTTCCATTTCCATCTTGAGCATTCGATTCGTAGCTGAAAATATGACGATGAATAGTCATCTTGCACTGGGACAGCTATTTTACAGAAACTCGGGGTATTATTTTTCAGCTGGCATCGACAGAACCAGATAAGCTCAATTACCAGCCGCTGTTCGGAAAATGAGCCTAGGCTCTCTAGGCCCTCTTCTCATGGAGGAAAGCCGGACCCGAGGTAGCGCGGGAAATCGAGCCTTTAGAACTGACATTCCTTTTGATTTTGAAACAGTCCCTTTTCACTTGAGTTGTTTTCGTCTCAATAACTGAGGAAGGAAGTGGGCATCGGCCGTCCAATTGGCTAATCCAACTATCTCATTCAGGCTCTACTCGTTTGACTGTGCTGAAAGCCTATATCGTTAGGGCGCACCTTTTTGCTGCGCACAACCTATCATAGAATGGAGAGTTCAAGCTAGTTCGAAGTAGAGCCAATCAGAGTAGAGCTGGTGATATAACCATTAGTACTTAACTTTTTACCAGCTGAGACAGACACTGTTCCTTTTCTCGGTTCTTCTCACATTTACACCGCTAAAGGCATTTTTAACCACTGGTTGCTTCAGTGATAGAAAGTTGCTTAGATTTACCTCATGAACCGTGGCTTGAGCGGTACTTTGCTTTCAGGGGCCACGTGCACATTTTGTGGCGCCGGGCCTGCAAACAGAAACAAATGAACAGACAAAGACTCCTTGGCCATATCGTGTCAAGAAATGGCACTGGCGCTGTTTATTTCCTCGGTAGCAATACCGTAAATAAATAATTGATGTCATCGAAAATAAGGAAGGATCGTTTGTTAGCGAGTTGTATTTCCAAACATTCAACATTGTGCTGTACCTTGCCTTGCCTTGCTCGGGCGACATGAGCTACATCACGTGGCGGTCTGGCATGGGGGTTCTGGATTCTCAGCAGTGATCAGTTAAAACTTAAGTCATTTCTTAGCTATCAGCTGAAATTTCGGCCATTTCTCAGATTTCAGTTCACCCCCAATCAATTATGTGGACATCCAGCTCACTTTTACACACCAGATTTCGTTTTTGCGTTTTGTACGGAGTCCAGGGTGACCCTCTCATTAGCCGATTTCCGGAGAACTTTCGAGTAAAGCCGCCGTTACGCATTGAAACTTTTAGCGCTGAAACTTCTGTGCAACGGCGAACGGGACCAGTTTCACGAAGTGGTGTTACACGGTGAAACTCTTGTTTTTTCACCACTGCGACCGTTGCGAGCCGTTGCAGAATAGAAAACAGTTTTACTTTTCATGAAACTTGTCTCGCAACGGAAGTTCGAAAAAGTTTGAGGAAACCGACCATGTTACACGGTGCAGCGCCGTTGCACACAAGTTTCATCATGTAACGGCGGCTTAATACCAATTTTTTTAGAGACTTAATTTATGAACTCTGCTTATCATCTTCTAACCTTCTAGAAACAACTTATGAGAAGCTCCGAGCCATCTTCATTAGCAACCTATTCTCAAGGCATTGACTACACAGTTATTGTCAAGTTATGCCATACTCAGGCACGCAAACAGACTTCCGGGAGTCCGATTGACTCTTGTTAAGACGAACTGTCTCCATCGGATCCGATCGAGTCTGTTTGCCAACTTTTCAATCCCCCACTCGCTCCTGTTAACCCCTTACTTCCGGTACCACCGACGGCTTGCACTCATTTCCGGTTCCGGTCGCGATCGGACTGAATCCTGCTGGGAGTGAAGTCAACCGGACTCAGGTCGAGTGTATTGGACATGTATCGGATTTGATGGCGTCTCTGTAGGTCCCACCGCAACATTATATGCTGCAAAGAAAATTAACAAAGATATTAACTGAAGTTTTCCATGGATCTCTCCTTCATCACGGAAGTTGAAACTTTATTCTAGGTACGTTAGCCTGCCTGGTAGGCAACCAGAAAGAGAACGGAAGAGGGTAATCGAGTGTTGGGAGTGCGGAGGATAGATGGTGTGGTCAAATCCTACTAACTCCAGCTGTAAGAATTCTATCACACATAGAAAGTATCTAATGGCCGGAGTAGAGTAGACTAAAGCAGCTGGGAAACATTATGCCAAGGATGTGCTGACTGGATCGGCTACGTTATAGCTTTAACCAAGGCCTCTAAGTCGACAGCTCTCTCGACGTCGTTACTGGCTCAGTGCAAGGCTGGAGCTTGGTAAAAAGTGAAAATAAAATGAAAACCAAAAAGGAACTCGGCTAACCTGCTGAACAATTTTGATAAAATGACCTGAAAGAATCCTTGGCTAAGGAGATTTCCATCTTTGCAGTGGATTTTATATACCTTCATGTTGCACCAATACGCGGAGCCCTAGCTAGCAGATAACTCGACAGCCTTCAGCAGCTGGCAAATAATGCCTACATTGAATGCTGGGATTAAGCATCCAGTACTTCATATAGTTACGATCACTGTTGTGAAGCTTCCCAGAGCAGGTATAAATTTGAAAACTATCATCATCATCATCATCATCATCATCATCATCATCATCATCATCACCATCATCATCATCATTATAATCATCATCAGCGTCAGTGTCGTCGTCTTTATCATCCTCCTTCAGTCCCATTCCTCAAATTGGGTCTGCATGGGGATGGGATTCTGCTTTACCAGTAAACATTTATGCCATTTCTTAGCTATGAGCTAAAATTTTGGTCAATTGTCAGCTAGCAATTAATTATGCGGGATCAGTCAGTTAACTTTTACGTCTCACGTGTTTTGCGGTTATTGGCCGAACATTCTCTGGTAAAATCCAAAGATTTCAGAAGAACATTCGAGGGTTAGACTAGGGTTGCTAATAAAATGCGTAACGGCGTAACGTGTCCCGCGAACGAATTAAAAAAAAAAATCGGGATGTGAAAACAGGGAGGCTCTGCATGACAACGATCACGCTCGGGACTTTCCAAGCCGTTTTGTTTCTCAGTGCGAAGACTTCTTAAATAGCATTGTTTCTTTTTCTCATGATTTCTTTTTAATTCAAGCATTTTAGACATAACACTCCACAAGTCGCTTTTCTTTTTTGATCCGAACATTTATCGAGAATTTCAAGGAGAAAAAAATATCCTTTGTCTTTTTTTTTTTTGTCGCAAAATTCTTGCGCTGCGGATTTTCTTTCAGCGCTTATTGTTAACCACAGTAAACGAGGTGTTATAAAAATTGCTTGCCATTAACTTGGTCAATTTTGTTCAGTTAAAAAAATCTCGTTACTTATTTTATCCATTCAAGAAGTCCCCTAATATGAGTTAATATTGCCAGTAAACAAATAAAAGTTACGCTAGTTATACGCGTTTTTCTAATAACTACGTTTCATGGCCCGAGTCCCTTTCCACACTTCACGAACACTGCTTATCATCTTCAAAGAACAGCCTGTGAGGAACTCCACGCCATTAATTACAGAGTTATTGCATTGGCGAATTCCGGAAAGTAGCTGCCCCTAGGGTAAATCAGCAGTAAACTCAGTAATTCAAACAAACAAACAAATCAATAAATAAATCAATAAATGAAAAAATGAATAAATGAATGAATGAATAAATTAAATAAATAAATAAATAAATAAATAAATAAATAAATATTAGAATAAAAAAATAGATAGATCGATAAATAAATAAATAAATAAATAAATAAATAAATAAATAAATAAATGAATAAATAAATAAATAAATAAATAAGATCAGACATGATCATTTCGGTGGTGCGCCCCGGGAAGGGGGGGGGGGGGGGGGTGGGGGGTGTTGGGTTGTGTTGGTTGAGCGAAGACTGAGGGGGAGTGGAAAGATGCTTACGAAGCATATTGAAGTAGAGTGAAGTAGAGCGGTCATTGGAAAATTAGTTGCTGACCTTTTGGCTATTTTTTAACCTGGACGACCTTTAGGTTTGGCATTAGAGATAGACGAGGACTTTTTTGTGCAATTTAATGCTAAAAAGCTACATTAATCTCTCTTTTTTGTTTTTTTAGCAGTGTTTTTGAGGTCAAAGAAGTCTGAAGGAAAGCGGCCATCTTGACGATTTACAGGACACAACTGCAGGATACAATTTAACAGGTTACAATGCCAGGATACAATTTAGCAACTTCAGACCAGAAGAGTATTGGAAAAAAATATATGTGCAACTACTGTAATTTGCTCCTAAGAGATGCCATGCAGACTGGATGTGGACACTTTTACTGTAGCTCTTGCCTTGGAAACTTATTTTTGTAAGTATAATTCTCATGGTTCATATTTCCATAAAGACACACAATTCATAATAGTAATAATATTAATATAAGCTTAATTTGATAACCTTTATGTACCGGCAGTGTTTAAAGCACAAGTGGTAGTGGGGTCGAGCATTAAAACTGTACAAACTAACAAATGAATTGAACACAACAAAGCATCATTTTGCTCAGATCAAGTAAGCTTTTGTATCCATTTTAATTCAATAGATTCAATGGATAAATAGGAGTATAATCCTGATTGCCTACATACAAATAATGACTATGGCTTGTATCCATTTTAACCCCAGTAAAAATATAATGTGATCACTCTGTGATCACACAATGTGATCACACAGTGATCACGCGTAAAAACTTTTACATGTGATCACAGATGTGATGTGATCAGAGATGTGATCATGGGTGTGATGTCAGGTTAGATCACAGGTTCTGATCACACATAATGTTAGCACTGTGATCACAACAAGTGATCACAGTCACCCTTATGATCACAGTATTAACTTTATGTGTGAAGTACACAAGAACATAAAAAGCACAAAATACAGGAAGTTAAAAAAATTGTACAATGATGTAATAACAACAACAAATTTTATTACTGTCAAAAATGAGCTACATATATAGTATATATGTGTATATAAAATACTGCCCCAAAGTAATAGCCTTTCAGAGGTTATTTGAGGCGGGGGAGGAACGTCCATTAAAGAACGGCGCAGTCTGTTGCGCAGTGGAATTAAAAAGCTAAAATAGTATACATTTTGACAAGTTGAGAACCACAAAGGAAAAAGTGAACTAATATTTTCTTACGGTTTAGAAGGTCATGCTAACCGGGAATCACTTTCGACATAAAAATTCGTCATTATTGTATTTTACGCGATCGTCATGTTGCTCACCTCTGTCAGTAATTGGAACGTTCTTCGATATTCTTTCCCTTGTGGAGACGTGGACTAAAATACAACTCGCAAGAATCATTTAGTTTTACAGCAGACCAAAGAAGCCCTCTGAGTGTTCTCGATCAGAGTAAATTTATCGCGGCGAACTTCAAACATCCAAGTAGCTGCGCAGTCGGAGACAATCCGAAGGAACAGTCTGTTGTTAACAAAAAGGCCGGGTGCAGATCTTCGCTTCAGAAACCCAAAACATTAAACTGTTTCCCACACTAATAAAGGAAGATTCTTCGCATTGAAAACGTTCCCGCTCTTCTAAGTCAAATTACCAACGGTCGAGTTTATTTTCAGGACAATTTTTGTCACGCGATCAGGTAAAGGTAATTTGAAACAGGTTCATGACATTTGGCCAATAAGATTAAACCTGCAGATGTCTCAAGAGACCTTGAAGATAAAATTCCGACACGCACGTGTCATGCAACTCGGAGAAAAGGCGCTATATTTCTCGAAACTGAAGTTAGAATCGTACCTTGAAAATATTTTTCAGTGTATATCAGTGCTTTGTCGCGAACATGCAAAAAAGCAGCCTTGATTTTTTGCCTTGGATCGAGTAAGTGAAATGAATCGAGCACAAAGAAGGCAACATATGCTACAACAATAATAACAGGATTGAATTTGATCGTCCAAATAATATTCATTGTTAGTCGTTTAATAAGCTGCTATAAAATGTTGCACAGGACTGATGAATGCAGAAAAAAAAAACACGTATATATTGCAGATTAAGCTTTTGACGCACAAAAACAAAAACGAACCACAAAACCAGAGAGTTACAATAACGAAAGACCGGAACGACACGCACTGTGAAAGAAAGATTCAAATTTGTCCCGAGTTTAGTGCGGTAAGTCATTGGGCTGTTATTAAACCACATCTTTAATTTACTGGAATATGATTTTTTTTTTACTCCATTAGTGTTAACAGATATTTTGGACTATTTGAATGAGATGGTAATGCTTTTGATTTTCAATTTTACCCTACCCATACGTGATCACGCCATCACTGTAGAGAATCACGGTCAGTGGAGTGATCACACCCTGATCACGGGTGTGATCACTCCAATCACGCATTGCTGAAGGCGTGATCACGGTGAAAAGAGTGTCACGCCTGTGATCACGGCCGTGATTTGTGATCACGTTGTGATCACAAAATATTTTTACTGGGGAATTCAATAGATTCAATGGATGAATAGGAGTATAATCCTGATTGCCTACATACAAATAATGACTATGGTAGCAGACACTCATTTTTTACTATTGGCTAATTGTTTTTGGTACAATGATTGTTTTCTTTCATACAAATTGATGTTACCATTCGTTGAGGGAAATATCAAAGTTTAAAAGAAGGTTTTTATGCTGTAAATGGTGACTATGATGCATATGGATTGGCCTGGGGGCAACAATTTGTATTCTCATGACCATAACTTCAGGGGTGATTGGGAGATTCAAGGGAGAGGCACTGATGGTTAGTTACCATAACATGCGAGTACTAGTTCATGTCCATTCAAGTGCTTAGGGAAATGTACTGTTCAAAGTGGTTCATATGCTCAGTGTCATGCCCATTTGAGTGAATGAGTCGAGAAATTTGTAACGCGTAGAGTGCACCTTCAGTTGGTTCAGTGAGACTGTCTTGACGACCGTGACCGTGTTCGTTATCCGTTTAATTTTTACCTGTCCAAATGGATAAGCGTTTAGTGTATGTTTTCCCATGTGAGGCTACATTTAGCAAATTAAAAGTTTAAACAGGCATTATCTACATGTGCGAATAGATGAAGGCAACAATATAATAATCTTTCCAAAAGTATTCTTTTAAAGTACTCAGGACAGGTCTTTTTTAAAACTTACCATTCATAAAATATTTCCACTTGATGTCCCTCGTTAGCTTAATTGAATTTGTTTGTGAGGTTTTGTTCAAATCTTCAGAACTATAATTATATTCACTCGACTCTCCTGGCTAGTGTCCACTTGATACAAGGTGTCTGCTAAAAACAAGTTCCCTCAGGATTTGCCTCATTAAGGATCCAAAACCATTCCCATGAATATAAGATAACTCTGAAATATTTCTGTAAATTAAACAAATGTTTTCGATATTTGCTTCATTAAAATATGTAAAATGATTAAAGTGCAGTGTCATAATTATTTTGATCAAATGATAAGGTCAACACATTAACCAAGAACATTCTGTACAAACAAAAGGGAATAGGAGAAATGTCACCTTTCAGCACTTATTGCTCTCAGCAAATGTTTTTGTTCAAGTAGACCAGAAGTGTAAGTAATAATAATAAATAATAATAATATTAAATATTTATATTAAATATAGAGCGATTTCCAGCGATGCCCAATCATGCTTTACAATTACAGCAAATAAAGTTCATTACACCATACAATACTGAATAAAAAAACAAAAAAGAAAATTACAGTTACGATAAATTTAGGTCTAATATTTGTAATGTACAAAATGTCTAAATGTGGTATTTAATTCTATAGAAGAACTTTCCTAAAAAGATGAGTCTAAACTTTTTCTTAAAAACATTCAAGTCGTCACAAGATCTTATTCAAGTGGCAGGGAATTCCACAGTTGGGGTGAGGCTACTGAAAAGGACCTTTATCCATAACTACAGAGTGGATATTCCACGTTAGCAAGGGAGTTACTGTTTAACAATCTTAAATTACATGGAGGAATATACTTCTGAATTAGTTCTGATAGATACGAGGGGGCTAGACCATTTAAACATTTAAAAGTCATCAAAAGAATCTTATAATGACATTCATGTGATAAGATACAAAACATTACCCCAAGCTTCACAGTTATAATCTATTTGGTGAAAAAAACATCATCAATTCACGATTGCTTCAGATTCTGAAGACTACCCTGGAGCAATTTATTAACTTAAAAGATGGATGATGTGCTTCCCTTTAGTATTTAAATCCACTTAATACAGGATTTTAATACAAATGACAGTTGAAGTCACAAAGATGTCCATTTTAATAGAGGTATCTTTTTACATTAAATGTGGGAGGGAAGCTTGCGACTTATCAAACTGTCTGGTTATAGCTGTTACCAATAACACGTGACCTACCGTCTTCAAAAGAGTTGGATAAAGTTAGGTTTTGGTGGACGTCAATCAAAGAAAGGCCGTTGAAATTATTTTGAATTCTGACAAGATTCCAAAATAAGCCAGCAAGAAACTAAGAAATTTACCTCACTAAGAGAAGGTAAACTTTATTTAAATTGATTTCCGAAACAGATCAAGGGAAAATAAAAAGTATTTTTGAATTAAAAATTTTAATTTTCACTGCACGTGATAATTATAATTTGCTCACTTGCACGCATCGCTGATTTTGCAAAATTGTTACGTGTAGCGATTTAAAGTGTTTAAAAAAATACGGCTTCATCTAAACAATGCCCATTCTTTTAAATAAACTGGCTCGGAAATCAACTTTCATATTTAGTTTACCATCTGTCAGCAGAAAAAACTGCCAATTTCTTGGTTCTGTTGCCTTGAAATGTTCTCAGAATTCAAAATGATTTTCTGTGACATGCTACACTGTAATTGCAGCAACATCACAAGGCTTATTCAGTAATTAAAAATAGATACTCTCACTATTTTTTACTACAATAAAAACGGACAGGATTTTCTTTGAAGTGAAGTTGAAATAATGTCACATTGCACACACCATACTGCAATATTATCACACAGTAAATTCAGTGATTTGAACACCATCACACCATATTTTTGGTTTGAAATCAATTCAACCAACTTTAACATAATGCTTCAATTGGTTTCTATTTCACACTGTCAAGCTTTTTAATTTGTAATGCTGTACCCTGACATGTACATGTACATGGATAATTTGTCAGTGAGAACATTTTCACACCATCACAATTGTTTTTTTTTTTTTTTATTGAAACAAACACTTTTCTTTTTTTTTTTGTTTTCATATATTGGCATTTTCAACATTGGCCTAGAGTCTGAGGAGCAAGTCTTCCATTTTTGAGTGGAGTGAATTCCCTGTGTAGTTTTCAAGTGTGGGCTGTTTAGAGAGATTGTAGTCATGTGCACTGCTGTTGAAAAGTTGTTTTGTGTAGCTGTCTTTTGCAGTCTACTTTTAAAAACGTGCATCTCGTAAAGTGCTTTTTCAGTCTGGCAATCATCGTTTATGCTGTGTTTACATGAATACAGTGACCTATTCTGATTCGTTTGGGTTCAGATCTTAAATTAAAGCTGTTTGCCAAGTTTTACATCTGGAAGACGTTGCTTTTTTGACTTGCTTTTTGGAAGAAGTGTCCCTTTTAAGAGACATTCTCAGAGAAAAGTTAGCAATTGCCAAATATTGCTCAAAGAGGGTTTGCGGTCAGTTAGAGAATTCCTAGAAGCACGGCTAAATTGTTGATGTGTCCATAAAATGAAACTCTTGATTCACTCTGCAACAAGAAGAAGAGAATAAAATACTAGTATTACAACATTGTTCTACGATATAGAAAGTCTAATATTTTACACAGCGCACATGTCAGAAAGTTAACATGCAGGTTTTTTTTTCTGTGTTTATTTGACTGTCCTTTTCTCTTGGATTAGTGAGAAGCTCTGAGGCCCAATATTTTAAAAATTTTAATATGTGGGGCCCTTTATTCCCCCAGTCTGTCATAATATTTGTTGTGGATAAAGAGGAATTATGGCAGTTTTTACAGTTAAGGATGTACATTAGCCAAACATCTTAGGGATGTGGTATATTAGTCTGTCAAATACATGTAAAGCACCCACCTTAATAAATATAAAGTAAGATTGTCTGTTTCTGAATATAGTTAACCCATATACAGACATAATACAAACGCTTTCTAGTGTAAAAACTAGGTTCACAATAAAACCAGGATTCGGTTACAGTAGAAGTAAAAATCTTGTGCCACCAGCCAACCTCTTTTTAAGAAAATTCTAGGCATTTAGTTTTTTATTATTAGAGGTAAAATTATTTATATTAAGTGCAAATGAGGGTTAAAGGAGTCATGGTCATGTCTTACATGTAAGTATTTCAAGGTACATGCTCTTCTATTTGATCTTGTGAATTGATAATAAATTATTTACACCTGTGTTTTTAGGAATGGAACCTCTAAAATGACTTGCCTGCAGGACCAGA
Source organism: Pavona decussata (assembly GCF_977016875.1). Classification (NCBI taxonomy): domain Eukaryota; kingdom Metazoa; phylum Cnidaria; class Anthozoa; order Scleractinia; family Agariciidae; genus Pavona; species Pavona decussata. The sequence goes on along the minus strand of NW_028145624.1, from coordinate 114,203 downwards.
CAGAATTTCTTCCAAATGAAGTAAGCCAAGACAGTATGATTTTTAACAATTATTTCTCTACAATATCCACATGGCATTACCTCTGGAAAAAAACAACAACAAACAAACAAACAAAAAACAAAACAAAGCAAAAAATGTACAATGTGCAATTTTGGGTGGTCATGTCTGTCAGTCTTGCTGAACACCCTTTAATTTAATCATGATCAAACCTTTTTGTGGAAAAGCAGTTTTAAAATAAATCTACTGGTGAAAGGGTTGATCTTTGGAAATAATAAATACGGAGGCTCCTACAATATTGTCTTGAGCTCCTGGCGTTGATACAGTGTGCCGGTGGCAAGCCATGCTACAAGCTCAAACCAATTTACAACAATTCTGTACCTGTTATATGCTTTCAGGTTTTTCCAGATAACTTTATGCGACGTGAAGTACAAGCCTTTGTGGTCCACTGCACATTTGTGGATGATGGATGTAAATGGAAAGGAGAAGTCAGGCATTTGGAGGTAAAAACAGGCTCAGTATAGCAGCTCGGAATGTACATGTACAATACATGTGGACATGCATTAGGCAGACATTAGTAAAAATCTTTAATATGCAAATCAGTTATGGAACTTTTTAATTACGTGTACAATAATTTTTTAATTTTAAGAGTCTCTGTGGTTTCTTGTATTAATGTTACTGTATAATAATATCAGTGGGGTCAGATTTTCAAAACTTCCTTTCTTTTTTTTTGTGCTCTTTTGTAAGTTAAGGTATTATAATCATTATGTTGAAATTGCTAAAATAAAATTTTCAAAATCATTAAAATAACACAATTAAGATATGTCAATTAAGGGTTGTCTTGAGAACCCAGTTAATAAATACGTGTACAAAGTCATATAAAGTGTCATGATTCCAAGTTGGCATTCAGCAGCATTTTGACATTTTTTGGGTAGAACCAACAATCCATGCCAAAAAATGTTGGGACGATTTCCAAAACTCATCACAAAGTGCCTGGCAGACCCTGCCTTGCAATGTTGTCTTGTTGCTGTATTTTGATAGCCAGAAACACTGAGCAATAGTATCCATAACACTAATGTACAGTCTTTTTATATTAATTTTCTCTTCTTTTTATCTTTTTATTAAAATAAAGTAAAGAACATGAAAAAAAAAAAACATGTTTACATAAAAGAAAGAAAGTGGTGAGGAAGCCGAAAAGGAAACCATAAGGCTTATAATATTAGGTTCCCTCAAGTTGAAATAAAATAAATTTACAACTGATAATGCCAGTGTCGGATGTGTAATGAAAGACTAATACATTGGTGGTACATTGGTATTTTCAATGCTTAATTTCGTATCTGTCCTAGATAATATTGGCCATGATTGTACATGCAAATGAAATCACAGGCGAAAAAAGCAACAAGACTGATTAAAAACTGCTGGACAAAATATTGTGTTGAGTGCCTGCTACCATTGACAAGGGTGCGTGGTTCTACCAACCAGTTTCAGTCACTGATGAAGCACAGTTGTCTACTATACTAGTAATAGAATATCTAATGAAACTGGTGCCAACACTCTCAAAATTCACTTCATAAAAGTACACATGTAGATACACTGTATGAGACACATTAAATTTGATCAGAGTCTTCAAACAAGCATTCACAACAGTATCCTTAGCTTTCTTCTTCCTTTACTCTCCTGTTGCATTCTGCTGTCATTTCCTTTTGCACTGATTACATGTAGGTTTTGCTAAAATTTCTTGTCTGTGTAAGTGAGACTTTGTTTTCCCCTGTTGAGATTATTAAGGGGGTTCCTTAGTTGTATTGCACTGATAAGTGGTATAGCTACAGTGTATGTTGACAGCTTCTTTTATGAGGTGTCAAAACTGTAAAACAGCTTGGCTTAGCTCAGTGCTTACTTGGCAGAAAGATCAAGCTTTTTTTTCGGTTTCAGATTAGGTTTGTTTAACTTTGTACCATTTACCTGCTCACTTCCAGATAATTTTTAAAATCCTTTAAAAAGATGTTACCTTACATTTTTGTTGCTTTGTATCTACAGAATCACACCAATAGCTGTGAGTTTCTTAAAATTCCCTGTGTACATCCTGAGTGTGGCATGTTGGTGAAAAAAACTGAACTTTCAGAGCACTTGGAAAAGGATTGCGAGTGTAGATTAGAAAACTGTGGATTCTGCAAGAGGAAAATCAACCATAACAAGATAAAAGTAAGTTATAATAGTTATTACTGTGTCAGTTTATTTACATGACTGCAGTGTAATAACACACAATTTATAATAATAATAATAATATTAAATAATAATAATAATAATAATAATAATAATGATAATAGCAACATAACAATAATATTAACTTATTGATATAATAATATCAACAGTGGCACCATTTGAAATACTTAAAAAGCTGTTACAGTATTAAAATATTCATTTGGGCACCAGGATTGGCACAGTTCACTGAATGCCTTGTGGGTTGTGGTGGGGAGGGGAGGGGGGGGTGGGAGATTACTCCCCTACATATAATTAGGCTAATTTACAGGCACAATACCGATTAATCGGGCTGATTTCTCCCAATTTGACAAAGAAAATGAGAGAGCAGACAAAAATTGGCCCTATTTATTAAAATCTGAGGCAGGGCTACAGATTCTTGGAATCAGCTGATTTTCACCCCCCGTTATACTAAAAGGAAAAATAAAATTGGCTGAAAAATTGTAAGGTGTAAATTGGCCCATGCGATTGAACTTACTAATCCGGCCGATAATTTGGTTGGTGTAAATCAGCCTTGAAACCTTTTTTTTTTTTCGCAAATAGGGCAGCAAGAAAAGGAAAACCAGAAGAAGATGAAAATTGATTTATTTTTGTTTTCTTCACCCCCTTTAAAAAATGTGGCAATGTCTTGAGTCCCTGTACATGTACTTTTGTCACCCCTTAAATTTCTTTTGACTACTCAGGCTGTTAATTGAAAAGATTGTACTGTCACAATAACCTTTGTCCATACTCTCTTGTTCCATTCAACAATTAAATTGCTGAAAAAATTTCTCTGCGAAGAATACGCTTTTAATAGTGTTGTCGCCATAGTACATCATGGGACTGTAGACTGGCCGTTTGCACTGCATTAGTTGTTGTTGGCGAGTGATTGATACAGCAGCATTTCAATGTCACTTACAAATTGCTACTGTATATTTGAACTAAATGTCGTTGATTCTCTGTTATGAATTCCCAACTGCAACATTCTTATCTTAATCCTTTAAGCCCTGACAGTGATCAGCAACATCAGTGGTTATTGAATCCCTGAGGTTATGAGAATTAAGGATATGATCACCCAAGGTCAATTTTTTTGGTAGTTTAATACACCTTGTACCTTCTCCTCAGTACTTTTATAAGAAAAGTACACTGTATGTCGACAAGATACAGTAGGAGAATTTGTTCTTTGGTAGTAGGGTTTAAAGAGTTAAAGTTTAGAGTCGTAGGCCTTTATGTTTTCAGTTTGCCATGTTTTTATGTTGCAGTGAAAAGTATTTTTGTTGTAAATGACTGAGCAGTGGTCGTGGCCAATTTTGGCAGCCGAAAAATGCCAAATTCGCACAAGAGAGAAAAGCATTCTGTAAAATTGATTGAAAAACTTTCTTAAAGCTAGTCAAAGACTGTTAATTTGTTGGGATAAATACAAGTTACAGTGCATACAACCCTAGACTTGCTTACAAGTCGAGCTTAGAGAGCGCGAAGCGCGATCGTCAGAGCTCGAGCGAGCGAGCGCGAGCGAGCGAGAGGTCCATTCAATGAGAAGCGAGCGAGCGACTTTGAGAAAGTCTAATACAACCCACGACAGTTTTACAACTAATATGGCGCATTGGATGATGTCAAAGGCCCTCTTTTACATTGTTCATGCATCCTCTTTTTGTTTTAATTTCAGAGAGAAATTTTACTGTCGTTGTGCGCTTGGCTCTTTAGTAGCGTGTTTCTCGCTGTAAAGTAACATTTGTAAAAAGTACAGTCATGTACATGTTAGTTTTTGTTTGTAGCTTCATCATGAGAGGGAGTGCCCAGCATATCCAGTGGAGTGTGATAAATGCAACAAAGATGGCATTCCTCGGGCAAAGGTAAGATGGTGTCTTTTTGTTCAGCTCCTCAGTGATATCGGCCATACAGACCTTTAGATTATAGTACGACAGGCTACGCCCACGAGATTTGATTTGTAAGTTTTTAGCGAGGTACTAAAGAGATATATCCCAGGGCCGGGTGGTTCGAAAGCCAATTAACGCTCATGCACGATTAAAAGTTAATCGAGGCTTTCACCGTCGCTCGTTAAAATGAGTTTAAAGCCTAACTTCAAGCTAAAGGTAAAGAGAAGTCTAAGTCAAAACTGAGGGCCGAAAATCTTTTGGAAGAATCTTTGTTGATGAGCAATTAAACTCGAGTCAAAGTTTGCGTTAATCCAGGATTAGCTTAATCGGGCTTTGAACAACTGGGCCCAGGAAGCTTCACTTTACTCTTTGTCAGCAAGGAACTTCCAGTTGCTTTGAATAACGATAGCTAATCGCTTTAGTGATTCCAAAAAGACGGCTGATCATCAATTTTCTGTGGACATGTTTTCGCCAGTACGCCGTTCTCGCAAAACCATGCAGTAAAATGACGACTGTTGTCTCTTTTTCCCGCCACGCTCGCGCACTCTTTGTCTATTGGAAAAAACCTGCTCGTACTCGTACTAGAATTACTAGAATTATTAGAATTTCAAAAAGGTCTTTAATATCTGAGGACAAATTTCTGGTGCAGGCGTCTTCTGAAGTTGACCGCCAAATTTGCGATACCAAGTAAATCCTTAACATTTCGAGATCGTGTCATTTTTATCATTTTTATTTCTGGAAATCAGTAAAACAAATTAAGTATATTATTTATCTTCGAAAGTGCGCCATCAGTCGGCAGAGCACGTCCTTCGTGCTCACACCTTCGGAGTGCGTTTAAATTGCCCGGGAGTGGGACCGGAGTGGGTGGTACTGGAGGGGGTTGGTGGTATCCCTTCTCAATTAACTGTTTGTAATGTTTTAGTTGTCAGAACATCTGGATCCAGTTGTGGGAGACTGTGATGCCGTAGAGGGACCATGTCCATTCTCACAGATTGGCTGTCCCCAAACTGAGGTACTTTGAATGAGACTCACTTTTCTTTGAACAGTAAACTGTTGTTGACCCTGTTAATTATTCCTCAGTGGGAACACCCTGGGTAAATAAAACCAACAGACGAACACGTATGAGATAACCAGAGTGAAAGTTACCATGGTAACCGGATGGCTTTCGTTCGGATTACCCAAACCCCAGTCAATTTGAATGCCAGCAATAGCAGTCGCTCATACTTTACTGGCTGAGCAAAAGTTCCGTGATAACATTTAATATCTGCCCAAGGATCCATTGAAATGATGCTAAATAAATGTGTTAAGGTGCTTTCCTCGCAATAGAAAATGGTGCAAAAAGTTTCTAAAACTTTCAGTAATTTTTATAGTAAGTATTATTTCAACAAATGCAGTGAAAAGAATAGATCACCGTGCCCGCGAAAGAACTTTTGGATCCCATAATTGCTAGCCTGCGGACGCGTTTCCGTTGTGTTTTTTGTGCGTTTTTCGCCGTTTGACCATGCGGAATTTGGGACGAGATCGAAAATAAGGGAGAAAAGAGGTTGGGGCTGGGGGTGGCGGTGGTGGTGAGGGAGGGGGGAGGGAGTAGTTTCCTCTCTCTCTCTCCTCTCCCCTTTTCTCATTTCTCCGTTTTGTTTCCGGCGCTCTCGTCCTAATTTCCGCTGGGTCAAACAGCGAAAAACGAACAAAGCCCCACGGAAATGGTTGCTGTGCAGGCTACAGGCTACATAATTGCTTGCAACATTAACTTGCAAATGTATGTCTATTTGATCTGTTGATGCTATTTCTGGTGGAAGCAGGAATTGCATACATAAGACAGGACTTCAAAAAACGTTAAGCACAATGTGAAACAGTATTGATGTCACTATGTTATGCCCGACGATTCATTTTTCTGTCATACTTTTTCAATACATATTTTTTTTAAATAAGCTAAGATAAACTACAAAGGTAGGTTATATTGCTTGTTTAGAAGAAAATAACCATTGAGTAATCGGGGCTGAGCTTAGAATCAAGACAAACCCGCAGTCACTGAATGCACTATGCAATTTAATGGCATCGCCTCAAGGTAAACGTACATGTAAGGAAATTCAGTAGAAAACAATTTCTTTGTAAATAGTTTATAAATCCGAGCAGCCAAGCGTAATATGCTGTAGTTACACTTGCTGTTTACAAGTGTTTTTAATTTTTCCTTGTGACAGTCAGCATGGTTTGAGCAATATCCGACTGACTCTGTTTTTGTTTTTAAACAGGTCCTCAGTCACAGTCAAAAGAAGAAACATCTGGAACAAGCCAACACATTCCACACCATCCTGGTGCTGCAGTGCGCACTGCGAATGGGCCGCGAAATGGAGGCGCTTTTAATGCACAATCCTAGAATGATGACCAGAAGCCCACAGCTTATAACGAATTATGACGGCGTTATCTCTGATATTCTTGCTCAAGTGCAAACCGGCACAGCGGAAAACAGGGATTTACGCGAAAAATTGCGAGAGAATAGTGAAAGAATCACCTCGGTAGAGAGAAAACTGGCTTCAGGTAATTTGTTGGCTGCTTCGCCATCTGCTCAAGGGTCTGGTGATTCAAACGGCAGTGTACAAAACACTGAGATTACGCGAAGGCTTGTTAACGTCGAGAACAGATCTGCTGACCACGAGGTTCTTTTGGTGGAGAGTAACCGAACAATAGAACAGGCAAATAGAGATGTGGCTACCGTTAGGCGGCAGATTGATACTGTACAAGAAACCGTCAGGAGGTTGGAGCGAAGGATCGATTCTATCGAGCACACTCTGGCTCTTAGAAATGTTACCCTAGCTGATTTAGAGGAATACATTAGACAGCAGGAGTTTTCTAGCTACGATGGTCAACTGCTTTGGAAGATACCTGAATATGCCCGCAAGAAAAATGAGGCGGTCAGCGGCCAGCAGGTGTCGTTCTACAGTCCATGCTTCTACACAAGTCGCTATGGATACAAGATGTGCGCACGCATATATTTAAACGGAGATGGCATGGGGCGAGGAACACACATTTCAGTGTTCTTTGTTGTCATGCGCGGCCAGTATGATGCATTACTCCGCTGGCCTTTCAGACAGAAGGTCACATTCATGTTGATGGATCAGGATAATGTGGAGCACGTTATTGACGCCTTCAGGCCTGATCCAAGTAGCTCATCCTTCCAGAGGCCGAGAAGAGAGACCAACATCGCCAGTGGGTGCCCGATGTTCTGCTCCCTCACTGAACTGAACAATCACGCTTATGTGCGAGACGACACGATGTTCCTGAAAGTTATAGTGGACACTTCTGACCTTTAAAAACTCCTTGCGCACATGAGCCATATTAGTCATATCCCCAGTGATATTCGGGGAAAATTTTTGTTGTTCAAGCTACCTGGAAATGATTAGCTATAGCACGTAGCGGGGATCATCATCGCCCATGGCTGTGCGTTGAGCCTCGATGAAGTTGTCTCGGCTTTCTCTGATCTCTCGTTGTGTCCTTCAACAGGAAACTTTTCAGTTCGTTGTCGCTCGCGCGTCTTGGCTCCGCTAGCTCCTTCCAGTTTCAGTAATGTTGACTGATGTGAAGGCTTGAAAGTCTGGCGTGAAAATGGGATACACCCTGGTGCTTTTGGTCCAGGTATGAACGTATGAAGTTATGCAACAGTTTGTTTGAATAACTGAAGAATTTGCCTTTCGACCAGTTTTCATGGTGACAGGTTGATGTCAACGTACTGCAGGCGTTTTAGCTCATTGCTAGTGTATTTAGGTTCCTGTTTGTTTTGTAAAAAAATTAAACCTGGTTGTAGTGCAGATCAGTAGGTAAAATGATCTTGCTATCCTAGGGTCGAGTCGATATGCGTCGGCGCGGTGGTTAATCAATTTGTTCACCCAAACTGAGTTTGTTTTTTTTCGGTTCCTGTTTGTATAAAGATAATTATACCTAGTTATAGCACAGGTAGCCCAAGCTATATAATTTGTGTTGACTCTTGTAACGTAAACATCAGCGTCACGTAATTTGAGGATCAAGATAGCGAAATTATAAGGGTTTGAATTTAAAGGTAAAATTCGAAAATGATTTTCACCAAAAATTTATCAGCTGAACTCGTTTGTAGTCCCTTTTGTGTCCTGTGTGGTTTCTATATTGATTTGAGGCGATTCGTGGAGTTTCAGTTCTAATGGCTTTTTTCTATATATATATACCCACAAGGTAGGGGAGTCCGCCAGAGAAATAGCCTGCGAACGCAGACGTATTTCCTGCTCTCGCTTCTCTCCACTGTGAAATAAAATTGCCAGATTTCTACAAACGCTATGTGAATGACACACTAGCTGCAATCAAAGACGAAGCCTTTCTGGTGACTTTGCCGAACAACTGTCATCCATCCATATCTTTCACCATGGAGATCGCGACTTATGGTATATATCCTGCCATTTGACGGCATTGAAATATGCAAGAAAGGCTGCAGGCTAGTAACAAGTGTTTACCGTAAACCAATAAACACTGGTGCTCCTTCACCATCAGAGTCATGTGACGATAACCGCTACAAAAGGTCTCTAGTCAGGATAAGGTTAAACCGTGCTTTTCGCTTGTCGTCGACCTGGGATCTATTCACAACAGAATGCGAACGCCTCAAACTAATGTTCTCTAAACTCAAGTACCCAGATTCTCTTATCAACTCTACCATCGCCCACTTCGTTACTTCTGTGACGTCGCGAGGCACAATTCCGACGCCTCAGACTGACAATATCCGTCCGATAGTTTTACCATTCAAAGACCAGAGGTCAGCTGACGCAGTAAAGAAACATCTCTCTGATTTATAATGGTAATTGAACTGAGTGGAGTGCAATTTGGTCTGAAATCATACGCGTGATTTCAAAATCGAACGAGCGCGCAGCGCGAGTTTGATTTGAAATCACAAGTATGATTTCAGACCAAAATTGCACGACACAAAGTTCAATTACCACCTTATTACACCTATTTTGAAATCACAGAGTATCATTGTCAATATTAATATTCTATTTTTGTTACTTCATTTCCATTTTGATGGGCTAAAGAAAGGATGTGATTTAGAGCAAAAAATGGTGCAATTTGGGAATAAATCACACTGTTGAGAGCCAATCAGATTGCGGGGATCATCAGTGATTTCAAAATGGGTGTAATAAAAGCAACAAAATTGACCTCACTCTACAGCCGGTTTTCAGAAGCCGTAAACTTGGTGATGATATTAAAGTGCAGGAGTCTAAGCCACCCGTGATCAATCAACAGTCAGAGTGCGTTGTGTATAATTTTGTATGTCATCTGTGTGATGCAGATTACGTCGGCTACACCAGCCGTCATCTACACCAACGCATTGATGAGCATCGGTTCTCTGCCATCGGGAAACACCTGAAGAATGATCACCAAGTTAACATAATTGGTGACCTGACAAGCAACTTCACCATCCAAAAGAATTGCCAGGGAAAGCTTGATTGCTTAATCTTTGAAATGCTGTGGATCCGCAAGAAGAAACCGAGTCGAAACACCCAGTCAGACTCCATTCACGCGAAACCATTTGTTTAACCCAGCGAACGAACATAACTCTCACTTTATAACACTCCTCTGAAATGAACACCGGACATGCAGTTACTTTTAATCTTAATTTAAATTATTCTATTTCACACCTTTACTTTCTGTATAAATTATCTTTTCTGCTACATTCTTTACTTGATGATGGTGCCAAGATGACACCGAGACGTCGTTTACGTTTTTTCGCTTCTTTTTATAGTTAACTGTATTTCTAAATTTAATCTTATTAGATACTAATGTTAATATTAATATTGTAATATTGTGGATATTGTTTGTTTGCTATTGATCCTGTTGGTAAACCCCTATAGGCAGATCGTGATAATCATAAATGTTAACAAGATAATGTAGCTGTAACTTCGTATATCTATTAATACAGCTCAAATCGCTGTTAATGTTTCTCGTTGTTCAATGCAAAGTTCATTCTTTCACCTTCTTTCACCTTTCAGTTTCTACTGATCAGAATCTTTAAGTCGTCCGTCAAAGGTTGATTTTCTGAGGCGCTCTGTGGTATATTGTACGTAGGTCGCCTCTTGAGAATAAATGGCGTCTTGCTGGGCGATAGTCTGTTGGTCCGTGTGCTGAATCGTTCCACCTGGCCTTGTAATTTGGGTTGCAATGGGGTCATTCGCTTGTGCTGAAATTCTGTGAATGCGTGTCCGTTAAACGGTGGTCTATTGTCGCTTTGAAGTATTTGTGGGACTTCATGTGTTGCGAAGATCTTTAGTTTCTTTCTAGTGGTTTTGAATGAAGGTGATGTGGTGAATTCGACCTCTGGGTGTATTTGAGTATTGGTCAGTTCATGACAAGGGCGTGCCGTCCATTTAACAAATAGATTCCAAGTTGCCGTGCGTCTGTTCAGTAATAGATCACAGATGACGTCAAAATGTGGTAAGAACAAAAAAGTGGCACACGAGCCGCAGGCGAGTGTGTCACTGATGTTCTTACCACATTTTGACGTCTTCTGTGATCTATTACTGAACAGACGCACGGCAACTTGGAATCTATTTGTTTTATACAATGAACAGAAAGGAAACACGACAAACTTGCCTCGTAGTGCTTGACTGTTCGATTTGTGCCAGTTCAGGCATTTTCAAAGTCACCAACGCTACTTTCCGTGTCGGCTTCTTCTCTTCTTCTTTATCGTACTCGTAAACAGCTTCCTCTTATTTTTTCCGAGGCCTTCGCTTGCTCAAAGCAGAATAATCTAGTAAATATTTCCAAAGCTGTGAGCCTTTTCGTAGCGCTAACAACTGTTTTGAAGATTTGTTCCAGTTTAGGCATTTTCAATTGACAAGATCACTTTCGCCTTGGTTTCGTCTTTTTCTTGTTTGTAAACAGCGTCTGCTAAACTTTGCTCGAGGCCTTCACTTGCTCAATTCGAATTAATCTCGCAAATATTTTCAAAACTGTGCGCCATGTTGTACTAAACAAAGAAAACAATTTTTCCAGTGACGTCATCCGTGTGTACTGTAATAGATCATGGGCAACGACCAATCACAGCGTGCGCAGTATTCAGCGCATTGTATAATTAGAAATGGTCCGCAGAAGTCCACTTCTATTACTGCCCATGGTCTGTCTGGAAGCTCAGTCATTTTGGCTGGCTGTATTGGCTTCGGGTTAGTGGCTATTTGGCATTCGAAGCAATTTTTGACTGCGTTGTCGATTTGCAGGTTCATGCCTGGCCACCAGTATTTGTGCCTGGTCATCTCCTTTGTCTTGGAAAGTCCCAAATGTCCTTGCTTATGTGCTGTCCTGATAATCTTCTCGCGTAGTTGCGTTGGTGGTATGATCTTGTCAAGTCGGAGGATGACATCTTCTGCTTCGTAGAGTTCAGCTTATAGGTCTGTGTAGGATTGCAGCACAGGGTCTTTCTTGTCCCAACGTCCAGACTGCATGGCGTTTCTCAGATGCTGCATTTTTTGATCCATCTTTGTTTCGGCTGCGATTTGTTCTAGCAAAATGACATGGTCTACTTGGGTGGCTTCTTTATCACGCTTCTCTATGTTGTCCTTGTTTGTTTCTGGTAGCGGGTGACGAGACATGTAGTCGGTGACGTTCTCCTTTCCGGGGACATGGATCATTGTGAAGTCGAGGTTCTGCATCTTCGTGGTGAGTCGTTCAATCCTAGGGGGAAGTTTTGCTTGTGCGTTGTTGAAGAGAGTAAGCAAAGGTTTGTGGTCGGTAGCCAGTTGGAAGTGTTTTCCTTGTGTCAGGTACATTTGTAGCCTTGATGTCGTGAACTCTGCTGAGAGGGCTTCTCTTTCCAGTCGTAGATGACCAAACTGTCGCGTTTCGGGTAATATGGTACAAGAGCTGGTGCTGAAGTGATTACAGTCTTCAGCTCTCCTCTAAATCCAAGTCTCACCCCATAAATATCACACGTACACAGAAACCGAAACCCAGATGGTAAATCAAAGAAAGGAATTTTATACCTTTCACGGATGGTGTCAATAACAAAGCCAGAAGCACGAATGGAATTAGACCAAAACGCAATATTGTCCCCTACCCTAAACGAACTAACGTCCGAAGACTGTTCAAAGTCAAAAGAATCATTTACTGAGTGACTTATCTGATCTGGTGGAAGACTAGTAGTTGGGACAGTTGTTTCTCCAGTGTCCCTCCAAACCACAGGCGAAGCACACTCCTCTACGTCTGAAGGATCCGGGAAAATAAGAGCCTTGACAAAAATGAAGCGCTTGGCTGACGGAAATACTTGAAATGAGAGTCGTCTTGCGAACCCAGAGATTGGAAAGACTGAAAATTAGGCGACCCAGAAGAACCATGGTTATTAGAAGAACCCAGCTTTGGACGCACTTTGGCCTTTCTTGCTTAAATCCAACGTCAAGCGCAGGAAAATACATCTCTGGAAGCTTCCTTCTGCTCCTTGGTCCACCGAAAATTTGCTTTGTCAATGGTTAATCGTCTGAGCGGTTTACATCTGCTTGGAAAGTTGCTGATGTACCAGGAGAGGTACACTAACATTTGTACCAGTTCGTCCTTACTCTTTGGCCGGGTACACTCTTGTACTGCTTTAATCTTGTCTGGGCTTGGTTTCAGTTCATCCGCTGTGAACATGTTCCCATAGAAATTGAGCGTTGTTTTTACGAAGTCGCATTTCTCCTTTTTCAGCGTCAGGTTATCGTCTCTTCATTTCGCTGTAGTAATGATTGTAGATTCGTGTTGCAGTTGTTCCAGGCAATGCCTCCAATCATGATATCATCTCCGTTGTTCAAGACGCGGAGAATTCCGGAGATTATCTTCCCTATCTCCGCATCGAATAGATCCTGACTGTTAAGTCCGTCAAACGCTTAGCGTGTATGTCGCGAATTTCCCCATGGTGCAGAGAATGTCATTAAGTGAACTGGTGATATCCATGGTTCAGGTCTAATTTACTGAATATATTGCAATGCTTGAATTCGTGATGAAATCCTCTGTGATCGGTGTTTGAACCTGTCCGAGTTCGATTTTTGTCTTCGCTCTATACCTCACTTGGGAGCCTGTTAACATGCTATTTTTGTTTTGTCGCGGTGTTTCTTTGAACACAGTCACTGATTTTTACTGAACAGATGGGGTTCATTGATTTTGGATGTGACAATTTCAATCTTTAGCAGTCGTTCGTTTTACGCTTGAAATCCTTCAAGTCATCCATCGATTTCTTGATTTGACGTTTGAGTTTAATTCTTCAGATTTCATCGCCGAGCAGACGCATGGATCTTTTTGTTCTCGTTGATGAGGGTGCCTTGTAATACAGAAGTATTTTTGCGCGGGTTTATGACTATGCAGGAAAAACAGATTTGGGCAAGGGCCATTGGAATCCAGAAAGAAAAATGGGGTAACCAACCCTTTTTCAGAGATAACAGTAATTCTACAAACTTTTAAATACATAATGTGATATTAATTGAAGGTTAAGGATAAGTTGTTTACTCTCAATTTTCGTTTTGGATTTCAACAGCCCCCTTTATTAACTTTAAATTTTTATTGTTCTTTCTAAATACAACAATTACAAACTATTCGACCCTACTACAAACTAACATACAGTGTTACAACAAATATCAACCACAAGATGACAATACTACACATTATCCCTACGTTAAATTAAAATCAACCGGGAAATCAAATAACACTCGTCTACACTAGATTACGTACGACAAAGATAGACACATGAAGAGCACCCATACTACGAGCTAGCATATGGCAAAAGCTTCTCCCACTTCTTGAAATGTTTTATTTGTCCCGCCTACTTGGAATATGTTTCTCCACATGGTATACAGCCTTGATTTTGGCCTCATAAACCCGCAAGGAGGCCCGAGGCACGATATTCAATTGCCACTTACAGATACACAAGTTTCAGATGTCACTATCAGATGATTTATATAATAATAATTGAACTGAGTGGAGTGCAGTTTGGTCTGAAATCATACGCGTGATTTCAAAATCGAACGAGCGCGCAGCGCGAGTTCGATTTGAAATCACAAGTATGATTTCAGACCAAAATTGCACGACACAAAGTTCAATTACCACTTTATTACACCTATTTTGAAATCACAGAGTATCATTGTCAATATTAATATTCTATTTTTGTTACTTCATTTCCATTTTGATGGGCGAAAGAAAGGATGCGACTTAGAGCAAAAAATGGTGCAATTTGGGAATAAATCGCACTGTTGAGAGCCAATCAGATTGCAGGGATCACCAGTGATTTCAAAATGGGCGTAATAAGATATTAATTCAACAACCCTTGCTAAGATCTTCATTTCCTGAATAGTCATTACTGCGCAAAATCCGGACATCTCAAGATGCGCAGAGCGTATGCGCAGGAGCAAAAGTAGAAACGTTCTTGGCTTTTTGAAGACTGACCCTAAACGTTTCCCAGACTGAGGGCTTCTTTCTGACATATGGCCTTAGCTTTAATCCTTTCCACTCTCGTTTTGGGAAGACGTTACTGTCAAAGTGTAAATAAACAAAGTAGTTGCAGGGGAATCTCGCTTTCGTATTGTGTTATTACGGAGCTTGTAGTTAAAGGCGAGATGGATTTCAGTACAATATTTAATTGTGTAACTGATTTTTGAAGACTTGTCGATGTAAAGAAACAAAACCGTCATCTAGTTACTTCAAATGTATACCGCTAAATAAATATGAAACTGAAAGTGTATTTACTGTAGATCAGACAAGAAGTCGTTCAAGGAACGATGGAAAATTCTTGAGAAAAGAATTTAACGAAGTAGGCTATAATCGGGAAACTTGCGGCCTGCTTACCCGTGCGACTTTTGTTGTGCTCAAGTTACAGTTTCAGTGTGAACAAGAGACTATTTTAGCGCGATTTGTCACCATGCAGGGGCACCCAACGACAGTTTTCTCTCAGATCCTTTGAAACGCTATTTTAGGCTATCTGGAGTGCCTTTAAAGCTCTGTAGGTTCATTTTCGGTTGCGCTATAAAAAATTTTTTTTTTTATCTGTTCGGTCATTCTAGAGGAACTTGAGTCTTTTCGAAATTACTAGGGCATTTTTGTCCATTTCCCAAAAACCGTAGGTCTTACTTCCCTTCCGAAAATTTTAGCTGACCTAAAAACAGCATTTTTATGAATCCGAAAACACTAGCCCTTAAATTTCCCACATCACGAAAGTTCGAGGTAAAGATTCCCTTTAGAAAATTGCTCGGGATTAAGGGCCTTCCGAACAGATAATTTACCGAAACGATCCGTTGGGTGCCCCTGACCATGATACAATGTATCTCAGTCGTTTCGAACAAGCTTGAAACTTGATGCAAAATTGCGGGTTTCTCAGACAACGTACAGTGACTCATCCTCAGAGACCCAGGGGCAGTTGGTCGAGTGGAAGGGATTTTCGTGGGCGAAATTTTACTACAAACTTTCGCCCACGAAAATGACTAACTGCCTCTGGATCTCCAAGAATGACATCGACTGTGATCGCGCTGAAATCGCAGCCGGTTTACACAGTCATGCGATTTAAAATGCGGCATCAAGCAAGAAAAATTAAAGTGAGGGTGCGGAAATGTTGCATCAAAAATCGCTCTTGTAAGAGGGCCTTTAGGTTTGTATCAAGTTTACTGAACTTGTTGTTGTGTATACCTTTGTAAAATATTTCCTTTGTAAATATGTGATGGTAGAAAATAAAATGAAAAGAAATTTTCCGGATCAGTGCCACATCGCGAAAACACTTACGTATTTGTAGTCAAGTCCCAAAGGACCATTCGGGCCCATAAAAAGAATCAAAGGTACCGAGCGCTTCCATTGAATTTGTAGTGACTGAAATGGGTCAAATAGGTTTCTTCCGGCGGATGGGAAATCAAATGGAACGGTCACTGAATTTTCAGTTGCCGCCTAAATTGGAATCTCTGTGAGTCATTTCAGTAATGTTTTTCTTGGGCTGTCTTATCCAACTTTTGCATTCGCGATTTCCGTTAAAACGATACAAGCTTCACCAAATTGAGTGCCAGTCTCGTAATGCTGTCCATTTCTGGGCATATTCCAAGAAACTAGGCAAGCAGCTTGAGAAGTGGGCCCTTTTATTTCCATTCTATTTTAATCGCTAGAACAATAAAGGGAAATGACGATCGTAGACAAAAACCTTCCTTGGCGTTATTCCGGAATAGAAATATCGGGCGCGGTAAGTACGTAATGCTATATTCTTACAGGCAATCACTACTGTTGATGATATGACAAATAGACTGTACGGCTACCACGAAATGAGGTAGGGAAAAAAGTTGAAACTAATGAGTTCTTGTTACAATACTGTAAGTGACAAAGTGCTTTTAATTTGATTGTTTGTGAACTCTTACACCCTTGAAAACTTTTTGACTTGTTTGTAAAATGTATTTAACAAATTAGTTTTGTGGATGTTGTTATTGAATAGCCCTTTTCACTGTTAACTCTGCTCGTTTGAATTACAATGAAATCTAGCATGTATGTGAGGCAATTTCGGGCTATTTTGTAGTTTTAGCCCGAAATTGCCTCGCATCCACGTTGGATAACATTGTAATGCAAATGGGAAAAATCAACCGTGAAAAGGACTATTCAGAGCCTAAACTGACTACAATTTTTAAATTAATTTGGGAACATTTTAACAGAAAAGTCTGAAGGAACAATTTCTTCAGGAGCGAAGCAACTGAAGACAACAGTGACTACTATAGCTGTTCAGTTATCAGTGGTACATTCTTCTATTTGAAGAAATTATTGGTTGTTGCGCGATTTCCTTTAACATTTCGATGAATAGAGGCAAGCCACAGAACACAGCATGTTTGAAACGAAACTGTACGTCAGAGTATCGATGAAAGTAGCCAAGGCAGTACTTATACTATAAGCAACCCTGGATACGAAATACATTCCGAGACCCTTTTTATTTTTGATACTCTGCTTTGGAGGGATGAACGGTTACCTATTATGAAGTATATTTTCATGTGTAGTACTGATTTTAACATAGATCTACAAAAGACGGGACTCCACAGCTTTCGTTTCCTAGAATAATAACTTGCAATGGCATTTTTTTCTTAAAAAAACTAACATTTTAGTCCTAGCCGCCGGAAACCGAAAACGCTACCGCCACTTAACCGCCCTGAGCACATCACCGCCATACGCAAACACGACGCCCGCGGAAACGAGAACGTCAAAAGAAAAAGAATTTAATATATGAACAAAACAATGTCTGTGAACGTGAATTACAAATTTTTGTAGATTTTGTCGCCGTCTTCGGCCAAACGGCAACGTCGGAAATGACCACGTTCAAGGTTTTGTGGAGAACGTGAGCACATGACGTTCAATTTTCCAGTCCATGAAGGCCGTTTCTACCAGTTCTGGGAGTAAATATTGCAAGATAATACACAGTTCAGCATGTGCAGTGAGAACAAAGCCGTCATTCGAAATGTTTGATTTATAAGCGTAATGTCTGAATACGACAAGATAATAATGACACAGTTATTAAAAGGTATGATGATACCGAATTGTCTGGTACGGTCTGGGAACACATTTGTTTAACAATGCTTCCTTCTGCGGAAATATTAATCGAAGGTCTGAGCATTAAATGTTCAAATCGATCCTGAATGGAATATTTCCATGTTCCTTTCTAAGGCATCCTTTTTTTCTTATATCTTCAAAAAAGTTTCTGTTTCTGTAACCGTATTTCGAGTGGCATTATGCAATCAGTTGTTTAGAAAATTGAAAATCCTCGAATGCTCCCCGAATGCTGTATTAAAAGCAGAATCTCCACGAATGTGAATTTTACACTGGTTGGGGTGCGCTGTCACAACAATTTCTTCGGCCCCCTCTTTCTGGATTTTCGGGATCCGCCCCTGGCAACGCTAGTTAACTGACAATCATTCCTCTTCTCATCGTGCCATAAATCAATAAACGAATCGAATGAGTGAATGGGACGGGACTATGTTCCAATCAATATGATGACTGCAAAGCGTCAAGCAAATGTCCATTGAATGCAGTCGAGAAGTAAGCAATGAAAGCTTGTAATTTTAATAACTAAACGTCTTTTAAAATATCATTCCTTCGCTTCCTACTCTCCAATGAAGTGTTGCCTTTGTTTAATGTCTGTTCGTTATATTAAAACGGATATAGGAACAGGTGGTGACGCACCACGTCGCCTGATCTGGCGAGAAACTGACTCTGAAAGGCCTTTTCCATATTAATTACCGACTCATTTTTTCACACCTTATTCCTATTCGGATAAAGGTGTTTCCCTTGATACTGGGATCAGCTGTCAAGGTGGACAACAGAGAAATTGTGTCAGAACCGACAGTTAGCAAATAGAATACTGATGAGAAAGCAAACGGCAAACCTCGGACTTGCTTCAAGTCGTCTTCCTCTTACACGCCGAAAGAGTGACCGACGAGCGAGGAGGTCGGACTCTCACGAAAACGGACTTTGAGAAAGTCTAGGCAAACCCAAGGACAAAACATGGGTCTTCATTCTGACCAGTTCGCAATCAACCACTTGTAAATACTGAAAACAGAAGACCACTGACGAAAACTAATACAATGATTATCACCAAACTAAGGGATAACAAAAAAAAAAAACAACAATGTCTTACTAGCAGCGGCTGCGCGTGTGTCCGGCAACTGGTGCGAAATTGATCATGATCTTTATCAATTTGGCCTGAGGGGAGGGGAGGGGGTGCATCACTACATGCTTTATGCATGTGTTTCTTAGAAAAGGAAAATGATGAAAGCGGACAATTATTCATGCTAACTCAAACATCGGACCATTCAAGGTATGTCTCAGTTTTAAATATTATAACTAATTGTTGTTAAACTCATAGCTGTTAGTTAAATTTTTACGGTGCATTTTGAAATAGGAAGGTATTTGTTTTGGCGCTTTACTGTATGTGTGTTGAAAATGCTTCGATTCCCTTGCATAATGGTAAACAGTGACAAACTCAAAGGCTACTGACACTCGTTACTGAAAGGACTAATATATCTATGGCGCTGCCGATTCCCCGCTGTCAGATTATGGCATGACTAATAAAGACATTCACCCACAAGGTGGAAGAATCGCGCGAGTGGAGAAAACAATCAAAATTTTCCCGCCCGCTTTGTTTTGCTGCTTCCGTTTTCGGTACGCTTACTTCTCTGTTCAGGTTTGCGCGCTTTTTCTGCTCGTTCCGTTACCAGTGCTTATATCACATTGTTGTCTTCCCCAAGGACAGAATTATTGTGAGTACAATTACTGCAAGTCATTGTTAATAATACAGACATGAACTGAACGTACGTTTTAAGACTGATAATGTTTTGAAATATTTTCGACACTGGTCAACATATTTCTGGTTTCAGTTTCACTTTCGAAGTAATATTTGAATCAGGGTGAAAATTGTCGTTTATTTTTATTCAGTATGCACTGAAATATCCTTGTAACGTAGTCTTAAGGCTAACTATTAAATTGTTGTCTGTAGATCATTGTATAAATTGTTTTAATTTGTCACCCACGTGATGCTGACTTCACTCAGAGTAGTGGAAACTCACTTAATATTTTATTCCGGGTTATTGTTTCCGGAAGCCTACCAGTTGTCCTGAGAAAACCGACGCTTACGACCTGAACAATAGATAAAGTGCGACAACTTACAAAAATCTCCAAGACTCTTTCTTCGACTTTCATCTGGGTTTCGGTCAGGTGCAGATGACGATTCTCGCTACACCTGGCTAGCATTGTTTCCGATGAGCGTCTTGTCGTCACGTTCTCCACGCATAAAGCCTTGGATTCGGTCATTTCATGTTGATGTACCAAAATTTTTTAACTCATGTGCTGAGTGCCATTGTTTTGCTCATTGAAACGTTTGTTTCTTGACGTTTTCGCTACAAGTTTCGTTCTCTTTCTTGACATGAACGCCGTTCCTACAAATTCAGTCACCCTGGATAATTCGGACTTCTATAATACACAAGATGTATGAGCTGGAAAATCGCCACTTAGTTCAAATTAAGTCAAGAGGCGTATATATACGCGCCTGGCTGGTACAAAAGTCTAATTTTATTAGCTGGGACAGTGATTCCGTAGAAAGCGGTTGCAAATTTCGGATCCAAAAACCTAAATTGTACACAATGTCTGTAATTGAAAGATTCAGTATATATCTAATGACTTCACAAACTTGCAGCAAAATTGGTAGCAAGCGGATGAGAAAAAAAAAATACCTGCGACGGGTCCGGTAATTAAGTTACCGGAACTACACCTTAAACCCCCGCACCCCCCCCCCCCCCCCACCCTCCGGCCGGGACATAGCGGGGCATTTGCGGGGAATTTTCATTAAATGCTGGATTTCACGTTGGTCAGGTGACGCTGCTGGTCGAAGTGCATTTTTTTTTCATGGATATTACGAGATCAAAATCATACGCTAAACAATTTTCTATAAGATATATGAATATCTTCACGACCCATGGTCCACCATCGACGGGAAGAAGTGACAACGGACAACAGTTTATTTCAGACTTTGCGGAGCATCTCACTTGTGGCCCCTATGTGAATGAAGAAGTAGAGGGATGGAGGAGACAACTTCCCTGAAGGGATTACGAGTTAGAGACAGAGAAATGAAAGTGAAAGCTAAGTTTATGTAGACGGAAGGCGGCATGCTGAATATTCAGATCTGTTCCAACTGACAAGATATAGGTGAAACAACACAGGCAAAACAAGTTATCAACCCCGTTTGCAATACAGTCAAGACGTCCAGCTTAAGTGAAACATCACTCAAGAAAAAAATGCGGAAAAGAAATATGAGGAACCATGACTGATCATGAAACCCAGATCAGGATGACGCAACTTCAGAGAAACGGGCCCCTGAGCTCTGAAAGGACCTGTCGGGCAGAGAGGGGAATGGAGCAGAGACTCACTCAGGTCACTTGCTGAATCTTGTTTGAATGTTGTAGGAAGCCGGCTAAAAGTGATCAGAGTGTGTTTGTCTTCCAAGTATCACTGCCTTAACTAAACAGCACCTAAATGACACCAATGAGACAAAAGATGAGGCGTATTTCAATTAAAAACTTCAAAAGGAACATGGCTTGGAAGTTTAAAAGCGCAGAGGTCAACTATTTAAAGGATTAAATCACGACTGATTATAGGCATTTATCAAGAAACTGCGCATAGTTGACGTAGTTGGAAGTAAACGGAATTGTAAAACCCTGACCGCCGGCGCGACTGCCACAGTAAGTGAATTTTCCCTTTTTATTAGAAGATTATAGTTGCCTACCTTCTCTGGGTGGATTATGCATTGACATAGCGGCACTGAGGTTCGACCCTCAGACGGAGTAGAAATTTAGAGAGCTTGGGAGGTACGTTGGAAATTTGTGCCAGTGGTGCATGTTTCCTTTCTCCTCTTAATTTGGCTTGTCAGCAAAATATTTGGTAGAGGTCTGCAGCCATTTACATCATTTTCTTATGAATTCAAGTAGTTGTATTCTATCTACAATGATTTTCACCCCTGTTCACCTATTATAATCATGAGGGAATTATAGGTTCCTAGTAGATAAAGAGGCAATTGTCTAAACCGAAATACAAGAAAATGGAATTTTTCACTTTTCGTCAAGCACCCAAAAACAAAGAAAATAGTAACGTGTCATTATGTTAACGACCACTCCAGCGTTTGGAGGATGTGACTCCTTAACCTTATACAGTGACTATACTGGAAATACCGGAAACATCGCCGATGGAACGTCAAACTATTGAAACTTGGCAGTGACGTTTCAATGGTCACTTATTATCTGATTACGGGGAAAAAAGTCGCAGATAGACGGGGGAGGCAACAACTTATGTATCACGTCAACTTTTATGTTGTAACAAGAGGATAATTTATCGTAAGAAGATTTTTTTCTGCTAAGGCTGAGTTGGGGGAAAGAGAGGAGAGCCGACCTGTATTTGTAGTCTCACGGACATCTGTTGTAATTTAAAATTGAAAGCCCTGTGATCATTAGCCCCCTCCTTCGTTCTGTAAATATAGCTCACTTTCGTAATCGATCGGGGATTCCCCTGAAACTGCTTCTCAAAGCAATCAACTTAGGTATTGTTCTCCAGCGTCTACGAACCTACATTTTCTTTCAAAGCTGACCGTTTCCAGTGACAGGTTTCAGGCAATACGGCGACGACGCCAGACAGAGATAAATGGCATTTTATACACTCAAAATGGAACAAAAACCGGGAACAGAGTGGCGCTGTTCACATTGTGAAAAGGAATATCAAAGCTGCGAAACAATCTCGCTCTGTACGTGATGAGTTGATTTACACGGGGTTGTGACAGACTAAAGTGATATCCCAACCGCCCTATTGCGCAAATTTTGCTCTACATGATTTAAGAAATGGTGTACTTGTGCTGCCGGTTTTCTCAAGTTTAACTGGAGTGAAATCTCAGGCATGCAGGCATGCTTCTATGGATTGTGAAAAACAGAGAAAACCTCAACAGAATGGCCAAACAAGTTTTTCCAGTGTATTCTCTTGTCAGGAACGAAAGTAACTGAGCAACAATTTCCATTTCTACATCCCAAAATAGCGTGGTGATCGTGATCATATTGACCGAGGTAAGAAACTAAGTTTTGTGCATTTACGAAGAATCAAGAATATACTATTTCTTGATTGTGCCTTGATATCTGTAGTTAG
Source organism: Pavona decussata (assembly GCF_977016875.1). Lineage (NCBI taxonomy): Eukaryota > Metazoa > Cnidaria > Anthozoa > Scleractinia > Agariciidae > Pavona > Pavona decussata. The sequence continues at coordinate 91,437 of NW_028145624.1, read as the reverse complement.
CATGACTTTATAATAGTAATAGTAGTAATGGGGCTGAGTGGAGTCCAATTCGATCAGTAATCATGTACCAGTGATTTTAATCAGCGCAGCGGGAGTCCGTATTGTATCAAAGGGAGTTGTTGACGCAACCGGAATTTCGACGAAACGGAAATTTCATATTTGCAAGCTTACGTAGTTTAAATTGTAAATGTCCACTACCGCACGCTATTTCACTTTAATATTTTACAGGGAGTTTCTGTCGTTGTCACATTTTAAAGTGGTAAGTCTGCTTTGTCGTATTAACTTTCCTTTGCGGTATTGTTTATGACTGACTGAAATTAGACATTTCTCTATTTCCGGAATTTCAGTAATATTTTAGGTGAATCAGCATATTTCGTCTAAAATGGCTGATTAGTGATGAGCGATTTCATTTATGTTAACTAAAAAGCTTCGGTAGACTTTCCATACATAAAATTATTATACCTCTCAGTAAGAACGCGCGGTGAGATTGGTCAATTTTGTGCCGGGCCGTATCAACAGTGTATCAAGTTCAGTACGACCGCTAAACTTCAACTAGTTTCCTTTCCCGCGCGCCCGATTAACTTCAGAGATTTAACAAATATTTTTTTTCTAAATTTGTTTTCTCGGTTCGTACTGTAAGTTACGGATCCTCGTTTTTTCCCGTTGTTTTATGGCCCGCGCTTGGGCCGTAAATCAACGGGAAAAAAACTGTCCAAAACTTTTAGTACGGACCTCGAATTCGGTAGCCTCCCACGCAGACGTTTTTAGGGGTTCGTCACGCGTTCCTGCCCCACGTGGGCAGGAACGCGTGACCAACCCCTAAGAACGTCTGCGTGGGAGGCTACGAATTCGGTTAGTAAGAGGTACATATATTTAATTATATTTTTCGTGCCAGTAGTATCAAAGTGTGAGGTAGACGAAAGATATACAAGTGTGCAGTTCAGTCAGCGATTGTTTCGACTTCTAAACAGAGTTTCGGACTGGCAAATAAGAATACTTTTGTTAGAATGGCAATTATCGTGAATCCATGATATCATGCCAGGAAACGTGATTCAAGATTTCCGGCCCGCCTTACTGTATAAATCTTGCAAGGCGAATAAAGCGGCCTTAATCAGCAGGGCTGAATCAGTATACGTGGAGAGCAGAATGTTTTAAAAACTCCCTGTAGTTATTGGTAGTTATTGTAGGATCGGCAACGAGCAACAGCTCTTTCGTGCATGTGGGATCGGACGTGGGGACGAAGACAGCACGAAGCATAATTATGTTCCGTGAAGAACTTTACAGCCCACGCGCTCATTCTGGGGTGGCAATAGAAGTCACTGTTTGAAATTCTGCTTGCTCTCAAGTTCAAAGAAACTCGGCGCGGTTATTGCGTGAAATAGGGTAAAGTTACCGTAAGCGGGCTTAAATTTTCCGCCCACGAATTGACCTCTTTAACCCTTTGACACCCGCTTTTTTTCAATACATTTTTGGCAATAAATTTTTGCTCGGTTTATGGCTATGTTAGCAAGATGTTAGCAGATGTTAGCAGATGTTAGCAAGGGCTACTGGAATCCAAAAAGAAGATTGGGGGTAACCACGCATTTTTAAGAGATAATTAAGCAACAATTATCAAAAAAAGCAATAAAATACAAAGCATTTTATGGCGTTTTTTTTTTTTTTTCATAATGAAGCTTTATTATCTCTGAACAATGCATGGTTCCCCCCAATTTTCTTTAGATACCAAGAGCACTTCCTAAGTTCTGCTTTCTCCACATAGTTTTAAACCGCGCAATATCCCTGTATTAGTAGGCACTGATACACTGCCACTGCCAAGTTTTGGACATTTTATGGCGTCATTCTATGGTCTATAAGAGTATAGACCATAAAAAACTACCGTTGATTTGCTTTTTACAATAACATGGAAAAAGTACGAGCGGAATTGGCTTTAATTTCCAGTAAGAAAGCGCGCGAGCTACATCTGACGTCATTTTTAACCTCGGAAATGCGTGCATGCGCAATGAACGAGTTATCATTTATGTGGGGCAATTGTCGTTCGCTCGATCGTTCAGCCGTAAACTTCATATTAATTTAATCATAATTTAATCAGAATCATAATTTTTTTATTCGTCTACGTACAGCGCATGTAGTCACCATCAGCCGCCATTACGGGACAAAAAACAAGGTCGCAAAATTAAAGGGAACCTCTGCTCCGAAAACAAATGGACTGTAAATTGTTGGAAATAGTGTCTAAATTCTAAATTTTAGTTTTAGAAGTAGAAATAGCATTCAAGTGTGCTTACAATTAGATATGATTAATGACGTCATGAAATCCAAGATGGCTGCGCCTGGGAAATTTAAAAGCAAAAATAGGCAAAAATCATCAAATTTTAAGCACACTTGAGTGTTATTTCTACTTCTTAAACTAAAATTTAAAATTTAGACACTATTTTCAACGATTTACCGCCCATTTGTTTTCGGAGCAGAGGTTCCCTTTAAAAGAAAACGGCTAGTAGGTGTGTTGTCTGCTAACTAATTCCATTTGCCGAAACTGAGGGGCAACTTTCCTTTCAGGACAGATATTTTCCAAAAGTTCGACTTCGTTTAGCCTCCCTCACAGACGCTCTTTTGGCTCGTGTCGTTTGGGAGGAGAGATTGCGTGACGAGTCAAAAGAGCGTGAGAGGCGGGACTTCAATAGGCGGAACTGCTCCCATCTAACGCAAAAAAAAAAAAAAAAAAAAAAAAAAACCCGAGGAAACGACGTGAATAAAAGAATAGGAAATTCCACAGTGCGATAAATCTCCATTCGGTGTCAAACGGAATCGATAAGATCAGGAAGTCAACACTGAATTTACATACAGCCGAACACAACTCTTGCCGCATTTCTTTCTGCGCAGCATAATGTAAACATTCAATTAACTTTAAAGATTCAAGGCAATTCCGTGGGTGAAAGGCTAAGGATAAAATAGGAAACTAAAACTTAAGCTTCGCAATAAATTTCATTCGGGGTCCAATGTAAGCGATATGATCGATTCACCACAACAAATGTAAATACTGAAAATTTGCTAATGCATAGCGACAATCATCGCAACGCTTGACGCATTTCTATATTTACGTTCACCTGGATAAAGCCAAAATAGCAACTTTAGCAAAATTGTAAGCTTCTTCCGATGTTGTAAAACGCTGACAGAAGCCGTCGCTTGAACGTAGAAAGGAATATTACCATACTGAAAACAGCAAGATTGAGGTCACGTGCTAGGCAACCAAAATTGTTCACTCATATCAAGTTTCATTTGGCAACAACACTACGTGAGGAAAAAATACGGAAGTTCTTGGAAGAAAAAGTGGACGTTTTTGTCGATTGGCAACCGCATGAAACCACCAAAAGATCGTACACGTCCACCTTTGCGTTGCTTCGCGTATCGAAAAGCATCAGAGTGCGTGCGTAATTTAATTGTTTTGCGCGTTTAGCAAATAACGTTATACATAATGCATTCCTGCAATGCGGCATGGCGTCCATGAATTCTTGTGGCGTATAGTTTGATGCGAGTACCGCTATACAACACTATTCACTTCTGTATTAACAAGTTGGCTTACAGGAGCCATTGATTATTGTTTGTACTCTTATAGACAATAGTTATGAGCCAACCACCGCGCGGGAATTTTGGCAGTTATTGTTAAAAGAAATGTGCATTCTTAAGAAACTTTGGGCTTAGGCTATATTGTCACGTGGTCCACATGACAGTTGTTGTTTGTTCGAGCACAGGTAGCCCAAGTCCTTTGAGCGTTTCTAAGGCCTTTGATTGACCCATTAATGTCACGTTGTAATTTGAGTGTCACGATGAGTTACGCAATGGGGTAAATTATGACTGAAAGGTTAACGTTTGTATGGGAATTTACGAACGTGTTTAGGAGTCGAAAATAAAGTGCATGAATTGAACAAAAATGTCTTACCTTGCCTCATTGATACCTCGGTCAGTGTTCGTGTGGTGTATTTTGGCCGTTTCATCACGATTCCAGTGGGTTTTCAGATTCGCTGTTTTCCTCTCTATATACATATACAGGAAACGGTAAAAAAATGGATTAAAAATTGGCGATAAATAAGTGTAATTTATCGATTTAAATGTTCTTAAATCATAGCCAGTCTTAACGTCTTATTTATGCTGACAGTTTCGATGACTGTCAGCCATCTTTATCAAAACTTGAAAAATATGAAAAGTGTCAAAAGCCTTAAATAAGCTTCTGACGGTGTTAATTATTTTCGATAAATGCGCAAAGTTACTCTGTAGACGCCCCCTCCCCCCTGGTTTGGGGGTGGAGATCACTTGTGTCCATATGGGAGAAAGCTGATAGGCTACCTCGTCCCTGTTCATAGTAAGAGTGTTCGATCTAATACATATGCTTTCCTTAATTCTGTCAGCATCAATAAGACGTTAAGACTGGCTATGATTTAAGAACATTTAAATTGGCTGTTTATCTTCACTAGCCTGATGAATTTCTTCAAGAAGTGTAATTTATGGTGTTATTCTTTGGCCGGAAAATTGGAATTTTGGGCTTTGTTGCCAAATGAACGGTGATATACAGCGAAAATCGAGAGGTGTAGTCGGTTTGTAATGGCTGTGATGATGGTACACCGGTTGCCGGAGATGCCATTCACACATTATCATGACAAGAAGAAAATCATAAAAGCAAGAACAGTGTTTTCAACGCAAATATGCGCGGTTAGTATCCAAAGGGTTAATCCTATCTAGACCAAACTTTGTTTTTTTTTCTGGTACAGGGGCGGTCGGTTAATCCACCACCTCCCCTCCCGCTCCGCCATAACGTTGCAAGTATAAAGGCTATGACAGCGAGACTTGAAGGATATATAGTGCGTTTTAAGATGTCTCCTGGGAGGTCCGTAACGCAAAGTAATGACGCCATATCAAGTGGTAATAAGGGCATGATAAGGTTAACTGGTTAACGGAAGTTACAAAAGTAATTACTGATGTAACGTTTAAAACACGAGCAGCAGTGTTTTGTCGGGTTTTAAAACCACGAGGCACAGCCGAGTTTTTTGAACGGCTTCAAAAACATTCCTGGAAAAGGGTGTCTCAGGAGAGTTCATAACACTGATGCTTTTGTGAACGTTGGAAATTGACATACGAGAAAAACATTAAACAACGCATACTAATAAGGAGGAGATTTTATTGGGTTTTAAAACCACTGCACGTGATGCTTTATCCGTCGACCATTTGATAGGTCAATGGGCTTATGAATTATTAATGAATTTCTGAAAACCTAGTTTAACTCAAACTCAATTCTATAATTTTTACAATCGATGCATATGCCTGAATAATTTGCTACTTTGAACGGAAAACAATTATATAAAGCGATACTGCAAAATGTACATCTTCAGTTTTATGACGTGCTATATGTTCGACCATACATGCTGGATCTATTTGGCTAGACTATAGCCTCCTGCACAGAAGTTCGTGGGTGAGGAATGAATGCGTGACGAGTTCAAAGAGGGTCTACGTAGGAGGCTAGCTAGACTACACCTGTTTTAAAAATCACAAGACGTGTATAGGCGTTCACGCGGGATGTACAAATAAATGGTAATTCAAACGTAAGCAATCAGTATAGTGAGAATGATGTATTATTCAGTGAGTGACATCAGTTCTGAGTATTACATAAGGGATCCTGTCTTCAAATCAAAGGTGATACTGTATTTAAGGATTGAAGCTTCTGTGTGCAACCTCGTTCCCAGGGCGGGAACGAGGTTGCACTTAAAAAATGAGCACTTTACTTCAATGTAAAAAAAAAAAAAAAAAAAAAAAAAACGTGTAAATATCATTTAAATTATCAAAAAGGTACTGTAAATTCAAATTTTCGTAGTTTTTGCCCATTTACAGGATTTGGAGCAATACTTTAAAAATCATGTAAATTCTATGTCTGATCATGAAACATGTAAATTCTCATAAAGATCCTGTAAATTTTCGAGACGAAACAAAGGCCACCATGTAAGTATCATGTAAATTTTATAAAGAAAACTGGCCAAATCCTGTAAATATCTTGCCTTATAAGTTAAAAAAGGGAGACTGCCTAGATCTTATAAATATCCTGTAAATTCAAAAAGGGAGACTGCCTAGAACCTTTTAATATCTTGCAAATTTAAAAAGTAGGATTGCGCAGATCCTTGTCTGATGTCCTAGTTTCCAATTGTATTTAGCATTTTTAATTTAGCAACAAATACATTTTACGAGAAATTTGTAGACCAAACTTCTTAAGTTTCATCTCTCCAATACAGCTTTGGAAACCTGTTAAAAAGTTCATTACAAACCAGCAGCTTTCTTTCGATTAGCATTAAGCACTTTTCATTGAAAAAAAAAAAGAAAGAAAAGAAAAGAAAAAAAGAGACCATGTATAAAACTGAGAAAAAGGATAACTGCCTTAACAAAAACAAGACCTAAAACATTCCAGTAAAAGAAAGTAACTTAAGTCATTAAATTCCTTGTTCTTCATGGTGAACTTGACCCAGTTAAAAATGGACTCTATGTGGCATCTGTGCACTACAAGAAATAACAAAACAAAAGTAAACTAACAATTAGTAACAAAGTTTTATTTGTAACAAAGACGTTCTGAAACTTGGTAATTTTCAAGGTCGGTCATGAAATCAAAAAGGTACAATGTTCACCATGTCATTTGCACGGTTTAGGACGAAGACAAAAACTAAATCCCAGAGAGGGCTTTGGCCCATAATAACCTTCTGTACACCTGGCCGCGGTTGTTCAAAGAGCCGATAACTCAATCCAGCAGATAAGTTGCCATCCAGTAGATAAAATGTACCCCAACTAATACATTTTATCTTCCAGACAGCGACTTATCCGCTGGATAGTTATCCGCTCTTTGAACAACTGGGATTGATCAGATACCCTAATCACTCAACGCACTGACTCATGACTAACTACATTATTCACTAGATTCAAACTGAATGTAACAGGCTGTGTCTACTACTCAGATCAGCAATGCTGAAAGGCACAGACGCTTTAATTTCGACATTGCTGATCCTAAGAGTACGCAACATGTATGAACTTGTACTAACCGACCTTGTTTGCCAAATTTCCCACAGAACGCAGGTGTTACATGTACAAGAAAGGATAATTTATGTGAAACCCAGATCACTCATTTTCTTACTTCACAGTTTGTCCTCCTAACACCATTCAGTTTTTCGCAGTTCAGCAGCATAGGGAGCAGTACACGAGGTCAGGTCATCTAGGTCGTGTCCTTAAAATGCCTGGTTATAGCTTATCCAGTTCAGACCTGGAAAGTATTGGAACAAAGTACTTGTGCAATTCATGTGGTTTGCTGCTACGAGATGCCATGCAGACTGGATGTGGGCACTTCTACTGCAGTTCATGTCTGGGAAATATAGTTCAGTAAGAAAAGTTTCATTGAAGTTTAACTTTAAGCTTAAGCCGTGGCGCCTTGAATGTTTGCACATAAGCCAACTAAGATTTATGGAATGTGTCATTTATGATTTTGAACGCCAGTCATTGAAGAGAAGTTGTCTTTTAAGGTAGGTAAAGTTTGGACATATTCCAAAGCTTTTATGGGGGTGATTTCCTCGTCTACTTTCAAATATATAAATTAGACTTGCACCCGCCTGACACAGCAGCGATCGTATAGAGTTTGACTGAGAACATTTATACATAGTTAATGTATGGGGTTGCTGTATGTGTGGAATCTTACCATCTTTGCATCAGTGGTTGGTACAAGGATTTTACCATGTAGGTCTACTTTGATGTAGACCTACATGATTTTATCCAAATGATATGAGGGGTATCGAATGGTCTTTGTGAGCATTTGCGAGCATGCGAGCAGTTGTTTATTTTTGCGAGTACAAGCAGTTGTCAATTTTTTCTTGCGAGCAGCGAGCACTTAAGAAAATACAGATGGCGAGCAGCGAGCACTACGATTACTTCGTAAGCTTTGAATCGCTGGCCGGAATCTCTCTTTTATTAATAGGATACGTTGTTTTGCGCCAAGTAATAGCTAATAATCTGGCAGACACCTCCAAAACAGAACAATAGTTACAGCCTGAACTGTTGAAGAAAGACTGAAGCCAGAGGTAAAGATACTTCAACCGTTTTGTTTTAACAATATCGTAACTGATTTATCGTTTATATATGTGTAAAAAATAACTGCAAAGCAGGATTAACGAAATTTCGAGCAATCGAGCACATGTTAACGAGAATGCGAGCATGCGAGCAGTTGCAAAAATTTTGCGAGCACGAGCAAGCGAGCACCAGTGTAATTTAATGGGAGCAATTCGAGCAAAAGCCAAATTTTGGGAGTACTTTTAAATTGAATGGGACCATTCGATCCCCCTGATATGGTCCTGAGTGAACAAACTAAATCTACACGAACACTGCTGGAAAGAGCACAGGCAGCCCAGGGTCACTTTTCTAAGTTTAAATTTACATCCTTTGCATGTAAAATACCTCTACATCCAAATTACCAGCATAAAAATTCATATGAATGTCTTTATGAAACACCTTTTAGAGTGAGAGTGGCAATTATTGTAGTATTCTGGGCAGTCAGAAAAAAAACCAAATCATATGATCTCTTGGAATTAACTAGTAACCGCAAGGAGAGGCCCTCCCATGTTTTCGTTTATCAATAAATCTTTTCTTCGAAAATGTAACTAACTGATCAATTTACTAATTCAAGAGGGAGATGGCAATGGGAAAGGAAACACTTACAGCATTTGATGTTAGCTTGCTGAAACCGTATTGAAAATTGTAACTGAAGTTAATGACCACACCAGATCATTGACGTGATCCACTGTGCTGTGATTTAATTTTTTAAGTGAAACAAGAATCAGTTACATCATGTAGTTTTAATCTAAAAGCTAACTTAAAGCGATGCTTCCAGCTATTGGCTCAAAAACTAAATTTATTTCCACTTCCATAACTACTGTAGATCTCTCCTTAATGGATTCTTGGACATGATTTGAAGAGTCGTTGCCACTTGCACAAGGTTCCACCGTGTATTGGATTGGGTGAATCAAGAGATATTGAACCTTGTTCAATGACCCGATAGTATTTGTACCCCATATTTGATATATCATTTTCTGTTGTGGTAACTAATTGTAGCTGTTTTTCATGTTATAAGCGCACACTTCAAATTAAATCTTGATGATTTGATTTCCCTCTTCTTTTTATCTTTTGAGAAATGGCACAGTTAAAATGACTTGCTTGCAAGACCAAGAAGAATTCCTTCCAAATGAGGTAATCTGTAGCAATAAAAATGTTATTTTTTGTCTAAAATAAGTTGTGATTTAAATCTATTATATCTATTTTCTGCAGTTGATGTATGCCACATCAAGAAGCTGATTACTTCCCACAGTGTCAGGCGGAGATCAAGCAGTTTATAGAAATCTAGCCACAATTAAAATCTGCTTAAAGACTAGAACTATCACAACAGAAATAGTACTAACGAAGAGGGTCCCATAAACCACTAAAATAATCACGTTATACATCGCTTGTAGTTCAATTATTTTTTTGGCTTAACAATTTTCAAACCAGTTTGATTTTTATTTCCCTTTGTTTCATATTATGGAAAGGAAAAAAAAAATAAACTCAGGTTTGAAAATTTTTAAACCGAAAAAAAAAAATTAAATAAATAAAAAAATAAACCACAACATAGATAACATAAGAAGTAAAATAATTTAAAACAAACAAAAAAAATCAAAACTGTCCTGGAAGTGAGTGGACAGTTATTAAGCTAGAAGAACTTAAACGTTGTAAAGCTTATACTAGCTGAAGCCAATGTGCTAATGCGTTGATTGCTGCCAATGCACCGATTCTCAATGTCCTCAATGAACTCAAAAAAGCCTTGTGTGAAGTACCTACTATGAGGCAATACGGTTAGTAGTAATTGTCCTGTAGCTGATAACGTGAAGCTGTGCTACGAATCACTGTGCTATGTTGATTGTTATCGTTGTTTTATTTGATGGGAAAAGTCTTATGATTCTTGCTCAGACGTAGACTCTCATCTGCATGATCCTTGCCTGTTCCTAACTGTGGTCTTGAGTGTCTAGATTAATATTTATCGTTCATTAATATTCAATGTCAAGACAAGGCCTTTCAGAATTTTTGTATGCCTTTCATAAAATTAGTATCTTTTCACTCAGGTCTTGCAAGAGATCCAATGGATTTATAGCTATATAGGGAGAAGAGTTTAACTTAGACTTGGAAATGACAGACGTACCCTTCAAACTAGATGTCAGGACATATACCGAGTGCATAAAACAAAAGAAACTAAATGAAATGAAAAAGATTGCCTAAAAAGATGCTTTTTGGGAAAATGAAAAATTGAAAGCCTGCCGATTCGTCATCTCTGACTAATTGAAGGAATTTGGAAGTCTCAAACTACTGATTTATTTATTTTCTTCATGTCCTAATTGATACAGATTGTTTATATTTATTTTGTTTTTACTGTATTTAGGGACAAAATCAATAGCTTGTTGAGAAATCACATTATTATTAAAGTGCTCACCAGTGCCCATACAATGCGACCAAATTATATCAGTAAATCATAGCCTGTTTGACAATAAAATTGCCATCCTGATATCATTTATTTAGAAAAACATCAATAACTTAGTGCTGTGCCCAGGGAAACAATTAGTCAAAATCACAGCATGTGTTTGTAACATAAATTTTACCAAACTTACACAAAAGCGATGTCGTGAAGTTTTATAATTTGTTTGTTTGTTTTAATTTTTGAATTTAGTACTCTACCAGATGTACCGGTAATCATTTTAACTATAATCAGCAATCTTTCTGATCCTTAATTTTTAGGTTTTTCCTGATAATTTCATGCGACGTGAAGTACAATCCTTGGTGGTCCACTGTCCATTTATGGATGATGGATGTAAATGGAATGGTGAAGTCAGACACTTGGAGGTAAATTGGCCTTAAAAAACGACAACGGCAGTTGTAACTTTTTACATTGGGTCGAAGGTGCACATTGGTTAATTAGCAGCAGCAACAACAACAAAAATACAAGTCAATTGTAACAATTGCACTTTGCACTGTTGGTAATGTTTGGTTCAAAATGTTTCTTAATTTAGATTGGCTTTTGTACTTTTTCAATTTGAAAAATCAGAACTACAACATATAGAAAGAAAAGAAGTAAATTGAAGTTATACCCTTCTGAGTGCAGCACAAATTTGTGAGTTACTTGTAGTCGCTGAGAACGGCAGGTTAACTTTCTTTTAAAGGTATCGGGTCGCAACTACAGGTCACTGTGATAATTGTATATAAACATGCTAAACAGGGTCTCCTAGCCCTAGCCCCATACTAAAAGGCCTTTTCATGCCTAGGACACGCTAACCTTCTTGGTTATGTGCCAGTACAACAGTGACCTGTACTTGTGACCTGTGGAATATGACCTTTGAAAAGACCTTTCCCGATGGGAAAGTGCTTATAAATGCATGCATGCAGTACATGTAGCTGTACCAGTATCCTCTTAAGTTTGAATTGTTACACTGCTTAGTATAAAATTGTACGTTTAAACTGGGCCTGTTCTTTTTGAACAATACAGAATCACACAAACAGCTGTACGTTTCTTAAAATTCCCTGTGTACATCGTGAGTGTGGCGTGTTGGTAAAAAAAGATGAACTTTCAGAGCACTTGGAAAAGGATTGCGTGTGTAGATTGGAAAACTGTGGATTCTGCAAGGGAAAAATCAACCATAACAAGATGACAGTAAGTGTTCCAAATAACAGCAAGTTAACTTGTTGAGCTGAAGACGTCATTATTTGTGCTGGTTTTGTTTTCTGTGAAGCTGCTCATTTAATGCACTTTCCCAGGGCATTCCTCAGTTGTTCAGATGCCTCGATGCTGTTGGAATTGTTTATATAGTTAATAATGAAGTACACAGGATTTATTCTATATTAAGAATGTGGCATTATGGGATTAATTAATCTACAAATAAAAATATTTTTGGCGTACAAAATTTGCCCTAGTTCTTCAGACATAGTGTACAAATTTTACCAAGGAAGGCCTGATTGTGAATTTGACCATGCAGACAAACTTTCTTTTGGCCGCGGGTCACCTTGACCAGTCAGATTCGATCATATTGAAATGAATAGAAAGTTTTCTTGGTGTTGTTTATTATATCATTACGCACCTTGCTGTATTGCAGAACCTTTATTTGAAAAGACTTTGAACTAGTTGTTGGAAGTTTGCCTATTTGAACAGACATTGAGGTTATCGAACTCCCGCGACTGTGATACAATCCTTTTTTGCGTTGGGACGAACGTGCGCGATGCTCGACCAAAGGTTCGTAAGGAAGGCGGATGGGAGTTCTCTGGAAAGTCTTTCAGCATGTACGAAATCGTTCGCGTCTCTTGTATTTCGCGTACGTAAGCCGACTACGTGAAATTATCAGAGACGCGAACGACTTTCGGTATATGCTGAAAGCCGTCAGCGGATGTAACTAAGCTTTTAACCATTTGTAAGATTTACGCCCGGATGTCCTGAAAGTTTCGCTTTGCCACTTAAGGTTCCGGTTCACCTATTTACCTTTATCGGCCGCACTGGTTTCCGTGTTTTCTTCATTTTTTCTTGACCAAAGAATACTGATATCTTCCTTTGTTTGCACATATTGCTCGTTCAGCCCTACTGAGCCTGCGTCACAGGAGCTAGGTGGCAGCCGCTAGTCCATTCTCGTCCCCAGAGCCGCAACGGTTTTTTTTTACTTGTTGAAGATGGCCAGCTATTTACGTCGGTGTAATGCCCCCTCCCCCTGTGATGTCGGGTTTTGAATGCAATCACGTACTGCGCTAAATGGTAAATAAATAACCTTTGTTTGTTTGTAGCTGCACCATGAGATGGAGTGCCCAGCATATCCAGTTGAATGTGAAAAGTGTAGTAAAGACGACATTCCTCGAGCAAAGGTACGTGTAAAACCATATTTTTCTCGTCAAATAACTTTCTTTCCTTGATTAATTCGGCTCTGTCAAACTACATCATCCATTCACCAGATTTTAAGGGGCATCAGTTCATTAAAGCAAAGATAAAATCATGTTTTCCTATTAATTCAGTTCTGTCAAACTACAGGTGTAAACGGTGAAAAATGCCATAACTTATAAACAGAACTAGCTCCATTTTAGGTTTTAGGTTTTGCATCACCGCATTCCTACGTTAAACCAGATTTGTAGGCCCGGGGTATCTGTTATTAAAATTGCCCAAATGTTTTGGCAACGTATAGTCCTGTGGTAGGGTGAAGTAAGCCGGCACCACTGACAGTGTTTTTTTTTTTTTTTTTTTTTTTTTTTTCAATCAGCTTAAAGGCAGGGTTTGAATCCCGTGATAAGCTCTGTTCTCAGAACATCTTTTTAGTATATAAAAATTTGTGTTGGTACATAAATGAGATACATGAACTGTTGCAAACTTAGTGAAAGCTTTCGGATGCCACACAATCCAAGTTCATCGCTAAGAAGAGGGAAAACATGATTGTAGAGTTTCATGAATGTATTTACTCTAGATGCTGTTTCAATAAGGATTTCTGTCGGCACATACTGGAAGACAGCTGGGATGCAAGCTTCAGTTCCCATTGAATAAGGGCTTTCCTGTTCTTGTGATTAATAATTATTATGAAACTTCAATTTACCCTTCCATACTGCGTCTGAAAGTGTACAAGTGTCTAAATATACACTCGTGTATACATTTTCAGGGTTTATTCTATAGTGTGGCATTGCGGATCGCTATGAATAAAAATAAAAATACATTGGCATATAAGGGAACAGTGATGGCGCAGTGGTGAGAGCTCTTTCCTCCCTCCAATGTGGCTCGGATTTGCGTCTTGGACTCGGTGATCATATGTCGGCTGCGTTTGGGCTGAGAGGTTGTTCTTCGACTTTTCTGGCTCTCCCCTCTCCTCCAAAACCAACATTTCCAAAGTTCAATTCGATCAGGAGTGTGGCCAATCAGTGCTCTTTGTGCTAACAAAAGATTATAAAGAAATTAAATTTGCTGAAGTGCATCAAACTTGGGGCAGAAATGTCACCAAGGAAGACAACATGTATATTCCAAAAACAAAACAGTTATGACAACTTTAAAAAACCTTTTGCGAACCTGGCTTATCTTGAAATCATATTTCGCTGCACCTCTGAAATACACCGCCCAGCGAGTTTAATCTGCCGTCAAGGCAACTGACCAGATCTCAAAATGTTAGTTTTATATCATCAATTTCTCATTAATTATTTCCTTTGTTCTGTGCGGAGAGGTTGAAAAAAGTTGAAGGGCCTCCAAAATCTTAGGAGGGGCTTTATGGGCCCTTAGAAGGAAATCTAGGATAAACCCCGATTTTACTCATGTTTAGGGGCGATCTGCACCATTTGCAAAGTCTTACATGGTAGGCAGAGAGGACGAAAGAACGAACAACAATGAGTCCAATGAGAAACAGAACTTTTGAAGGGTGCAGGTCTACTTCATGTTTATGGTATATTATATTGTTTTTAATAAGATTAAACGGGCTATCAAAGCACTTAAGGATAGTAGACGCTGGTCTTATTCTCTCAGTTAACTCGTCTCCTTGCTTATACAGTTGCTGGAGCATCAGGATCCAGTTGTTGGAGATTGTGATGGCGTACAAGGACCTTGTCCTTTCTCGCAGATTGGCTGCCCAAAAACCGAGGTATAGACCAAGGGCTTTGTGTTAGTAACGTTTGTAACAAGTATACAGGATCCGCACATTACAGGTAGACAGCGAGTAGTCCCTCTTTTTTTCTGAAGGATAATCGGACGATCACTTGAATGAAAGCAAAAATTACCTCTCGCGGAGAGATGCGCCCGGAGATGCGGGAAAGTCGGAGAATGAAATTAATTATGCACATAATTAACAATTATTCCGCGAGCACGCGTTGGATATGCCGGATGATAGATAGCCAACGAGGCGCGTAGCGCCGAGTTCGCTATAATCATCTCATATCCAACAAGCGTGAGTGGAATAATTGTTTTACTAAAAACAATCAAGAAATATTGCTAGATTTTGCTGATTGCTGAGACAACTTAATGGTCTCTATTTCTCGGGCATGGTATAATGGCTCATATACCATGGCCGCTAAGCCAATCAAATCGCTCGAATTGCATTATACAATGACAGAGTTTTTAATAATTACAGATATATTATGTGTCGGGAAAAAGTGATCATGTGATCTAGAACCATCGACAACAATCTGAAAACAAGAGCATAGTGTTTGTATACAGAGCGTAGATCATCGAAATTTTGAGGTGAATTTCTGTTGATACGAAAATTTCGAATATAGAAAATTGACTGAACAGAGCATGGAATTTTAAGTTTTCGAAAATGTGAAGAAAAATTTGGGACGGTAGAATAAATGCTAAAAATCAAATAACGGAGAGGAAATGCGCACAAAAGCACAGGTATAAGAGTCTGTGGAAGGACACGATTTTGCGTCAAGTGAAAACGAGCTAGCGGAAGCGGAAGCATATGCCTTCATGTATGTTGGACCTGTGATAACGTGAACATGAAGCACTGAGCTGTGCTGCCGTTTATACTTAAGCTTTGGCATATGTCACTACTGAAAACCAGAAGTTATTGCCTCTAATGACATCCTTCGCGCGTGGCATCTTTACGCCGCAGGTATTTCATGGGTTCACTTAGCGCTGTAACACACACTACAGAGTTAATTCTCTGATCCATTATTCATTGCTAGCTTGGTCGGTTTAAATTTAACGTTAAGGTTACGTGGAATATGTTGTCAATACTCTCCTTTTTTGTGACAGGTTCTCAGTCACACAGAAAAGAAAAAACATCTGGAACAAGCCAACACGTTCCACACCACCCTGGTCCTGCAGTGCGCGCTGCGAATGGGCCGCGAAATGGAGGCACTTTTAATGCACAATCCTAGAATGATGTCCAGAAGCCCCAACATGTTCGCAAACTACGATGCTATTATTTCTGATATACTCGCTCAAGTGCAAACCGGTACAGCGGAAAACAGGGATTTACGCGAGAAGTGCCGAGAGCATAGTGAAAGAATCACCTCGCTAGAGAGAAAACTGGCTTCAGGGAATTTCCCAGCTGCTATGCCATCAGGACAAGGAACTGGTGATTCTGGCGGAAGTGCACAAAACACTGAGATTACACGAAGGCTTATTAACGTCGAAAACAGGACCGCTGACCACGAGGTGCTTTTGGTGGAGAATAACCGCACAACAGAACAGGCAAATAGAGATGTGGCTACCGTTAGGCGGCAGATTGATACTGTACTAGAGACCGTCAGGAGGTTGGAGCGAAGGATCGATTCTATCGAGCACACTCTGGCTCTTAGAAATGTTACCCTAGCTGATTTAGAGGAATACATTAGACAGCAGGAGTTTTCAAGCTATGACGGCCAGTTAATATGGAAGATCACTGAATATGCACGAAGACGAAACGAAGCCGTCAGTGGTCAGCAGGTGTCCTTCTACAGCCCATGCTTCTACACCGGTCGCTATGGATACAAAATGTGCGTACGGATTTATCTGAACGGAGATGGCATGGGGCGAGGAACACATATCTCAGTGTTCTTTGTTGTCATGCGCGGTATATATGACGTGCTTCTCCGCTGGCCATTCAGACAGAAGGTCACATTCATGTTGATGGATCAAGATAACGTGGAACACGTGATTGACGCCTTCAGGCCCGATCCAAGCAGCTCATCCTTCCAGAGGCCGAGAAGAGAGACCAACATTGCCAGTGGGTGCCCCATGTTCTGCTCCTTGACTGAATTGAATAATCACGTCTATGTGCGTGACGACACGATGTTCCTCAAAATAATTGTAGATACTTCAGACTTGTAAGAACGGCGGCTTTCCTTACTTTTATAGGATCCGTACTCTAAGGAGAAAAACCTCCCCAAAGCCACACGCAAATGAGTGAGTTCATTCCTTCTTCAGTTACAGTGTAGTCATCTTCAGAAAGGTTAAACTCGTATATAGAAATCGTAACTCTAGTTAAGCGGATTTCGTCATTTGTGTAGGCGTTCGGGAAATTTTTGTCCTTATAGAGCGCGTTTCCCGTAAAAGTAAGGAAAGCCGAGATAGCGGACATAGTTTTTGCAACCTGGCTAAAGCGGGTTAGTGTGTGATATGCGGTTTTACGTACGCGTGAAGACCAGGGAAAGGAGGAGGAAAAGAGCTAGAGATAATTCACTCTTTGAGTGGCAAGTCCAACGCTACCTTACTCGGACCAGACGCTGATCAGTTTATACTCAGTCGGAAGGTAAGGTGAAGTGGCAGTGCTCAGTCCACGCTCTTTCCATCTGTTTCCACTCTCCACCTGGCCTTGCCTTTCTCCGTTTTCTATGACACCGAAGGCCAAAGTGGCGGGAAAGTGTGACAGACTGTAAGCCTGATCTAGGCGACGAGAAACGGCACCTTAATAAGGTAACCGATATCACAGAAGTGATTGTTTTCGCAAGAACTTCAAACCTTCCCTCAACAAATCTACCGATTTTTGGTCAGGGCAGGGACATAGACACCATCGTGTCCGTTTATTGGCGAAGAAAATAAGTCGATTTCTTCCTCTATGCAATTGCGTTGCTGCGAGTGCTGCATATAACAACTGCACGTTGCGTATTATTGCATTAAAACTTGTTTTATTTTTTGGCGTTAACCAATCGCTAAAAAGTTGCCGTCGGCGGTCGGCAACTAATTAACCGGTAATCTCACTGGTTATTACCGCAAACTTTGTACTAGATCTACCTTAACACCCAGCCAAGTACTGAGCGATCAGTTGAAGTTATTTTAGATAACTTTTTTGAGTGGAAATTGTCATAATTTACTAAAACGAAATTAGTATTAATTTTTTGTATCATGACGAAAATTCAGTATTGTAAGTTTTATACTGCTGCCAGCGTAAATGGGTCCTTTGCAGCTAACGGTCACGTGGTACAAAATCCACCATGTTGGAGAGAAAGCTACTTACGGACACCCAAAACAAAGAATTTCAAGCATGACTGGACGAAGACGCTCTGTTTCGTATGTTCCAGCAAGGTGGAATTTGTACCTGTCCATGTGACCGTTAGTTGCAAAGGGCCGATTAGGAAATTGAACAACCGCGACGGTAATCCAACGAAAACGTCACTTGAAAATTAAGTTCGTACTGGAATAAGCCACTTCGTAATTATATTCCGGCTCGTCTACCTAAGTGGTTGAAGTCCTCTTCAATTGATGTCTTTTAAGCGAAGGATGATAAGTTCACCGTGTTACACTTGCATTCTTGATAAATTTCTGAATTTGGTCATTCCACGTGGTTGTTTTATAAAATGCACGTTTTTTTTTTCTTTTGACTTTTTTGTTGCCGTCGTTTCTGTTGTTGACGTCTTCGGAGAATGAAATTGTTTCTCTGATTATTGTTGTTAAGTTTGGGAGTCAACACTTCGGATACCAGTAGCTTTCTTCGCAAAATTAAGTTTCGTGTGACTAGAGAATTTTAACAAAGCGTTTGATTTAACTTTTATTCTAGTTTTCTTCCTTGGAGAGTCTCATTAGCAATTTTACAATCAGTCTAGACGTTGTTTGTGTAAATCGCTTTGGTATTTAACTATAAATAGTAAACTGACAAATGCTTGAATTCAGTATGTACTGTGTACAGTATGTATATACTTATGTACTATTTCCTTCATTTGTTTAGTTGAACGACGAGCTAGTCTTCGGCATATAGCTAGGTAAAAATAATAACCTGAAATCATTATGCATAAGTAACTTTTCCCAATGTAGTTGATTTAGGGGGTTTGTATTCTGCTGCTATATCTCGCTCAGTGTTGATGACCTTGTGTATGTTGTGTAGAAAACATATAAAGAATAAAGATCATCAAGCTGACGAACTTACGTCTCTTTTATGGATATCAGCAGTCTTTGAACATTCTTGCATGTTCCTGTCAAAAGGGCGGCTTGTTATTGGGAAAGTGCGCCGGGTTGTCAAAGACCCTTCCAAAATTAAGCCACCTTTTAACACAACTCTATACAGCGAAATCTCGATTTCGTTTCAGTGAGCGTCACTTGTGTTAAATGCTTCCTACATGTGGTCAGTATTTCGAGAAACACACCCAGTATTGAGTAATTCAGCTGGTAAGTTATTTCAGTGCTTGTAAGTTCAATATACTACTATAC
Source organism: Pavona decussata (assembly GCF_977016875.1). Taxonomy (NCBI): domain Eukaryota; kingdom Metazoa; phylum Cnidaria; class Anthozoa; order Scleractinia; family Agariciidae; genus Pavona; species Pavona decussata. The sequence goes on along the minus strand of NW_028145624.1, from coordinate 72,284 downwards.
CGATAAGTGAGTTGCGTGGCATACAACGGACATAGGATACATGCAGTATCAGAAATAAAACTTTCTAATGTGAGAACAAAATTCACCGTTGTATTCAGTGGATAATGCACCAGTCAATTGAAATCCCAACCCCCCGACCCCCGGGACATAGCGGGGATGTAACGCCTCCAAAGCCGTGATTTAACGCTTATTCAACAACGCGTTGACCCCGAGGGGCGGGGAAGTTAACAAAGTGTCAGTTTGACCGGGGCCATTGACTGGAAGCGGGGGCCAACAGCGGGAATTTAACATTAACGAACATTAAGCCGAGTCCTTACCCTTCTAATATTTATGCATATGTGATTTTAAACAAAAACAGTCACAAATGTTTCCAAAACCGGGTATGTGACTCGGCTTAATTCAATTATATAGATAATTTAATCGAGCTTATTTTACGAGACGTTTGAGTTACGGGTACACGCGCAGTCATCAGGATCGGATTGGAATTTAGTCACTCAAAATGGCCTGTTCCGCGTCCTAACTGGTTTGTTAGCAACAGTTTGTGTCGTTATCCAAGAAGACTGCCAGCAGCCCCAAGACAAGACTTCAACTCAAATCAAAGAGGGAAGAAGTGAGCTCGTTATATGTGCTGAATCACCTGTGCCGGTTTGATACTAAATCAAAATCTACAATGTGCTGACAATTTAAACATTGAGAATGATGTATTATTCTAGAAAGTGACGCAGGCATACTCCTATCAGGAGTCGAACCTAAGACCTTACCTGGAAATGATTAGCTATAGCACGTAGCGGGGATAATCATCGCCCATGGCTGTGCGTTGAGCCTCGATGAAGTTGTCTCGGCTTTCTCTGATCTCTCGTTGTGTCCTTCAACAGGAAACTTTTCAGTTCGTTGTCGCTCGCGCTTCTTGGCTCCGCTAGCTCCTTCCAGTTTCAGTAATGTTGACTGATGTGAAGGCTTGAAAGTCTGGCGTGAAAATGGGATACACCCTGATGCTTTTGGCCCAGGTATGAACGTATGAAGTTATGCAACGGTTTGTTTGAATAACTGAAGAATTTGCCTTGCGACCAGTTTTCATGGTGACAGGTTGATGGCAACGTACTGCAGGCGTATTAGCTCATTAGTGTTGTATTTAGGTTCCTGTTTGTATGTAAAAAAATTAAACCTGGTTGTAGTGCAGATCAGTTGCTGAAATAATCTTGCTATCCTAGCGTCGAGTCGATATGCGTTGGCGCGATAGCTTTTTTGTTCACCTAGACTAAGTTTGTTTTATTTCGGTTCCTGTTTGTATAAGGATGATTATACCTGGTTATAGCACAGGTAGCCCAAGCTATATAATTTGTGTTGACTTTTGTAACGTAAACATCAGCGTCACTTATTTCGAGGATCAAGATAGCGAAATTATAAGGGTTTGTACGGGGAAAAAATATCGAATTTAAAGGCAAAATTAGGAAATGATTTTTTACCAAAAATTTATCATGCAGCTGAACTCGTTTGTAGTTCCTTTTGTGTCCTGTGTCGTTTCTAGGTTGATTTGAGGCGATTTCGTGGAGTTTCAGTTCCAACGGCTTTTTTCTATATATACCCACAAGGTAGGGGAGTCCGCTAGAGGAATAGCCTGCGAGCGCAGACGTATTTAGTTGTCGGTTGTATTTATAGGCACCCATCCAAAGACTGCGCAAATTTTCATGATACACTTAAGGAGGAGTTATGTAATCTAAACAATAAAGGTAAAGAGGTTTTTGTTTTAGGTGACATAAACATAAACTTCTTAAATTACAATAGAGATAACCAAACATCTGATTATCTAGACATGCTATTTGGCTTGGGTTACATGCCACTGATCACTAAAGCCACACGTATAACAGATCACACCGCAACGCTTATTGATCACATCTACACAAACGTGCCTCAAAAAATAACAAAAGCAGAAATGTGTTTAGCTGACATAACAGATCATTTACCCGTTTTCTGTACAGTAACAAACGGCTTCCTCTACGCCAAGAAAAAAAAAACATTTTAGGGACTTTTCTCGTTTTAACAAGGCCTTGTTTTTAAGTGACCTCTATATATTTTAATAACCTAGTCGATGAAGATGTTAATCAGAGTATGAATAAATTAATGTAATCAATACGCTACAATCCTCATCTGATAAACATGCACCTATGCGCAAATTATCAAACAGAAAAAGAAAACAGTCAGCTAAACCGTGGATATCTAACGCCATTCTGAAATCTATAAAACGAAGGCAACAACTTTTTAAAACTCACTTCCTTAGTAACGATCCCAATAAAATAACCTATTACAAAACTTATAATAACAAATTAAACCGAATTAAGGATGCAGCCAAAAAGAGTATTTTCAAAAAACAATTAAGATTAAATAGTGAAAATCTGAAAACAACATGGAAATTAATCGGCATCATAATAAACAGGAAAAAAGGTTGTGGGCAACCTCCAATTACAAAACTGATTTATAAAAATAGGTGTTACACCGATAAAGCCAGTATTGCGCATCAACTTAATTCACATTTTATTAATATTGGTTGTGAACTTGCTGACAAACATCCGCCGAATAATGATGATAATAGCCCTATCCAATATATCAAACGTTCTTTCCGAGATAGTTTTGCATTCCGCAGTATCCTTGTCCACGAAGTTTACGATTTATTAATGGGAACAAACCTCAACAAATCCACTATCGGAGTACCTCAAAAGTTTATTAAACTATCTTTAAGCTATATTAGTGAATGTCCAACCTACATTTTTTACCAATCCTTACAACAGGGTATCGTACCTGATATTCTGAAAATTTCTAAGGTTACACCAATTGACAAAGGAGGAAAGGTTACAGATCCTACCAATTTTCGCCCTATCTCAACGTTTTCAACGTTTTCACAAATATTTGAAAAACTTATACATAAGCAACTTAACAACTATATTGAGAAGCAGAAAATCCTCTATCAATTTCAATTTGGCTTTAGAAAAGGACATTCAACCGCAGAAGCTATAACTGCATCACAAATACACTAAGAAAAGCCATTGATAATAATTTATACACTTGTGGTATTTTCTTAGACTTTTCAAAAGCCTTTGATACTGTAAACCATACGATCTTGCTGAGAAAACTGGAAGCCTATGGAATAACGTTAATAATATTTATCGCCTACAAGTGTTGAAATTCTTGCATTCATGGCATAGAGGCCTCCTGCCTGAAGTGTTTGACAACATGTTTCAATATGCTAGTAATATACATGGCTACAACACAAGATATGCAGCTAACCATAATCTTTATAAGCCGAACGTACGAACTAATGTAGGTAAACAATTAATCTCCTTCATGGCAACCGATATTTGGAAAGACCTTCCAACTCCTTTAAAAACACTCATACAAAGTGTGTCTGCTTTTCCGAAACAAATTATACGTTATTTACTGTCAGAACAACAAATGAACTAATTTTCTTTTATGCTGACCTCGTAACATAAGTTAACATTTTACAATTAATAAGTTTTTCGTTCCTTTTGCTTTTTCATTTTTTTTTTCTTTTTTGTCTTTTTTGCCTGCTATCTAGAACCTAAATTAGCCAGGGAGCTAACAAGATAACCAAATGGTTCATTTAGCTTCCTTGCTTGCACATTATTTTAACTAATAATTAATTTAATTTTATGTATTACCACTACAAGATTGTAACAATCAACTATGTATATTGGAAAAAAAAAAGCACAAATAAAGATATCATTATTTCCTAACGTCGCTTCTCTTGGCCGAAAAATAAAAGTGCCAGATTTCTACAAACGCTATGTGGATGACACGCTAGCTGCAATCAAAGACGAAGCCTTTCTGGTGACCTTGTCGAATAACTGTCATCCTTCCTTATCTTTCACCATGGAGATCGCGACTAATAGTAAGCCGCCATCTGTCGGCATTGAAATTTGTAAGAAAGGCTGTAAGCCAGTAACAAGTGTTTACCATAAACCAACAAATATTGGTGTGTTCCTTCACCATCAGAGTAATGTCGATAACCGCTACAAAAGATCTCTAGTCAAGACAATGTTAAACTATGCTTTTCGCTTGTCGTCGATCTGGGATCTATTCACAACAGAATGCGAACGCCTCAAACTGATGTAGTCTTAGCTCAAGTACCGTTCTCTTATCAACTCAGTCTACCATCGCCCACTTTGTCACTTCTGTGACGTCGCGAAGCACTATTCCGACGCCTCATGGTTACTGAGTCAAATGCAAAGTCATTCTCTTTCATAGACGAGAGGTCAGCTGACGTAGTAAAGAAATATCTCTCTGATTTAAGCAACAAAATTGACCACACTCTACAGCCGGTTTTCAGAAGATGGTGATGATGGTAAAGTGCAGGAGCCTAAGCCACCCGTGATCAATGAAGAGTGCGTTGTGTATAGATGTAGATTTCGTTGGCTACACCAGCGGCCATCTACACCAACGGATTGACGAGCATCGGTTCTCCGCCATCGGAAAACAATTGGTGACCTGACAAGCAACGTCACCGTCCTAAAGAAATGTCAGGAAAGCTTGATTGTTTAATCTTTGAAATGCTGTGGATCCGCACGAAGAAACTGAGTCTAAACACCCAGTCAGACTCCATTCGCGCGAAACTATTTGTTTAACCCAGTGAACGGGCATAACTCTCACTTTGTAACAGCCCTCTGAAATAAACACCCGACATGCAGTTACTTTTAGTCTTAATTTAAATTATTCTATTTCACACCTTTACTTTCTCTATAAATTATCTTTTCTGCTACGTTCTTTACTTGATAATGGTGCCAAGATGACACCGAGGCGTCGTTTATTTTTTTATTTTTTTTCGCTTCTTTTTATAGTCAACTGTATTTCTAAATTTAATCTTATTAGATACTAATGTTAATATTAATATTATAATGTTGGGAAGTTGTTTGTTTGCTATTGATCCTGTTGGTAAACCCATAGGCAGATCGTGATAATCATAAATGTTAACAAGATAATGCAGCTGTCACTTCGTATCTCTATTAATAGAGTTAAAATCGCTGTTAATGTCTCTCATTGTTCAATGCAAAGTTCATTCTTTCACCTTCAGTTTCTACTTATCATAATCTTTAAGTCGTCCTTCAAAGGTTGATTTTCTGAGGCGCCCTGTGGTATATTGTACGTGGATCGCCTCTTGAGGATCAATGGCATCTTGCTGGGCGATAGTCATGGTCTGTTTCTCCGTGTGCTGAATCGTTCCACCTGGCCTTGTACCTTGGGGTGCAATGGGGTTATTCGTTTGTGCTGGAATCCTGTCTGTAATGCGAATTCTATGAATTCGCATTGAAGTGTTTGCGAAGATCTCCTTAAGTTTCTTTCATTGGTTTCGAATGAAGGTGATGTGGTGAATTCGACCTCTGAGTACCTTTGCGTATTGGTCAGTTATGACAAGGGCGAGCTGTCCATTTGGAAATGCTCCGCAGAAGTCCACCTCTGTGACTGCCCATGGTCTGCCTGGAAGCTCAGTCATTTTGGCTGGCTGTATTGGCTTCGAGTTAGTGGCTATTTGGCATTCGAAGCAATTTGCAGGTTCATGCCTAGCCACCAGTATTTGTGCCTAATCAGCTCCTTTGTCTTGGAAAGTTCTAGATGCCCTTTATGTGCTATCCTGATAATCTTCTCCGGCGCGTAGTTGCGTTGGTGGTAAGATCTTGTCAAGTCGAAGAATGACATCTGCTTCGTAGAGTTCAGCTTACAGGTCTGTGTAGGGTTGTAGCACGGGGTCTTTCTTGTCCCAACGTCCAGACTGCATGGCGTTTCTCAGATGCTGCAATTCTTGATCCATCTTTGTTTCGGCTGCGATTTGTTCTAGCAAAATGACATGGTCTACTTAGGTGGCTTCTTTATCATGCTTCTCTATGTTGTCCTTGGTTGTTTCTGGTAGCAGGTGACGAGACATGTAGTCGGTGACGTTCTCCTTTCCGGGGACATGGATCATTGTGAAGTCGAGGTTCTGCATCTTCGTGGTGAGTCGTTCAATCCTAGGGGAAAGTTTTGCTTGTGCGTTGTTGAAGAGAGTAAGCAAAGGTTTGTGGTCGGTAGCCAGTTGGAAGTGTTTTCCTTGTGTCAGGTCCATTTGTAGCCTTGATGTCACGAACTCTGCTGAGAGGGCTTCTCTTTCCAGTCGTAGATGACCAAACTGTCGCGTTCCGGGTAATATGGTACAAGAACTTTTGCTGAAGTGATTACAGTCTTCAGCTCTCCTCTAAATCCAAGTTTCACCCTAGAAATATCACACGTACACAGAAACCGAAACCCAGATGGTAAATCAAAGAAAGGAATTTTATACCTTTCACGGATGGTGTCAATAACAAAGTCAGAAGCGCGAATGGAATTAGACCAAAACGCAATATTGTCCCCTATCCTAAACGGACTAACGTCCGAAGACTGTTCAAAGTCAAAACAATCATTTACTGAGTGACTTATCTGATCTGGTGGAAGTCTGGTAGTTGGGACAGTTATTTCTCCAGTGTCCTTCCAAACCACAGGCCAAGCACACTCCTCTACGTCTGAAGGATCCGGGAAAATAAGAGCCTTGACAAAAATGAAGCGCTTGGCTGACGGAAATACTTGAAATGAGAGTCGTCTTGCGAACCCAGAGATTGGAAAGACTGAAAATTATGCGACTCAGAAGAACCAGGCTTATTAGAAGAACCCAACTTTGGACGCACTTTGGCCTTTCTGGCTTCGACAATTTTCTTAGCCGTCTTCTCGGCTTTGGAAATACGTTTTTCATCCTCCGGAGTATCCGCAAGATCGTCCGTCAAGTAAGCCGAAACCGTAGCCCAGCCGAAATCCGACCGCTCGGCCAATTTATTCAGCTTTTGACGCTCTTGTATAAGATTCTTACCTTCTTGAAGCTCTTTCTTAGCCTTGTCCAACTTGTTATTGTCAATGGCAGCAATAGCAGACTCAAACAAAGCTTCTACAGACTCATTAAACCTGAACTGTTTCTCGTTACCGACTTTTTTCCACTTGAGAGATTGTTCTTGTTTGACTTTCCTAACGACTGATTGCACACATTCTGCTTGGTCTGCCGAAATACTTCTTTTAAGGTCGTCAAGCTTAGAATCCACTTTCTCCGAAACCTTTTCCTGAGATCGCGCTAAAATTTCGACCAACTCTTCTTTATTCATCTCTAAAGTAACCCGAACGCTTGAAAGAGCGAGACCGAGATGAAAAGCCTTGGCATTCACACCTATATATACTCTTAACACTCTGACTCACATACCAGCGCACACACCAAACAAACATTGGATACCGATGAGAGCATATTTTCCCGCTAAATCCAACGTCAAGCGCAGGAAAATACATCTCTGGAAGCTTCCTTCTGCTCCTTGGTCCACCGAAAATTTGCTTTGTCTATGGTTAATCGTCTGAGCGGTTTACATCTGCTTGAAAAGTTGCGTTTGTATCCAGTTCGTCCTTACTCTTTGGCCGGGTACACTCTTGTACTGCTTTAATCTTGTCTGGGCTTGGTTTCAGTTCATCCGCTCTGAACATGTTCCCATAGAAGTCGCATTTCTCCTTTTTCAGCGTCAGGTTATCGTCTCTTCATTTCGCTGTAGTAATGATTGTAGATTCGTGTTGCAGTTGTTCCAGGCAATGCCTTCAACCATGATATCATCTCGGTTGTTCAAGACGCGGGGAATTCCAGAGATTATCTTCCCCATCTCCGCATCGAATAGATCCTGACTGTTAAGTCCGTCAAACGCTTAGCGTGTATGTCGCGAATTTCCCCATGGTGCAGAGAATGTCATTAAGTGAACTGGTGATATCCATGGTTCAGGTCTAATTTACTGAATGTATTGCAATCCTTGAATTCGTGTATGAAATCCTCTGTGATCGGTGTTTGAACCTGTCCGAGTTCGATTTTTGTCTTCGCTCTATACCTCACTTGGGAGCCTGTTAACATGCTATTTTTGTTTTGTCGCGGTGTTTCTTTGAATACAGTCACTGATTTTTACTGAACAGATGGGGTTCATTGATTTTGGATGTGACAATTTCAATCTTTAGCAGTCGTTCGTTTTACGCTTGAAATCCTTCAAGTCATCCATCGATTTCTTGATTTGACGTTTGAGTTTAATTCTTCAGATTTCATCGCCGAGCAGACGCATGGATCTTTTTGTTCTCGTTGATGAGGGTGCCTTGTAATACAGAAGTATTTTTGCGCGGGTTTATGACTATGCAGGAAAAACAGATTTGGGCAAGGGCCATTGGAATCCAGAAAGAAAAATGGGGTAACCAACCCTTTTTCAGAGATAACAGTAATTCTACAAACTTTTAAATACATAATGTGATATTAATTGAAGGTTAAGGATAAGTTGTTTACCCTCAATTTTCGTTTTGGATTTCAACAGCCCCCTTTATTAACTTTAAATTTTTATTGTTCTTTCTAAATACAACAACTACAAACTATTCGACCCTACTACAAACTAACATACAGTGTTACAACAAATATCAACCACAAGATGACAATACTACACATTATCACTACGTTAAATTAAAATCAACCGGGAAATCAAATAACACTCGTCTACACTAGATTACGTACGACAAAGATAGACACATATGAAGAGCGCCCATACTACGAGCTAGCATATGGCAAAAGCTTCTCCCACTTCTTGAAATGTTTTATTTGTCCCGCCTACTTGGAATATGTTTCTCCACATGGTATACAGCCTTGATTTGGGCCTCATAAACCCGCAAGGAGTCCCGAGGCACGATATTCAATTGCCACTTACAGATACACAAGTTTCAGATGTCACTATCAGATGATATATAATAATAATTGAACTAAGTGGAGTGCAGTTTGGTCTGAAATCATACGCGTGATTTCAAAATCGAACGAGCGCACAGCGCGAGTTCGATTTGAAATCACAAGTATGATTTCAGACCAAAATTGCACGACACAAAGTTCAATTACCACTTTATTACACCTATTTTGAAATCACAGAGTATCATTGTCAATATTAATATTCTATTTTTGTTACTTCATTTCCATTTTGATGGGCGAAAGAAAGGATGCGACTTAGAGCAAAAAATGGTGCAATTTGGGAATAAATCGCACTGTTGAAAGCCAATCAGAGTGCAGGGATCACCAGTGATTTCAAAATGGGCGTAATAAGATATTAATTCAACAACCCTTGCAAAGATCTTCATTTCCTGAATAGTCATTACTGCGCAAAATCCGGACATCTCAAAATGCGCAGAGCGTATGCGCAGGAGCAAAAGTAGAAACGTTCTTGGCTTTTTGAAGACTGACCCTAAACGTTTCCCAGACTGAGGGCTTCTTTCTGACATATGGCCTTAGCTTTAATCCTTTCCACTCTCGTTTTGGGAAGACGTTACTGTCAAAGTGTAAATAAACAAAGTAGTTGCAGGGGAATCTCGCTTTCGTATTGTGTTATTACGGAGCTTGTAGTTGAAGGCGAGATGGATTTCAGTACAATATTTAATTGTGTAACTGATTTTTGAAGACTTGTCGATGTAAAGAAACAAAACCGTCATCTACTTACTTCAAGTGTATCCCGCTAAATAAATATGAAACTGAAAGTGTATTTACTGTAGATCAGACAAGAAGTCGTTCAAGGAACGATGGAAAATTCTTGAGAACAGAATTTGACGAAGTTGGATATAATCGGGAAACTTGAGGCCTGCTTACCCGTGCGACTTTTGTTGTGCTCAAGTTACAGTTTCAGTGTGAACAAGAGACTATTTTAGCGCGATTTGTCACCATGCAGGGGCACCCAACGACAGTTTTCTCTCAGATCCTTTGAAACGCTATTTTAGGCTATCTGGAGTGTCTTTAAAGCTCTGTAGGTTCATTTTAGGTTGCGCTATAATTTTTTTTTATCTGTTCGGTCATTCTAGGGGAACTTGAGTCTTTTCGAAATTACTAGGGCATTTTTGTCCATTTCCCGAAAACCTTAGGTCTTACTTCCTTTCCGAAAATTTTAGCTGACCTAAAAACAGCATTTTTATCAATCCGAAAACACTAGCCCTTAAATTTCCCACATCACGAAAGTTCGAGGTAAAGATTCCCTTTAGAAAATTGCTCAGGATTAACGGCCTTCTGAACAGATAATTTACCGAAACGATCCGTTGGGTGCCCCTGACCATGATACAATGTATCTCAGTCGTTTCGAACAAGCTTGAAACTTGATGCAAAATTGCGGGTTTCTCAGACAACGTACAGTGACTCATCCTCAGAGACCCAGGGGCAGTTGGTCGAGTGGAAGGGATTTTCGTGGGCGAAATTTTACTACAAACGTTCGCCCACGAAAATGACCAACTGCCTCTGGATCTCCAAGAATGACATCGACTGTGATCGCGCTGAAATCGCAGCTGGTTTACACATGCGATTTGAAATGCGGCATTAAGCAAGAAAAATTAAAGTGAGGGTGCGGAAATGTTGCATCAAAAATCGCTCTTGTAAGAGGGCCTTTAGGTTTGTATCAAGTTTACTGAACTTGTTATTGTGTATACCTTTGTAAAATATTTCCTTTGTAGATATGTGATGGTAGAAAATAAAATGAAAAGAAATTTTCCGGATCAGTGCCATATCGCGAAAACACTTACGTATTTGCAGTCAAGTCCCAAAGGACCGTTCGGGCCCATAAAAAGAATCAAAGGTACCGAGCGCTTCCATTGAATTTATAATGACTGACAGCTGATCCCAGTATCAAGGAAACACCTTTATCCGAATAGGAATTAGATCTGATGTTTTATTTATTTAGCTTTGTCCAATATGGACAGGGGTGCTGCAACAGCTAAGGCCAATTACTGCGGACCCGGGATATACGGGGTATACGCACAAAGACCAGACGACAACACCGGGAACTACGTCCCCTACTCTTTGCGAACAGTGAGTGGGTTCTTTAACGTCCCACGGAGTGAAAACAATGGGTCGGTAATTAATATGGAAAAGGCCTTCCAGAGTCAGTTTCTGGCCAGATCAGGCGACGTGGTGCGTCACCACCTGTTGTGATATCCGTTTTTTAATATAACGAACAGAAGTTAAACGAAGACAACACTTCATTGGAGAGTAGGAAGCGAAGGAATTATATTTTAAAAAGACGTCTACTTATTAAAATTACAAGCTTTCATTGCTAAATTCTCGACTGCATTCAATGGAAACTTGCTTGACACTTAGCAGTCCCTCGAAATCATCATATCGATTCAGGACATAGTCCCGTCCCAACCACTCATTCGTTTATTGTTTTAGGGTACGGTAAGAAGAGTAACGATTGGTGGCCGAACACAGTATACGCGCACGTTATAGATTCTGTTAATGATACTATTAAGCGCGCGCTAGGGTTGTGGTACGTAAATACGGCGGTCGATAAAGTGATCCCTCAATTTTACATCAAATGGATAATGATCCTAAATAACTAAGTTTCTCGTTTCTGGACTCTTTTTCTTTTCTTTCCGAGCAAAAAAGTCATTCGTCAAGACCTTTTGAATACTTTTCATCTTTGCCGTGAAACCCAATTAAAGCCACGCAAGCGCATTTGACCAAAAAATTGCGACTGGTTGTTTTCGTGGAAATGAACTGTTTTCTAAGGAACCGCTCATTAGAATTCCGTGAAATTTGGCATGAAAATAGTTCCCTAAAAGCGTAACTCGCCTACAAAGAGAAACCTAAATCTAACAGAGGGTATCTTCACAAAACATTAAAATGCAAAATCAATATTTACAGGAGATCTCTCTGTTAAAATTACATGAAAATAGTGCAACTGTGTCAGTGTTTTGTGAGTTTTTCTGGATACAAAAAATGGGAAAAATCTAATGGGTACATTTTCTAAAAATAAAGGAAACCTACTATTTATGGACGTTTAATAGTTCGCTGCGTTGCCATGGAAACGGTACTGAGCTCAACAAGACGTATGAAAATACATTCGTTCTTAGTTAGTCTTACACCATACCAATGTTGGGCGTCCAGAAATACATAGTTTCCAAATTACGTCTTCTAACACCTGTAGACTAAAAAACTGTATTCGGTCACCTTAACTAGTGTAGCCAGGGGCGGATACAAAAAATCCAGAAAGAGGGGGCCGAGGAAACTGTGGCGAGAGCACTTCTCCCATAGCAACATTCTATGGCGTACGATCCCCGCCAAAATTCATGGTTTAAATTTTAGGTTCATCATTTAAATTTTCAACCTCAACAATTAATTTTACAGCTGAATTAGAAATGGAAATATACTTCATAATAGGTAACCGTTCATCCCTTCAAAGCAGAGAATCAAAAAATGAAAAGGGTCTCAGAATGTATTTCGTATCCAGGGTTACTTATAGTATAAGTACTGCCTCGGCTACTTTCATCGATACTCTGACGTACAGTTTCGTTTCAAACATGCTGTGTTCTATGGCTTGCCTCTATTCATCGAAATGTTAAAGGAAATCGCGCAACAACCTATAATTTCTTCTGTGACAATAGAAGCACGTACCACTGATAACTGAACAGCTACAATAGTCACTATTTTCTTCAGTTGCTTCGCCCCTGAAGCAATTGTTCCTTCAGACTTTTTTGTTAAAAGTTCCCAAATTAATTTAAAACTTGTAGTCAGTTGAGGCTCTGAATAACAACATCCACAAAACTAATTTGTCAAATACATTTTACAAACAAGTCAAAAAGTTTTCAAGGGTGTAAGAGTTCACAAACAATCAAATTAAAAGCACTTTTTCACTTACAGTACTGCAACAAGAACTCATTAGTTTCAACTTTTTTCCCTACCTCATTTCGTGGTAGCCGTACAGTTTATTTGTCATATCATCAACAGTAGTGATTGCCTGTAAGAATATAGCATTACGTACTTACCGCGCCCGATATTTCTATTCCGGAATAACGCCAAGGAAGGTTTGTTGTCTACGATCGTCATTTCCCTTTATTGTTCTAGCGATTAAAATAGAATGGAAATAAAAGGGCCGACTACTCAAGCTGCCCGCCTAGTTTCTTGAAATATGCCCAGAAATGGACAGCATTACGAGACTGGCACTCAATTTGGTGAAGCTTGTATCGTTTTAACGGAAATCGCGAATGCAAAAGTTGGATAAGACAGCCCAAGAAAAACATTACTGAAATGACTCACAGAGATTCTAATTTAGGCAGCAACTGAAAATTCAGTGACCGTTCCATTTGATTTCCCATCCGCCGGAAGAAACCTATTTGACCCATCGAAAATTTAAATGATGAACCTAAAATTTAAACCATGAATTTTGGCGGGGATCGTACGCCATAGAATTTTGCTATGGGAGAAGTGCTCTCGCCACAGTTTCCTCGGCCCCCTCTTTCTGGATTTTCTGTATCCGCCCCTGGCTACACTAGTTAACTGACAATCGTTACTCTTCTTACCGTACCCTAAAACAATAAACGAATGAGTGGTTGGGACGGGACTATGTCCTGAATCGATATGATGATTTCGAGGGACTGCTAAGTGTCAAGCAAGTTTCCATTGAATGCAGTCGAGAATTTAGCAATGAAAGCTTGTAATTTTAATAAGTAGACGTCTTTGTAAAATATAATTCCTTCGCTTCCTACTCTCCAATGAAGTGTTGTCTTCGTTTAACTTCTGTTCGTTATATTAAAAAACGGATATCACAACAGGTGGTGACGCACCACGTCGCCTGATCTGGCCAGAAACTGACTCTGGAAGGCCTTTTCCATATTAATTACCGACCCATTGTTTTCACTCCGTGGGACGTTAAAGAACCCACTCACTGTTCGCAAAGAGTAGGGGACGTAGTTCCCGGTGTTGTCGTCTGGTCTTTGTGCGTATACCCCGTATATCCCGGGTCCGCAGTAATTGGCCTTAGCTGTTGCGGTATCCCTGTCCATATTGGACAAAGCTAAATAAATAAAACATCAGATCTAATTCCTATTCGGATAAAGGTGTTTCCCTTGATACTGGGATCAGCTGTCAAGGTGGACAACAGAGAAATTGTGTCTGAACCGCGACAGTTAAAAATAGAATACTGATGAGAAAACAAACTACGTAAGGCTTGCTTGTCAAACCCCGGATTTGCTTCAAGTCGTCGTCTTCTTATACGCCGAAAGAGTGACCGACGAGGGACGAGGTCGGACTCCCACAAAAAAGGGACTTTGAGAAAGTGTTGGCAAACTCTACGATAAAACTTAGGTCTTCATTCTGACCGGTTCTCAATTAATCACTTGTAAATACTGAAAACAGAAGACCACTGACGACAACTAATACAATGATAATCACCAAACTGTGAGGGATAAAAAAAAAAAAAAAACAATTTCGTATTAGCAGCGGCTGCGCGTGTGTCCGGTAGGTCTCCGCGGACCTGAAACACACTGGGTCTTCGGGCATGAAGTTGCTATAAAATATTTATCAGTTTGGTCTGAGGGGAGGGGTGGGGGAGGGGGGGTTGCATTTTGTACTTCCGTATTTCCTCGAATTATAGCCGGTGGGATTATTCAGTAATTTTGTGTGTTTCTTAGAAAATGGAAAATCAAGAAAGCGGACATTTATTCAAGTGCAGACTCACACATCGGACCATTCAAGGTATGTCTCACTTTTAAATATTATAACTGATTGTTATTAAACCCATAGCTGTTAGTTAAATTTTTACGGCGCATTTTGAAATAGGAAGGTCCTTGTTTTGGCGCTTTAGTATATGTGTGTTGAAAATGCTTCGGTTGCGTCGCATATGATAAACAGTGACAAACCCAGAGGTTGCCGAGACTTGTTACTGAAAGTATTAGTATATTCGTGGCACTGCCTATTCCCTGCACTCAGATAATGGCATGATTAATAAAGAGCATTCGCTTACAAGGTGGAAGAATCGCGCGAGTGGAGAAAACAACGGATCTCCCGCCCGCTTACTTCCGTCTTCAGTTACGGTGACCGTCACAGCGGTACGCATACCGCTCTGTTTAGTTTTGCGCGCTTTTTCTGCTCGTTCCGTTACCAGTGCTTATATGACCTTGTTTTCTTCACCAAGGACAGAATTATTGTGAGCACAATTACTGCAAGTCATTTTTAATAATATAGTCACAAACTGAACGTGCGTCTTAAGACTGATAATATTTTAAAACATTTTTGACACTGGTCAACATATTTCTGGTTTCAGTTTCACTTTCAAAGTAATATTTGAATCAGGGTGAAATTGTCGTTTGTTTTTAGTCAGTATGCACTGAAATATCCTTGTAACGTAGTCTTGAGGCTAACTATTAAATTGGTGTCTGTAGATCATTGTATAAATTGTTTTAATTTGTCACCCCCGCGATGCTGACTTCGGTGGCTTTCAAACTCAGAGTAGTGGAAAAGCAGGAACTCACTTAATATTTTATTCCGAGTTATTTCCCGAAGCCTACCAGTTGTCCTGAGAAAACCGAAGCTTACGACCTGAACAATTGATAAAGTGCGACATCTTACAAAAATTTCCAAGACTCTTTCTTCGACTTGATCAAAGCCTGCATCTGGTTTCGGGGCGGTTCTAGCTACACCTGGCTAGCATTGTTTCCGATGAGCGTCTTGTCTTCACGTTCTCCACGCATAAAGCCTTGGATTCGGTCATTTCATGTTGATGTACCAAAATTTTTTAACGCATGCAGTTGGATGCCATTGTTTTGCTCATTGAAACTTTTGTTTCTTGACGTTTTCGCTAAAAGTTTCATTCTCTTTCCGGCTTGACATGAACGCCGTTCCTACAAATTCAGTCACCCTGGATAATTCGGACTTCTTACAGAAGATGTATGAGCTGGAAAATCGCCACTTAGTTCAAATTAAGTCAAGAGACGTATATACACGCCTGGCTGGTACAAAACTGTAATTTTATTAGCCGGGACACTTTTCTGTGATTTCATAAAAAGCGATTGCAAATTTCGGATCCAAAAAGTAAATTGTGCACGATGTCTGTAACTGAGAGATTCAGTATCTAACAAGATGCCCCTCTAATGGCATTACACGGAATGCTTAATGTAGCCCCAATTATTCCCCATTGTATGTTTCGCAGATATTTAAAAAATATCCTCCCTTGGCCATTGAAATAATTGTCTGAATGGTTTTATTCAGATATATTGCGTGATACTTATCGTTGTGTTACTAGGAATCATACCAGAAATAACTATGCAATAACGTCATGACCCCGCTGAACTGGTCTGGCCTCCTCTAGCTCTAATTCTTCGCGTTGATCATTCGATCTGTTTTTTTAAAGCGGATTTTCTTTGCTGTGAACTCTCCCAATTTCCGCTGTTTCAACTGTCGAGTACTACCTAGAAGTTATTATTTCGATTTACTGCTTGAAAAAGGTTGGTTTTCTCTCTGAAAACGGCAGATCCGGAGTCGTAAATTCAGACATGTGGCCGCCATTGAACGAAAACAACTTTTCCAAATGATGATTTGCTTTGACGTCACACAAGTAGAGATGAGTGGGTCCCCTCCCTCGTGATATACGCGCAGATAATGGAGTTTGATTGGGCCGCTTTTGTTCAAGACAATCAAAACAATAGATCCCTTCTGGGAGAGGGAAGAATTTAATCTAGTTTTAATGAATAAATCAAATGATGATTTGACGTCACACAGAAGTGATGAGTGGGTCCCCTCTCTCGTTATATGTGCCTGAAAAATAGATTTTGATTGGGCCGCTTCTGTTGAAGACAATCAGAACAAAATATCCTTACTAGGGGAGGACAGAGTTTAATGCATAAACAAGATGCCTGCTACACTGGCATTACGCGTGATGCTGGGGCTGATTCATTTATTCCAACTGTATGCTTTGCCGATTGATAAAACTATCCTTGCTAATGGAATAGTTTGAGTCACGACGATCGCGTTACGTTGTTTACCTTGTGTTACGCGACTCAGACTTTCACCGGAAATGTGTGGAATTCCATTACGATAACGTAAGCTTCTCAATGACCTCTTTTCAGTCTCGCGTCGTGGTCTAAGACTGTCAAACAAAGCACGATTCCTTCGCCATGAACTCACCAATTTCCACCGTTTTAAATGTCGAGTGCTTCTTAGAAGTTACTCTTTCGGTTTCCCGCTTCAAAATGGTGAAATTTCCGTTTGAAAACGGCACACTTGAGTCCAGAACATGTTATAAACAATATGGCGCGACAATTTAATGCACTTTTAATTAAGAAATCAAATGATGCGTTGACGTCACACAGGTAAGGGTGAGTGGGTCCCCTCCCTCGCGATATAAGCGACAAGAATGGATTTTGATTGGCCTGCTGTTGTTGAAGACAATCAGAACAATACGTCCCGAGTAGGAGAGGGGAGAGTTTAATGAATAAATTAATGTACCGATTTGTAGCTACGAGGAAGAAAAAAAAAAAAAAAACAAGATGCCTGCTATACTGGCATTACGCGAGATGCTGGGGCTGATTCATTTATTCCAACTGTATGCTTCGCCGATTGATAAAACTATCCTTGCTAATGGAATAGTTTGAGTCACGACGATCGCGTTACGTTGTTTTCCGTGTGTTACGCGACTCAGACTATCAGCGGAAATTTGTCAAATTCCATTACGATAACGTAAGCTTCTCAATGACCTCTTTTCAGTCTCGCGTCGTGGTCTAAGACTGTCAAACAAAGCACGATTCCTTCACTAAGAACTCACCAATTTCCACCGTTTTACGTGTCGGGTGCTTCTTAGAAGTTATTCTTTCGATTTGTCGCTTCAAAATGGTGAAATTTCCCTTTGAAAACGGCACACTTGAGTCCAGAACATGTTAAAACAATATGGCGCGACTTAATCCGTCTTTAATAAATATATCAAATGATGCATTGACGTCACACAGGTAGGGGTGAGTGGGTCCCCTCCCTCGCAATATAAGCGACAAGAATGGATTTTGATTGGCCTGCTTTTGTTGAAGACAATGAAAACAATACATCCCGAGTAGGAGAGGGGAGAGTTTAATGAATAAATTAATGTACCAATTTGTGTATACGACGAAGAAAAAAAAAAAAAACAAGATGCCTGCTTTTCTGGCATTACGCGTGATGCTGGGGCTGATTCATTTTTTCCAACTGTATGCTTCGCCGATTGATAAAACTATCCTTGCTAATGGAATAGTTTGAGTCACGACGATCGCGTTACGTTGTTTTCCTTCTGTTACGCGACTCAGACTTTCACCGGAAATGTGTGGAATTCCATTACGATAACGTAAGCCTCTCAATGACCTCTTTTTAGTCTCGCGTCGTGGTCAAGGACTGTCAAGCAAAGCACGATTCCTTCGCCATGAACTCACCAATTTCTACCGTTTCAAATGTCGAGTGCTTCTTAGAAGTTATTCTTTCGATTTGCCGCTTCAAAATGGTGAAATTTTCGTTTGAAAACGGCACACTTGAGTCCAGAACATGTTATAAACATTATGGCCCCAAATTTAATCCGTTTTTAATAAATAGATCAAATGATGCGTTGACGTCACACAGGTAGGGGTGGTGGGTCCCCTCCCTCGCGATGTAAGCGACAAGAATGGATTTTGATTGGCCTGCTTCTGTTGAAGACAATCAGAACAATACACCCCGAGTAGGAGAGGGGTGAGTTTAATGAATAAATTAATGTACCGATTTGAAGCTACGACGAAGAAAAAGAAATCGTCCCGTTTTTAGACACGGTATGCCCCCTCAGGGCATCCCGCGTAAAAAGAAATCGACCCGTTTTTAGACACGGTATGCCCCTTCAGGGCATCCCGCGTAAAAAAAAAAAAAAGAAATCGACCCGTTTTTAGACACGGTATGCCCCTTCAGGGCATCCCGCGTAATTAATGTGCACATTTGCGACACCGATGAAAAAAAAGATACCCGACCGAAACCTAGACACGTCATGCCCTGCGGGCATTCCGTGTAATAACTTCACAAACGTGTAGAAAATTTGTTAGCAAACGGATGAGAAAAAAAAAAAAAAAATACCTGCGACGGGTCCGGTACATTAATTATTCTTGGCCGCGCACTCACTGGTACTTGGTTTCAACTATATCGCCGACATAATGCTGGATTTCATGTTGGTCAGGTGACGCTACTGGTCGAAGTGCATTTTTTTTATGGCTATTACGAGATCGAAATCATACGCTAAACAATTTCGTATAAGATATGTGAATATCTTTACGACCCATGGTCCACCACCGTCGGAAACAAGTGACAACGGACGACAGTTTATAGCATCTCACTTGTGGCCCCTATGTGAAGAAACAAGTGGAGGGATGGAGGAGGCATCTTCCAAAAAGTATAGCTCGGGCTGAAGGAGTATTTGCAGTGTATTTTTGGCATTCCGGATAAACCCACCACACATGCGCGCAATGGCTTTCGATTTAGAGACGGAGAAATGAAAGCGAAAGTTAAACTTTGTGTAGAGTCTGTAGACGGGAGGCGGCATGCTGAATATTCAGATTTATTCCAGCTGACAAGATATTTGAGATATTGGTGACACAACACAGGCAAAACAAGTTACCAACCCTTTTGCAACGCAGTCATGAATAGAAAACAGTATTAATTCGTCTCAAGGCGTCCAGCTTAAGCGAAACATCACTCATGTAAAGAAATATGAGGAGCCGTAACTGGATGATGCAACTTCAGAGAAACAGACCGCTGAGCTCTGAATAAACAGAATTGAAAGGACCGGTCGCGCGGTCGGGCGGAGAGGGGAATGGAGCAGAGAGTCACTCAGGTCGCTAGCTGAATCTTGTTTGAATGTTGTAGGAAGCCGGCTAAAAGTGATCCGCAGACTGTGTTTGTCTTCTAATGATCACTGCCTTAACTAAACAGTACCTAAATGACACCAATGAGACAAAAGATAAGGAGTATTTCAAAAACAGTTTATGGTTCGGTTCCAGAAAGCACTGTTATATATCTCTTCTTTTTGTTCCCGTAAATGTTAGTGTGAAAAAAATGCGAGTAAAAACGGGCAAACTGGTTGGCTTCAGCCCCCCTTGTGTCCGACTGATGTTGCTCGTAACTGACAGTACTAACTGCAGTAATGTTGAAACTCTGGATATTTCTGCGCAGTAATGCAACAAGGCAACAGATCCGGACAAAGAACTATTTAAGTGCCTATGAAATAAAAAAAATAACTTATGCTTATTTGAAAGGCCTTTCAAAGAGAACAAGAATTCAGTTGTTTTCAAGCTTTAGCTTATTAATTTACTGCATTCTTGACATGTTCAGATCAGGCATTCAGATAGTACAGAGTGTATGAAAGGCGTCAAATCTATAAGAATTAAAAACATCAAAAGAGTTTAAAAGCGCAGAGGTCAACTATTTAAAGTATAAAATCACGACTGGTTATAGGCATTTATTAAAGAAATAAAAAACGCGCCGAGTGCATTGTTGACTTATATAAGCACGCGGAAATTTTTAAGAACGCGAGAGAAGTGCAGAGAGGCACGAGCCGTAGGCGAGTGCCTCTCTGCACTTCTCGAGTGTTCTTAAAAATTCCCAAGTGCTTATATAACTCAACAATGCACGAGGAACAAGTTTTTTTATTTCTTTTATAAAATATAAACAATCGCAACTCCTCAGACAAGTGCGAATTTTAATGAATCAACATCAAGTTTCTCCTTACGCGAGATAACGCGTAATTTAATAGCGCGCGCTCTTGCCGATCACGACAGGGCACGCGACAGCGCGCGCAATCAAGTAAAAAGTCAAACTGTTTTAGTTTTTCGTCTCGTCGTAAGCAAGTTCAAGAAGTTAACTACAAGTCAAGTTTAAGTTTAAAGGTGTTGAGAGACACGTTCAAGTTAATTAAAAGTCTGGAAACATCAGTACAAGAGACTGTTCTTTGCGAATCGCTGGAGTGACAGCGCATTCTGTCTCTGAATTTCTCAGATTTTTCACAGGCAAAAAATCTGACGTGTGCTCCGTGCATATGTACAATTATAATGCACGCACCATACGTATGCTTCGTGCTTTGTGGAGTTATACAGAACTCAGTTTGACCAATCACAGCGCTTGCTTGACCCTGGCTATTTTATAATAACAAATCTCGCATAGTTGGAAGTAAACGGAATTGTAAAACCCTGACTGCGACTGTCACAGTAAGTGAATTTCCCCTTCTAGTTGTGAGAATATTATAGTTTGCTGACCTTCACAGTAACCTCTGGGTGGATTATACATAGAGACGTAGCTGAACGTCCTGGATCAGCGGCACTGGTTCGACACTCAGACGGTGTAGATACTCAGTGGAGAGCTTCCAAGGAGGTACGTTGGTCAATTTGTGCCAGTGGTGCATGTTTCCTTTCTCATCTTAATTTGGCCTTTTAGCAACTGGAATATTTGTTAGAGGCCTGCAGCCTTTTTATTTTATTTTCGTATGACCTGTTCCTTAATAAAGTAAATAAATGTCAGTACACTGAGTGGGCTTGATCGAGTTTAAAACCTTTCTGGGGTTCTGGAAATTTTTAGCAAAATTAAAATATGATCACAGCTAACCTCAGCATTTGTTTCCACACCGCAGCATTGGTGGTCTGCCGCTCTTTACTTTACAAGACCACACGTTGCAATACACCACAGCAAACCTTAGTTTCTACCGTTTTGAATCATTGAATGGATATCTTTATTTATACACGATGTAGTATAATAAGCTTGTAGGATCGTATAAACAAAGAGTAAATGAAAGAACAAAATACAAATCTTCGTCAGTATAAAATTGGTTAGTACATCAAAAGCTGCTATGTACAATATGAAAGAGACTTTGCAAAAATACCACCATGTTCAACGGGACGGGAACGGGGACGGGAACAACAACGACTTAATACAATGCTTATTTAACCCGAGATCAGAAGTCCTTTTCAGAGTTGCTTACCGTAGATGCTGACGTTGTTAAAAAGTCGCGAAATTCATTATAAGCATAGCATTCCGACTATTCTCGGTATAACGGAAACGTCTAGCATACTTTACGATTTACCGGCTTCCCGGCCTTTGTTTGCGTTGGTCCTGTTTATTTTCCCAGCTTTGTTGCCCAACTATCTGGAACGGCGTTTGTTCTTTCTTGTGGGATACAAGGACTAAGCACTTCTCCTATACACAATGTAGCTCTGATGCTGTTGTTCAGTTCTGTTTCTGAAAAGTTCGAACAGCTTTCTCTAGTCACAGCAGATTTTGCAGACCTCGTGGTTATATCACTGCCTGAGAAAGTATTTTATGCATTTACATTGGAGTATGTTAAAGATAAGAGCCGTAAAGAACAAACATCTGTATTCTTTCTCTCAGT
Source organism: Pavona decussata (assembly GCF_977016875.1). NCBI lineage: Eukaryota > Metazoa > Cnidaria > Anthozoa > Scleractinia > Agariciidae > Pavona > Pavona decussata. The sequence continues at coordinate 50,064 of NW_028145624.1, read as the reverse complement.
TGTACCAATATCTGTCAATATCTGAAAACAGTACCTTGGCGGTGGTGCACTAATTCCAATGCGCCACTGGACTATCCAATCCCCTTATAAGAAAAGAGAAGGCTGTAGACGACCTGTTTCATGCTAGTACATAGGAATAAGCATAAGCTAATGAAAAGTTGTACAGTACTTTTGACATTCTTGATGAAATAAGCACGAGCGCTGAACAGGCGACAAACGCAGGGCAATCAGTGCTGCTTAGCTCTTATACATATGCTTGCATGGTCTTATCTTGCCCAGTTCACGCTTCTGACATCATCGCCCCTAATTAAAGTACAAGCATAAATATAATAAAACTGAAAATAGCCTCTTTTGGCCTGTGTTCTTGCATATCCCTGTTCTTGTTGCCTTGTTGGCACATCCTGGTTCACCCGCATTCTTATAAATGTTTGTGCTTGTCGTACATGGGTGAACCTGAAGCTTGAGATGTCTACGTCTACGACGCCTATACTTATGTTTGGGTTTTGGCATTTTTGTACAAATTGCTGATTATGATCAATGCCAATTTTCTCGAAATAATAGAATGAGCAACTGAAAATATAACCAAAATTATTCATAGACGACAAACAAACTTGTTTTATAATGCAGGGAGGAGTGCGACTGTTTAGAATATCTAGATCAGTATAGGTTCACCATGCAAGATCGATAAGACCATTCACCCTGGCACTAATCGATTAGTTACGTATGAGTTCGAACCGTACACGGTGAGACTGAATTGTTTCGTATGCCAACTACGAGCTCTCTTGCTTCGTCTGCAACGAACGAATAAGGTCAAGGAACCTCTTAGGATGCACCGAATAGTAATGACGAATCACTGACCGTCCTGACGTATACGATGGAATATACGATACGATGAACCAATAGTCAGCTGAATAGTCTACATTTGAAGCGGAACTACAGCATCTCATGCTCGCTCGTCGTTGTGTCCGACTCAAACAAGGACTACTGATTATATCTTTCTTTATGTCTATATTACATTTTTTTTAGTACCCCGTCCGTAAAGTTAGACAAAGATGACTTACTTGACTTAGTTCCTTATCTCCTCTGGGAGAATAGGGCCGTTGACTTGTTTTCTCCATCCCACCCTGTCTCTCGCAGCGATGACAGCCTCTCCCCAAGTGTCAAAACCAATCTTCTGCCTCTCTCCTTCCACAGTCCTTCTCCAGGTCTCTTTCGGCCGCCCTCTTTTCCTCTTCCCCTCCGGTGTCCAAGTTAGGGCAATGCGCGGGTTCTGATCGCTGCTCATGCGCAGGACATGCCCTATCCACCGCCACCTCCGCCTCCTAATCTGCTCACTGATGGAGCAGGTTTTTGCTCGCCGTCTAACCTCTTCATTTGTCACCTTCATTGGCCAATAGATCTTAAGTAGTCTACGTAAGCACTTGTGTAGGAATGTGTCCAGCTTTCTTTCGTCCCTCTTTGTCATTCTCCATGTTTCACATACATAGAGTAACACTGCTACGACATTGGATTTGAATATACTGATCTTAGTGTTTTTGCTCAGTTGTCCACTTCTCCAGATCTTAGTTGGTTTGTTAAATGTTCCTGTAGCTTTCCCTAGACGGTGCTTGATATCGTCCTCAGCCCCTCCATGCTTGGTTATTCTTGCTCCTAGGTAGTCAAAGCAATCCACATCCTCTACTTCCTGCCCATCTATAACAACTGTGTTGTTGCTGTTGGCGTTGATTCTCATCAGTTTGTTTTTCTTGGTGTTAATCTTTAAGCCTGTTCCTTTACCATTACTACTGAGATGGTTAATCTTCGACTGTATCTGCGTGAATGTACTTGAGATGAGAGCTACGTCATCTGCAAAATCTAAGTCCTCCAACATAGTTGTCAACCTCCACCTAATACCTGTCCTTGTGCATTCGACTGATCTTCTCATCACCCAATCAATCACCAAGAGGAACAGGAACCCGGACATGTTGCAACCCTGTTTGACGCCTGACTTCACTTCGAACCAATCTGATCTTCCAGCACCATCTACCACAGCACATGTGCAGTTAGTATACATGACTTGCACCATTTTCACGATCTTAGTTGGTATTCCATAGCACCTCATGATCTTCCAGAGAGTGTCTCTGTGTATGCTATCGAAGGCCTTCTCGTAGTCCACAAAACAAAGGTAGAGGCTGGTGTTCCATTCGGCTACCTGTTCAATTATATTTCGCAGTATGAAGATCTGCTCAGTCGTGCTCCTTCCTTTTCTAAAGCCAGCTTGTTCTCTTCTCAACTCAGCATCCGTTCCAGCAACAATCCTCTTGATCAAGACTCTTCCCAACACCTTGGCGACAGTAGACATGAGGGTGATACCTCTCCAGTTTCCACAACTCGTCAAGTCCTCTTTCTTGGGCAGTTTGATGATAGGCCCCCTAGACCAGTCCTCTGGAATACTTTCTTCCTCCCATATTTTGTTGAATAACTCATACAGGACACTAACTGTGGTGTCGGTGTCAACCCTCAGAAGGTCTGCCGTGATACTATCAAAAAACGGCGCCTTTCCACTTTTCATGTCCCTCAATGCACTCCTAATCTCCTCCCTTGTTATTTCTCCTGTATTGATGCTGTTATTCACTACGTCTGCCTCTTCCATCTCAATAACAACTTCAGGAACTGGCCGGTTTAAGACTTCCATGAAGTGCTCTTTCCATCTTGCTTATGCCTCGTCTTTCTTTAGTCAATAACTTTCCTTCCTTGCTCTTCACCATTCCTGCCTTTCTTGGCCCTTCGTTGCATAATCTCCTGGTTGCTACATATACTCCCTTCAGTTGGCCCAGACTCGCAGCCTCCTCTGCTTCTCGTGCTACACCGTTAATCCAGTCTCTCTTATCTTTCCTGAGGCTTCTCTTCACCTCCTTGTCCTTTTCTCTGTAGTCGTTTCGAGCTTTGTTCTTCAGCCTCTCCGATCGTGCATCTCCTATTTTTCTTTTTCAGTCTCCTTCTCTCTTCGATCTTTCTCCAGCTTTCCATACTAATCCAGCTCTTACTTTTCTTCTTTCTTCGCCCTAGTACCTTCATTGCAGTATCAGTGTATGCAGTTTTGATCTTCTGCCACGTGTGGTCTATGCTGTTGCTGTTGCCTTGGTCAGGCTGTTCACTAATCCGGTTATCATCTTCATCCATGTCGTTCTCATCTGTCATCTGTAGGATTTGGAATCGATTTCTCAACTCGAGCTGAAGCTGTTGTCTAATCGCAGGCTCTCTCAACTTGCTCTCCTCAAACCTGATGTTCCCCTCCTGCTTCTTGCCAGTGCTGTTCAATTTGAGTTTAGCTTTAGTTATTACAAGATTGTGGTCGCTTCCCACATCAGCCCCCCTATGCGCTCTTGTATCTTGCACTGACCTCTTGAATTGAGACCTGACTACCACATGATCAATCTGGGCTGACCGTCTGGGGAGGTCCACGTGTACTTATGCACATCCTTATGAGGGAACATGGTTGATGTTATAGCAAGGTTGTTATACGCACAAAAGGACACAAAGCGGTCGCCATTGTCATTCCTCTCGCATATTAGACCATGTTTCCCAACAATGCCACTCTCGCCCTCTTTTCGTTCTCCCACTTTGGCATTCCAGTCCCCCATCACCAAGAGCATGTCGCGCCTGGGAACTGTATCCAATACCTTCTGTAGTTGATCGTAGAAGGTCTCTTTTGCCTCGTCTTCTGCTTCATTGGTTGGGGCATACACTTGAACAATCGTAGTCTTTATGAATTTAGAGTGACATCTGGCTGTTATAATCCGATCACTGACTGGTGCCCAGCTCTCCAGACACCCACTGGCATACCTGGACATCACTATTGCTACTCCACTTTGGTGAACGTCATCTTCTATACCCGAGTAAAGGATAGTCTCTCCAGTTTGAGTTCTCAGCCTTCCAAATCCAGACCATCTACACTCGCTAACTCCCAGTATACTGATCTTGTAACGTTGCATCTCCGATGTAACTTGAGCTGTTTTGCCAATGCTATACATTGTCCGTACATTCCAACATCCAATTCTATACATAATTTTAGGACTAGCCAACGACCCTCTCAGTCCACGGGCTTCCTTGCGGGTTTGGCCCGCGTCCGTCATTCTGCCATCATCCCATGTAATATAGTTATCCACCGGAGTTTGGCATGTCGTTGTGCTTGATCCAGTGTAGGTTTTCGTCAACAAATCTCTGGTTTCCGTAATCAGATATTTTTTACGGTGTAGGGTGATTGGCCCTACGACCAACTCCAATGGAGAAGGTTGGTGTTTTTTCGGGATTTTCCTTCCCCTAGGTAGCTGTTTTGCTGGGCTAACGGGTACTACCCCCCGAGTTTGATTTTGGAGTTTTCTTTCTCCTAGATGGGCTGCTTTTCACAGCTAAAGAGCCCCAACTGCCCTCTACTATCACCATCCCACTTAATAGGCTGGTTACCCTGACGTAGTTTAGCCGGTGGGTCGACACCGTTTCCCGGGGTGTGGCCGCTGCAGTGTCTGCAGCTTCTAGGAGCCATACGTCAGAGCTGGGTGTTGCGTGTGGACCAGTGCAGCTCAGCCACCCTGGGAAGGGTGCGACCGCCTCCCTACAAAGGTACTACCACAAGCGAGCACCCCATACACCCCACGATACGATGAACCAATAGTCAGCTGAATAGTCTACATTTGAAGCGGAACTACAGCATCTCATGCTCGCTCGTCGTTGTGTCCGACTCAAACAAGGACTACTAATTATATCTTTCTTTATGTCTATATTACATTTTTCTTAGTACCCCGTCCGTAAAGATAATTGTTCCTTATCATAAGCTATAAATAGGCTATCTTACATGAAAACAGCTTTAAGCCAGGACGCACGTGCACACCGATTAACGACCACGCCAGCTCAGCTCAGTCACTGGTTTAATGCACGTAGAAGGCGATTCATTTTGGCAGTCCCAAACCGACTGCGTGGTACAGATCCATAATAGAAAATTTTAACCTATGAATCACTCCCTATAGATCCGGTGGTACTTAGGAAAGTGAAATTACTTGTCCTTCTCGTGAGGTCTCAGTGGAACGAAGAAAGCAAATGTGCATATAATTATATCTGCATTTGATGAAGCGTGTCATTGACCTCAAGATAGTCACTCATTATCACTTTGCGGCAAAGAAGCCGCAGATAGACGGGGGACGCAACAACGGCTGGTTTAGTCATAGCTATGTGAGTGACATACACGTATCATATCAATCTTGTTGTAAAAGCGGATACTGATTCATTGTACGGTTTTTTTCCCGGTGAGGCTCGCGTTGGTTAAGGGAGAAGGGAAGAGAGCAGATTTATATTTGAAACTCCGGAGACGTTTGTGTACTATATTTGCCGTGATCCGTAGCCCCCTCCTTATCTTTCCACAAAAGTAAGGTTAAGTCATCCTTCGGGGATTCCCCTTCGACTGCTGCATGTCAAACGAACTAAGTCAAAAGGAACCAATCAGCGCCGGTTGCGTGGCCGTAAGTCTGTGTCGCCGATATAGAATTTTTTTTTCGAAAGGCAGTTTCTCAATAAAAACCAGAGTGTTCGCATGCTCGCGAAGAATACTCGCAAAGACCACTCGATAACCCTTTTATCCGAAACTGGTCGGTTCACGAAAGTGAAAACTGTACAATGAAAGCGGAACTGAAATTTTAAATTTGCTTTAAGTAGCATTTTACAAAAACCACGTGCCCTAGTTCCCTATCGTTTTCCAGTCACTTTAATTTTGGGGGGAGTTGTTTTCGTTGTTACAGTTTTAAAGTGGTAAGTCTGTTTTTGTTGAACAAAGTTAGAATAATCATAATCCATAATAGCTTCACCATGATAACGCCATACAATCTTAGGTAAGTTTAAATCTCTGGCAATGGGATAAATTTTCGATTCCATCATGAATGCCTTGGAAGCTGGCAAGCCTCAAATCACGGCGCACCACCATCATTCTTAATATATAGCTAGATAGATAGTCTTTATTTTTACTCGATAAATCTTAAAGCTAAAAGCTTGTGGGGTTGAGAAATTAAACTCGACTCCACATGACTAACTCGACTCGACTCAGCTGTCGACTCGACTAACTCTACTTCAGACTCCCCGAATTTTTTTCAAACGGGATGTCACTTTTTTCTTTACGATTCCAAACCAGACACTGACCGGAGCGAGAACGAGAGAGGTTGTTTTGCCGAATCATCCAATTCAAATTGTATGAAGGTAGATTTTGTGCATCACTGCCTAAATTGACAAGCAGTGTCTTGAGGTAAAGGATTTCTGCTGGAACCTAGCTATACAGGGTGCAGAGGAGTCAAATTTGACCTTTATACCGGCTAAATTCACCTGGTAAATCAAATTTCTTGACACGATTAAAAAAACCGTCATGTCATCAGCTTCTGTATTTCGGATGATCATTACAAACGATGCGTAATCACAGGGCGCCCACACAAATTGTGTGACCGTTTGTATTTTGGGAATGTCGAAAATCTTCGTATTATCGTACTAGATTGCGATAAATATTCTCATTTAACATCAAAATAAACGTATTTTTACCTTAAATGTTGTGCGTTGTCGTTCTTGAGGTTGAAGACAGCAATTTTAGCGATTTGAAGGGTTCGGCGTTGGACGTTCACTCGAAAAAGTGAACGTCCAACGCCCTCTTCAACCTCAAGAACGAAAACACACAACATTTAAAAATACGTTTATTTTGATGTTAAATGAAAATATTTATCGCAATCCAGTACGATAATACGAGGATTTTCGACATTCCCATTCATTTCCTCCATAAATATAAAATACAAACGGTCACACAGTTTGTGTGGGTGCCCTGTGACGTAATAAGATCTCATAACGCTTTGTCAAGATCAAGCACAGGGAGTCCAGAAAAGTTGTGAAAAAGAAATAAATTTATAAATTATTTGGTCCAGCGGGTCGAAAATCCATGAGGTTAGCGAGAAAACACGGAATCCATATTCGTATAAGAATCTTTAATGATTAATATTCGATCTGGAATTGAATCAGCAAATACATACGATGATTAAAGACGAAACTAGTTATAAAGGAAAGTAAAATTACACGCAGTTGCGTAACATACGCTGGCAATGATCCTTGCTTTAAACCGAATATATGAAACTACGAAGCTTAGAATAACAAATGAAAAGATCAAACAAACTTACTTCATGACAGGATTCTATGTTAACAAAAACAGATCACGTCCAAAACCAAAACTTGTAAACCGAAAACGCTCCGAATAGCAGCAATACTAAAATCTAATCCGATATCCGACCGATTGAATTAGTTACATATTTTGACAGCATTTGCTATGATCAAACGGAAATCAGGTCTCTTATAAAGTTATTTAAAAAGTCACGCAATCGTCAAACAGTCGCACAAACATTATTGACTTACCTGGTTCGTTTCTTGTGGTTTTCTATGGTGCTCATTTGCATAAAATTTACGCGACAGCACTAATGTCATGCACTGAGTTGTGTGCGAGCGGATCTGAGCTCTGCTGACTATATTATATATAAATATTGACAAGCTTGTCAATATATATATACCACAGCTAAAGTTAAAAACCGCAAACGTGTGGGGTTTTCCGCCCACGCATTAACCTTTTCATGTTTGTAGCCAAGGTTAAGGCATGTCCTAAAACAAGTATCATGGATTTTGAACGGCAGTTACTTTTCTAAGGCCTGGATCCAAAGACAAAAGTAAGTAACATCAGAGTCAGTCGACCAATGAAGTTGTAATTCATCATCGACAGGTTGTGTACTGTCGAATTACATAACCCACTGGTCGCCACTTACTCAATCATCGGCGTTATCTTTTGACTCAAATTTATATTTTTGGCTGATTACTGAGATCTTTTACAGATCCTTGCAGCATTTTCGTTTGCGGTCCCTTGCTTATTGTTATCTTTTGGTCTCTGAATCACTTTCCCATATTTGCTAGTAATGACCAGAAATCGTTTTAGTTGATCAGCCAGACACGCTGTCTTGACTCGACAGCATAATTTTTTTTTTGAAATATTTGATTTAAATTCTCTTGATACGTTACAATTCATCACGTCTATTCAAACCGTGAATTGTAATTTTTTTTATTTTATTTTACTTATTTCCTCATCCTTTGGTACCACCTTGTAAACGTCATTTCCGCTGCTCCCATGTATTGCAACATCCTCCATGATATATATTGTAATTTCATTTATATAATTTAGTAACATCTAAACCTGAAGAAGGCTGGTTTGGCCTGCTGAAATATTGTTCCTCGCGAAGCGAGGTTAATAAATTTGTCGGGCCGAGCCGGCCCGAGCGGAGCTAAGCCGCGCGAATTCGAGCGAAAAATATATTTATATATATGTATATATGTTGATATATGTTTATATCTTTGAAGGTGTCCGCACAATGACGTCAGACTGTCTGGCGTTGTCTGGAGCAAAATTTGCATACATCGAAAAAAATATGCGTGCATGATCAAATTTCAACTGCAATGTTCATCAATATTCACTGGATACAGAACTATCTCTCCAGAATCTTTTCCCTTTCTTTTAGAAATCTTTTTTGTGAAATAGTGCATTAAAGAAATTACACGCTTTGTGGCCGCGGTAAATAATTTTCCGTGGGAAATAAATTCATCGAACACGACAGCGCTGCACGCCCGTTGTACATTACGTCGCGACAGAAATAGATAACTACGAAAACACTATGCTCATAAAAAAAAAATCTTATGCGCCTTTTAATCTCCTCGTTTGATGCTACAATACGTGTAAAGAGGGCTTTCCACCCAGCCCCAGCTTCGCGAGGTTTTGCGAGTCACGTATTTCTAGTTTTAAAATATATTACGTTGTGTCAGCTTTGCAGTAGTCTTTGGACTTCTCATCGTCTATTTTTCAAGTTTGGCTGATTAGATCTCCTGTGAGATCCAACGTACAAGCAAGCAGGATCTTCGTTCACGGCTTTTGCAGTTTTTTAAAATTTTCATTGAGTCACAAAGATAGCGTGATGTTGTTTCAGTATCCTTGCGTCACGCTATTTATCGTCATACCGGAAATTGATTTACGATACATAATACCACACACATACAGGCCTGTCTCACGTTTTCTATTCTGGTTTTGTAATGTCAATAAGTGTAAGATTACAAATTGTCCTCGTTTCATAAAAAGCGTTCCTACATGAAAACGTTTAGTTAAAATTGACAATCAAACCTTTACTTTTTTGAGAAGTTGATTTCCAGTAGCGTTTGGGCATCAGTTCTACAAAGTGGGTAGCACTAATCTGTGGAACTGTAGACCGCGGAACCCGCGGAACCTGCGGAACCTACAGAAATAACTAGTTTTTTTTCTTTTGTTACTTACATACCAGGTATAAGGTTACAGCTGATTTCATTGCTGTGTATAAACCCGGATTTTATTTATTTTTTAACATGTTTCGACCAAGAGAAAATGAGATTTTCTCCAGATTCGACGGTCATGATTCGACCGAGAGGTTACCAAGCTCATCGATGAACTCGCAAAACTGCACGAAGACTTGAGGTGGCGGGTGATTTATCACCAATATTTGTACGGGAGCTCGATAAATAAAACAGCCAAATGAATGTTCTTTTTACGAGTACCGCATTTGTTTCAAAAATCCATAGATTGTATCGGCAACGTGGCGAGGTGAACCGAAAGAGAAGAAAAGGACGGCAATAACACTTGCGTGGTATATCAGCCATAAAACGACAGTATGTTGCCCTCAAGAATTCATTTCTCTGTTTGGCAATCACCCTCAGCTGAAGTTCAGAAAAGCAAAACATAAGCTTGGGACGTTTGGCAACCAGCCATTTCATATACCAGCATATACTAGAAGCGATGGAATTTTGAGGGATAATTTATGTATACTCTGGTGTATTAAACTGCAAACTTTTTTTGACTTCAAACAAAGGAAAAATGATGAGTTTTGTACGTAAAACCAAGGCGCAGAATCGATCGACACATTGTTGCAATGCTAAGCCGGGTCCCTGTACATGTAACGGCGTGAAACCAGTCTTGGAATTCATCTATATAGAGTTCCGGCTTGCTCCTTATCATCGCCTCTAAAACTTTGTTTTCTCTATCTGTTCCAATACCAGGCAAAGAAACGTTTATGCTAGCATATATTGTTCAAGATATTGTTCAAGAAACCAAACATAAACAAAACAAACACGAGCTTACAAGACAAGATTCTTTGCCGTCCTTTTCTTCTCTTTCGGTTCACCTCGCCACGTTGCCTATACAGTCTACGGATTTTTGAAACAAAGGCGGTACTCGTTAAAAGAACATTACCTGTTTCCTTTATCGAGCTCCCGTACAAATATTGGTGATAAATCACCCGCCACCTCAAGTCTTCGTGCAGAACCTTCGTGATTTTGCGAGTTCATCGATGAGCTTGGTAACCTCTCGGTCGAATCATGACCGTCGAATCAGGAGAAAATCTCATTTTCTCTTGGTCGAATCATGTTAAAAAATAAATAAAATCCGGGTTTATACACAGCAATGAAATCAGCTGTAACCTTATACCCGGTATGTGAGTTGCAAACTTATTTCTCTAGGTTCCGCAGGTTCCGCGGTTCCGCGGTCTGCAGTTCCACAGATTAGTGCTACCCCTCGCATTGACATGTGGTTGTACAATCTCTCAAACAAAGCTTGATTTCTTCGCCAGGAACTCTCCAATTTCCACCGTTTAAACTGCCGAGTACTTCTTAGAAGTTATTCTTTCGATTTACCTCTTCAAAATTAAGGGTTAATTTTCTTTCTAAAAGCGGTATATTTGAGTCTAAAACATGTAAACAATATGGCCGCCAACTTGAAAGAAACCTTATTTTGACTTGTGGCTATGTGACGTCACACAGATAGGGATGAGTAGATCCCCTCCCTACTGACATACGAGCAGATAATGGTTTCTGATTAGGCCGTTTTTGTTGAAGAAATGAGAACAATAGAGGACAAAATATCCCCTCTAATTAAGAGACTGAACAAAATTTAATTCAGGATCAATTAATTTATTCATTGCAATTTGTGACTATGATGATGAAGAAGGAAAAAAAAAAGGTACGCCACCAAAACTTTGGCGCGGTCTGCCTGTAAAAAAGAAAAAAAAAACCGCCTGATCGCAGGTTAATGATTCATGTGCAAGCGTTGATGCTACAATCCCGGTGTAATGACACTGTTATGTTCGCCTGCCACCAGGAGTTCTTTTTTTCGGAGGAGCGCGAAAGAATGGCAGCGCGAGAGTCGGCGGTCGTTATCGGATCGGAACATTGTAAAACCGTAGAAATCGATTACATATCATAAGTGCTTTTTCAAAAAGCGCTTATATTCTGGTTATGTAATGTCAGTTAAGTGTACTGTGTAAGTGATTAGGAAATGTCTTCAGTCGTTTCATCAACAAAACAGACAAAAAGTTTTCCTAAATGAAAATATTTATGAAAGATTGGCAATCATACCTTTACTTTTTTTCATGTTTTTTGCGAAGTGGATTTCCAGTAGCGTTTACGCATCAGTTCGACAAAATGGTGTGATGTGTGTTTAATCTTATCAATGACCTTTCCTCCTACAATACAATACAATACAATACAATACAATACAATACAATACAATACAATACAATACAATACAATACAATACAATACAATACAATACAATACAATACAATACGATACGATACGATACGATACGATACGATACGATACAATGCAATGCAATGTAATACAATACAATACAATACAATACAATACAATACAATACAATACAATACAATACAATACAATCCTTCATTATTAATTCTTCCCGAGGGGTTTTTCAGAATTAATTTACAATATGTGTATAAAATACAACTAAGACTAACGATATAATTGTGGTTCTACAATCTGTCAAACAAAACGTAATTTCTTCGCCAGGAACTCTCCAATTTCCACCGTTAAAACTGTCGAGTACTTCTTAGAAATTATTGTTTCAATTAACCGCTTCAAAAAGGATTCAAGTCACAGTCTTTATGCGTCAGAAATAAATTATCAAAGGCATTCATTGGTGAGCCCGTGGATAAAAACATGTAGTTGGATTGATCAATTTCAAAATAAACCTTACACGAGAAAGTACTTAAGCCTTGTGCTCTGTTTTCAAATGTATGGTGAAAACATTGAAGAAAATGCAAGGGACTATAAGCTTAAGCTTGCCATTAAGACTCTATATAAATGGTATCATTTATTTTAGTGACTTGCTGAAAAGAAAACGAAATCGACTTTGAGACTTTATTCAGTTCAAACTCCACCCCCTCGCCACAGAAAAAGGTAATTTAGTTTGGGGGAGGTGACGAGGAAGAAAAGAAGAGAGAGGGTACTGGGGAGAGTACCTCTTCCTCTATTAAAACAATATAATAAAACATGTAACGAAAATTGGTGGGTCTTCGTTTTCAAGTTTTGGGGGTATTAGGGGTCTTTTTTTTACAAGTCACCCTCCTTTGTAGTTATTTTTGTGTGCTGTGTGTTATTTTTTTTATTGAAAAATCATGCTTAATTTTGCTTTCACTGACAGGATACTTTTTTCTCTCATACAAACCCAAATATTTTCGCTTTCTCCAATTACGTGACGCTGGTCTTTACGTTAAGTACAAATGTCTAAGCAGTAACCGTGGACGATAATCCTGCTGGTATACGTTGGATCAATTGTTGATCTGATCGGCTTAAAAAAAAATACAAATGATAAGAGAAGCAGAGACCGATACAATGCAATTTGCATTGGGACGTGCTTATATTACAAGAATTTGCGCAATAACGGAACTACGTAAAACTAAAGTGATTGACAATAAGGCAAATGAAATAATAAGAAAATAATAAAATTAAAATAAAGGAAAGAATATATGGGAGAAGTGTTTTTCCTTTTGAGATTGGAAAGCCTTGAGATTGAGTCTCAGTTAGAATAGACTTTTTCTTTGGGTATTAATTGCATGTCGCTAGCTGTGTGGTTAGGAGCGGTAAGGAAGTGCCAGTTCTGCGGATGTGGTGGTTTAGATTTAGTGTTAGGGTTATCGATGGTGCGGCGGTGTTCATTAAAGCGGTCTTTCAAGCGTCGTTTAGTCTCTCCTATGTATTGTAAATTACAGCGGTTACAGATTGGATCATATAGATTAGATTTTTAATTTCACAGGTCAGGTTAGATTTGATAGGGCGTGTTTCACCGGTGGTCACAACTCGGTAAATTGATTTTCTACCTCAACAATATTTTCACAGACATGTTTTTCATTTACTGATTACCAATTAAACAAACAATCGCACATTCTAAACGCACTTTAGCTGTATTTCGTGGTAGTCGGAATTTAGTAAAACTGTTTCTCAAACTCATTCATAATTCATCAAGCCAAAACAAAGCAAATCACTACCGTGAAGGAGGTTTAGAAATGTGATCTTAATTATCCTAGCAGTATGCAGGATGTTTGTCCCATGAACCTAGTTTAATGGCCTGAGCTCCCACGAGTCTCCTGTAGCTCAGTGGTAGAGCATCCGAACTAGTAATCGGAAGGTTTTATGTACGACTACTGATAGGAGCACTCGGATTTCTTTTTTCCGAGTATGCCTGTGTCACTTTCCAGAATAATACATCATTTTCAACTGGGATGTTGCTCACTGAATGTGATCAGTCTTGAGTCTTGCTGAGTATGTTAGTTGGGTATCAAGACTATCAAGATACATGCACCTGACCAAATTGGCGTAACCTGATTGGGTCATCAGCTCGTAAATAATTAATAAATTTGAGAAAAATGTTTCCCCCGTCCCCCCAGACCACCCCATCCCGGCAGTTCGGTTAGTTGTGGTTCGTACCCATTCTCCTGCCAATCCTCTTTACTTTGCTTTATCCACCTTTTGTAGCATGCTAAAAGTACAAAACAAAAAGGGAATATGAAAAACCCTATTCAATCAATTTCTTACTCTACATTTTATCTTTCTGGTGTCTTTCATTTTTTTATTGCAGGTAAAGGCAGCAGCATATACGCCTCAGTACATCATATAAGCCAGGTTAGGTCGTCCAGGTCGTAGACAAACAACGCTTGGATCTGCCCTTAAAATGCCTGGTTATAGCTTATCCAGTTCTGACCGGCAAAATATTGGAACAAAGTTCATGTGCAATTCATGTCATCTTCTGTTACGAGATGCCATGCAGACTAGATGTGGACATTTTTACTGTAGTTCGTGTTTGGGAGATCTAGTCCAGTAAGTTAAATTGAAGTGATACTAAGGACTTAATAATAGCATCAGCACCATTAATCCATCCCTTTTCTATTGCTGTTGTCTCTTTGCTGCCATGAAATATTGGCATATAATATTGAGATAAGGTATCTTTAATTTACTATAATAACTCAGATGATTATAGGGATTCTGTTGATCTCATTGGTCGAGGATTGCGTCATATCGAAAGACACTAAAGATGCGATATGAAAGTTTTGCTAATTGTAATAAAAAACTTGTAAATTGCTGTGTTCATGTTGTCGATGTCGATACCAGTATAGATGAACATGAAAACATTAAATTTGCACAAAATTTTCTTTATTTAACAGAATTGCTTCACCAACAAAACGAATTTAAAACAGAATTTGAAGAAATGGAAGTGTTAACGAGATGAAAAAAGGTCTCTAAGTTTTACGTTTCAGTGAGGAGAAAAGATGGCAGTTTTTTTTTTATAAGAAAACTAGTTTGTTGTCGGTTCGAGCGGCTCTCGACCACCAATAAAGGACTTAATTCCTACCTGAAGCAGCTTAACTTTGAGGGAAATTATAAAAGTCCGTTAACCGGTGAAGCCATCAACAAGAAATTGTGTGACAAAGCACTAACACGCGTCATCCTCGAGTTTTACACCCAACAGCAGGTTCATCTCCATCTATTTTGGTGAACGGGTCGAAGAAACCCAACATTCAATCACTGAAGAAGTCAAATTTATTCCTTTTTCTCATCAAGACAACAAAGAAGTTAAGAAAAGTGACATACTGCTTGAGGCATGAGCAGTTTATCGATAGAGCATGTGATCGGCAGACTGCGCATCTCTTTTCATTGATGCGTGACGATTTGAAACAAACAAAATTGACATTTTTCGGACAGTTCTTGTTTTTCTCTATTAATCACCTGAGTAATCATACTAAAACAATTATTCGCCTCAAGCTCAGTAAATATTGGTGAATATTTCCCTCGACGTTCACCAGTCATTTTACTTCGCCTTCGGCGAATAATTGTTAAATATTTTGTGTTGATGGTTTGCATATGACGTCATGGCGGCCAAGTTGGTGTACAGGAAGAATATTCACATATTTTAATCTTTTAAAATTTAACTGACTGGCCAATCCACTTTCAAGGGAGACTGATTACAATAGGAAATGAAACATTTTATAGCGATGTCAGCTTGCTGATCTTATATTGAAAATGGTAGCTATTATGTAGTAAATGCATGACCACACCACATTGACATGATTGTCCTTAATGACTTTTTGGACTGGAACAAGGATGTCATTTGCATTGCAAACAAGAGTCAAAACTCTATTAACTGATGGTTCCAGTCATTGAAGGGTCAAACACTGTATTTATTTCATCTTCCCAATTAACTACTGTAGATGACTCTCCTAAATGGATTCTTAGACATGCTTTGAAGAGTGGCCACTTATAATTAGTATTGCATCGGGTGGATAAAAAGAAGGAACCCAATGTTGAATGAACTTATGGGCATCAGTCTATGACTTATATTGTCGTTAATGTAACTTTGTAGCTGTTTTACATATTAGCATGCATTTTTTGTTTATTTTTAAATTGTTTGAACTAAAAGTATTATATAAGGTCTATAATTTGATTTCACTCTAAGCTTGTTTTTATCTTTTGAGAAATGGAACAGCTAAAATGACTTGTTTGCAAGACCAAGAAAATTTTCTTCCAAATGAGGTACAAACTATATTGTGCAGTATAATATTCCAGGGTTTTTTCTTAAAATAAGTTGTGATTAATGTGTTTGCAATCTGAGTGTTATAGACTATTAAATTTATTTTCAGTTTTGTGGCATCTTTGTCAGTCATCAACGATCAGGCTCAGATTTTATTTACTTCTCACTGTAATCGAAGCAGGGCTTAATTAACAATTTGTGCATTGATTACATTTAATTATCAAGATGTCAAATTTGTTCTTACCTTGGATACTTAGTCTTAATTCATTGGGCAAGAGATCTTATTGATTATATATATAAGGAGAAGTTAAAAACACATGGAATTGACAGACTATTCAGAGTAGATGTCAGGACATTTCCTGAGTGTGTAGAACAAAAACAAATCTAATCATGCTCATTGAAAGAACTTGGAACTCTTATAAAACTTCTTTATGTGTTTGATTCAGACCTTTTAGACACAGGTTGTGAATTTGTTTGTTTGTTCTTTTTTGCATAAAATCAATAACTTAGTGCTATGCCCATATAAACAAGCAAAAAATCACAGTATGTGTTTTTAACATAAATTTTACCAAAATTACACAAAAAAGGCGAAAAAAAAATGTTTGTTGGTTTGTTTGTGTTTAATTTACTGTCAGATCTAGTCCCTGGACTACACTAGCAGGTGTAAACATTTTAATTATCAGCATTCGTCTCTCATTTTATTTTTAGGTTTTTCCTGATAATTTCATGCGACGTGAAGTGCAATCCTTGGTGGTCCACTGTCCATTTATGGATGATGGATGTAAATGGAATGGTGAAGTCAGACACTTGGAGGTAAATTGGCTAAGAATTAACAACGTACGGTTCTAGTTCAATTTTTTTTTTTTAATCGGCTCAAACATTGTACATTGGTTTCTGAAAAAGAGATACAAACAATGTCAGTTTTAACAATTGATAACTTTGTACCTTTTAGCATTATTGGTAATGTTTGGTTAAAAATATTTGTTTCTATAGATTGTTTTTTCACTATATAATAAACTCGTCCTAAATCCTGGAAGACAGTGGTATAGTCCTTGAAAGGCAAGTAGCATTTGGGCACCTAGATGTATGTCCTAGAAAGAATTAAAGTAAATGGAGAATTTTCACTCTGGCAAAAACGTTATAACCTATACATTGCTTCACAAAATTTTGAGCCATTTATAGAAGCTGGGAAAGTATTTAAAGTTAATGAACTGCTTTGGTTGAATTGGAACCTATAACATTGTTTCTAGTTTAATTGTACAGTTCACCAGTATTCTCTTTGAATTGTTACACTACATGCTTATTGTGTAGAATTGTACGTTTAAACTGGGCCTATTCTTTTTGAACAATACAGAATCACACAAACAGCTGTACGTTTCTTAAAATTCCCTGTGTACATCCTGAGTGTGGCTTGTTGGTAAAAAAAGATAAACTTTCAGAGCACTTGGAAAAGGATTGCGAGTGTAGATTGGAAAACTGTGGATACTGCAAGGGAAAAATCAACCATAACAAGATGACAGTAAGTGTTCCAAATAACAGCAAGTTAACTTGTTGAGCTGAAGACGTTATTATTTGTGCTGGTTTTGTTTTCTGTGAAGCTGCTCATTTAATGCACTTTCCCAGGGCATTCCTCAGTTGTTCAGATGCCTCGATGCTGTTGGAATTGTTTATATAGTTAATAATGAAGTACACAGGATTTATTCTATATTAAGAATGTGGCATTATGGGATTAATTAATCTACAAATAAAAATATTTTTGGTGTACAAAATTTGCCCTAGTTCTTCAGACATAGTGTACAAATTTTACCAAGGAAGGCCTGATTGTGAATTTGACCATGCAGACAAACTTTCTTTTGGCCGCGGGTCACCTTGACCAGTCAGATTCGATCATATTGAAATGAATAGAAAGTTTTCTTGGTGTTGTTTATTATATCATTACGCACCTTGCTGTATTGCAGAACCTTTATTTGAAAAGACTTTGAACTAGTTGTTGGAAGTTTGCCTATTTGAACAGACATTGAGGTTATCGAACTCCCGCGACTGTGATACAATCCTTTTTTGCGTTGGGACGAACGTGCGCGATGCTCGACCAAAGGTCCGTAAGGAAGGCGGATGGGAGTTCTCTGGAAAGTCTTTCAGCATGTACGAAATCGTTCGCGTCTCTTGTATTTCGCGTACGTAAGCCGACTACGTGAAATTATCAGAGACGCGAACGACTTTTCGGTATATGCTGAAAGCCGTCAGCGGATGTAACTTAGCTTTTAACCATTTGTAAGATTTACGCCCGGATGTCCTGAAAGTTTCGCTTTGCCACTTAAGGTTCCGGTTCACCTATTTACCTTTATCGGCCGCACTGGTTTCCGTGTTTTCTTCATTTTTTCTTGACCAAAGAATACTGATATCTTCCTTTGTTTGCACATATTGCTCGTTCAGCCCTACTGAGCCTGCGTCACGGGAGCTAGGTGGCAGCCGCTAGTCCATTCTCGTCCCCAGAGCCGCAACGGTTTTTTTTTACTTGTTGAAGATGGCCAGCTATTTACGTCGGTGTAATGCCCCCTCCCCCTGTGATGTCGGGTTTTGAATGCAATCACGTACTGCGCTAAATGGTAAATAAATAACCTTTGTTTGTTTGTAGCTGCACCATGAGATGGAGTGCCCAGCATATCCAGTTGAATGTGAAAAGTGTAGTAAAGACGACATTCCTCGAGCAAAGGTACGTGTAAAACCATATTTTTCTCGTCAAATAACTTTCTTTCCTTGATTAATTCGGCTCTGTCAAACTACATCATCCATTCACCAGATTTTAAGGGGCATCAGTTCATTAAAGCAAAGATAAAATCATGTTTTCCTATTAATTCAGTTCTGTCAAACTACAGGTGTAAACGGTGAAAAATGCCATAACTTATAAACAGAACTAGCTCCATTTTAGGTTTTAGGTTTTGCATCACCGCATTCCTACGTTAAACCAGATTTGTAGGCCCGGGGTATCTGTTATTAGAATTGCCCAAATGTTTTGGCAACGTATAGTCCTGTGGTAGGGTGAAGTAAGCCGGCACCACTGACAGTGGTTTTTTTTTTTTTTTTTTTTCAATCAGCTTAAAGGCAGGGTTTGAATCCCGTGATAAGCTCTGTTCTCAGAACATCTTTCTAGTATATAAAAATTTGTGTTGGTACATAAATGAGATACATGAACTGTTGCAAACTTAGTGAAAGCTTTCGGATGCCACACGATCCAAGTTCATCATTAAGAAGAGGGAAAACATGATTGTAGAGTTTCATGAATGTATTTACTATAGATACTGTTTCAATAAGAATTTCCGTCGGCACATGCTGGAAGACAGTTGGGATGCAAGCTTCAGTTCCCATTGAATAAGAGCTGTTCCTGTTCTTGTGATTTATAACTCACAATACTATTTACAAGGCTAAAAAGTTAAAAAGATATTAAAAACCAAACGTTTTCGACTATATCCTCAGGGTATAATTATTATGAAACTTCGGTTTATCCTTCCATACTGCGACTGAAAGTGTACAAGTGTCTGAATATATATTCGTGTATGCATTTTCAGGGTTTATTCTGTAGTTGGGCATTGCGGATTGCTATGAATAAAAATAAAAATACATTGGCACATAAGGGAACAGTGATGGTGCAATGGTGAGAGCACTTTCCTCCCACCAATGTGGTTTAGATTTGTGTCTTGGACTTGCGCGGTGATCATGTGTGGATTGCGTTTGGTCTGAGAGGTTGTTCTCCGACTATTCTGGTTCTCCTCTCTCCCCCAAAACCAACATTTCCAAATTTCAAAAATCTTAGGAGGGGCTTTCTGGGCACTTAGAAGGCAATCTAGAACAATCCCAAGTTTACTCATGTTTAGGGGCGACCTGCACCATTTGCAATGTCTTACTCTTAAATGGTTGGTCGAGAGGACAGAAAAAAGAACATCAGAACAATCCACCCAACCCTAAAAATCAATGCAGCTCGGGTTATCAACAGAGCTTACAGGTCTACTGCATGTTTATGGTATATCAGAAATTGTTTGTAACTAGATTAAACTGGCTAACGGCTAACTACAGAACAATGCTCCCAACCCTAAAAAATAGTAGGCGCTCGTCTTAGTCTTTCAATTAACTCTTTTCCTTGCTTTTGAAGCTGTTGGAGCACCAGGATCCAGTTGTTGGAAGTTGTGATGGCGTACAAGGACCTTGTCCTTTCTCGCAGATTGGTTGCTCAAAAACCGAGGTAAAGACCAAGGGCTTTGTGTCAGTAACGTATGTAACAAGTATACAGGATCGGATCCGCACTTTACAGGTAGACAGCGAGTAGTCCCTCTTTTTTTTCTGAGGGATAATCGGACAATCACTTGAATGAAAGTAAAAATAACCTCGCGAGGAGATTCACCGGAGATGCGGGAAAGCGGGAGTCAGAGTGTGTGAAATTAATTAGTATATGTAATAGGACTACATGCTGTCCAATTTGGAAATAATTGGATGAGAAAAATTCCGAGGACCGGCCGAATCCAATTCGGCAGTCCAAGGAATTTTTTGAATCCAATTATTTCCAAATTGGACAAGCATGTAGTCGTATTACCTATTAATTATATTGTGTATTATTTAAGGGTAAAAAATAATGCTGATTTTGTCAGGAATATATTATTTCAAAATATCTTCGGTATCCAAATTAATAGTTAATTTGGATCGGTATCCAAATTAACAAATAATACAATGGTTGCTTGAATGGGATTTCTGACTAGCAATATAATTATGCACATAATTACATATATATTATGTGGCGGGAAAAAGTGATCATGTGATCTAGAACCATCGAAAACAATTTGAAAACAAGAGCATAGTGTTTGTATGCAAAACGTAGATCATCAAAATTTTGAGGTAAATTTCTGTTGATACGAAAATTTCGAATATAAAAAATTGACTGAACAGAGCATGGAATTTTAAGTTGTCGAAAATGTGAAGAAATGTATTAGGATGGAAGAACAAATGAAATTAAATAACCTAGAGGAAATGCGCACAAAAACACAGGCATAAGAATCTGTGGAAGGGCACGATTCTGCGTCAAGTGAAAACGAGCGAGCGGAAGCGGAAGCATATGCCTTCATGTATGTCCGACCTGTTACAACGTGAACATGAAGCACTGAGCTGTGCTGCCGTTTATGCTTATGTTTTGGCATATGTCACTACTGAAAACCAGAAGTTATTTCCTCTCATCCTTCGCGCGTAGCATCTTTTCGCGGCAGGTATTTCATGGGTTCACTTAGCGCTGTAACATACACTACAGAGGGAATTCTCTGATCCATTATTTATTGCTAGCTCGGTCGGTTTAAATTCAACTTTAAGGTTACGTCCTAGTTCGTACGTGGAATGTGTTGTCAATACTCTCCTATTTTGTGACAGGTTCTTAGTCACACAGAGAAGCAAGAACATCTGGAACAAGCCAACACTTACCACACCACCCTGGTCCTGCAGTGCGCACTGCGAATGGGCCGCGAAATGGTGTCACTTTTAATGCACAATCCTAGAATGATGTCCAGAAGCCCCAACATGTTCGCAAACTACGATGCTATTATTTCTGACATTCTCGCTCAAGTGCAAACCGGTGCAGCGGAAAACAGGGATTTGCGCGAGAAGTGCCGTGAGCATAGTGAAAGAATCACCTCGCTAGAGAGAAAACTTGCTTCAGGGAATTTCCCAGCTGCTACGCCATCAGGACAAGGGAGTGGTGATTCTATCGGAAGTGCACAAAACCCTGAGATTACAAGAAGGCTTGTTAACGTCGAAAACAGGACCGCGGACCACGAGGTGCTTTTGGTGGAGAACAACCGCACAACAGAACAGGCAAACAGAGACGTGGCTACCGTTAGGCGGCAGATTGATACTTTCCAAGAAACCATCAGGAGATTGGAGCGAAGGATCGATTCTATCGAGCATACACTGGCTCTTAGAAATGTTACCCTAGCTGATTTAGAAGAATACATTAGACAGCAGGAGTTTTCAAGCTACGATGGTCAACTGCTTTGGAAGATAAATGAATATGCCCGCAAGAAAAATGAGGCGGTCAGTGGTCAGCAGGTGTCCTTTTACAGTCCGTGCTTCTACACCAGTCGTTATGGATACAAGATGTGCGCACGCATGTATTTAAACGGAGATGGCATGGGGCGAGGAACACACATCTCAGTGTTCTTTGTTGTCATGCGCGGTCAGTATGACGCGCTTCTCCGCTGGCCATTCAGACAGAAGGTCACATTTATGCTGATGGATCAGGATAATGTGGAACACGTGATTGACGCCTTCAGACCTGATCCAAGCAGCTCATCCTTCCAGAGGCCGAGAAGAGAGACCAACATCGCCAGTGGGTGCCCCATGTTCTGCTCCCTCACTGAACTGAACAATCACGCTTATGTGCGTGACGACACGATGTTCCTCAAAATAATTGTGGATACTTCAGATTTGTAAGAACGGCGGCTTTCCTTACTTTTATAGGATTCGTACTCTAAGGAGAAAAACCTCCCCAAAGCCACACGCAAATGAATGAGTTAATTCCTTCTTCACTTACAGTGTAGTCGTCTTCAGAAAGGTTAAACTCGGATAGAAAAATCGTAACCCTAGTTAAGCGGGTTTCGTCATTTGTGTATGCGTTCGGGAAATTTTTGTCCTTATAGAGCGCGTTTCCCGTAAAAGCAAGGAAAGCCGAGATAGCGGACATAGTTTTTGCAACCTGGCTAAAACGGGTTAGTGTGTGATATGCAGTTTTACGTACGCGTGAAGACTAGGGAAAGGAGGGGGAAAAGAGCCAGAGATAATCCACTCTTTGACTGGCAAGTCCAACGCTACGTCACTCGGACCAGACACTGATCAGTTTCAGTACTCAGTCGGAATGTAAGGCGAAGTGGCAGTGCTCAATCCTCGCTCTTTCCAACTGTTTCCACTCTCCACCTGGCCTTGCCTTTCTCCGTTTTCTATGACACCGAAGGCCGAAGTGGCGGGGAAGTGTGACAGACTGTCAACCTGATCTAGGCGACGAGAAACGGCACCTTAATAAGGTAACTGATATCACAGAAGTGATTGTTTTCGCAAGAACTTCAAAACTTCCCTCGACAAATCTACCGATTGTCGGTCAGGGCAGGGACATAGACACCATCGTGTCCGTTTATTGGCGAAGAAAATAAGCCGATTTCGTCTTCTATGCAATTGCGTTACTGCGAGTGCTGCATGTAACAGCTGCACGTTGCGTATTATTGCATTGAGACTTGTTTTATTTTTTGGCGTTAACCAGTCGCCATAACTTGCCGTTGGCGGTCGGCAACTAATTAACCGGTATCTGACTGGTTATTACCGCAAACTTTGTACTAGATCTACCTTAACACCCAGCCAAGTACTGAGCGATCAGTTGAATGTATTTTCAGATAACTTTTTTGAGTGGAAATTGTCATAATTTATAAAAAGTAAATTAGTATTAATTTTTTGTATTATGACGAACATTCAGTATTGTAAGTTGTATACTGCTGCCAGCGTAAATAGATCCTTTGCAACCAACGGTCACGTGGTACAAAATCCACCGTGCTAGAGAGCAAGCTACGCACTGGGACATCCAAAACGAGGAAAATTCAAGCATGACTGGATGAAGTCGCTTTGTTTTGGATGTCCCAGTGCGCAACCTGCTCTCCAGCAAGGTGGATTTTGTACCATGAGACCGTTAGCTGCAAAGGGCCCAGTAGGAAATTGAACAACCGCAACGGTAATGCTAACGAAAACGGCACTTGAAAATTAAGTTCGCCTGGAATAAACTACTTCGCAATTATATTCCAGCTCGTCTACCTATGTGGTTGAAGTATCCTTCAATTGATGTCGTTCAAGCGAAGAATGACAAGTTCACCGTGTTACACTTGCATTCTTGATAAATTTCTGAATTTGGTCATTCCACGAAGTTGCTTTATAAAATGGAGGTTTTTTTTCTTTTGACGTTTTTGTTGCCGTCGTTGTTGTTGTTGTCGTCTTCGGAGAAAGAAATTGTTTATGTGATTATCGCTGTTTGGTTGTGAACACTTCTTCAAAATTTAGTTTCGAGTGACTAGAGAATTAGGCGTTTGATTAAACTTTTATTCTAGTTATATTTCTTTGTGAGCTTCATTAGCAATTTTGCAATCAATCTGTGTAGACGTTGTTTGTGTAAATTGCTTTGGTATTTAACTATAAACAGTAGGCTGACAGATGCTTGATATCAGTATGTACTATGTACAGTATGTATCTACTTATTGTACTATTTCCTTCATTTGTTTAGTTGAACGACGAGCTAGTCTTCGGCAAATAGCTAGGTGAAAAATAAGAGGGGTTTGTATTCTGCTGCTATATGCCGCTCAGTATCGAAGACCTTGTGTATCTTGTGTGAAAAAACATAAAAAGAATAAAGATCATCAAGCTGACGAACTTACGACTCCGTTTATGGATATCAGCAGTCTTTGAACATTCTTGTATGTTCCTGTCAAAAGGGCGGCTTGTTATTGGGAAAGTGCGCCGGGTTGTCAAAGGCCCTTCCAATATTAAGCCACCTTATAACACAACTCTATACAGCGAAATCTCGATTTCGTTTCAGTGAGCGTCACTTGTGTTAAATGCTTCCTACATGTGGTCAGTATTTTGAGAAATACAACCAGTAATTCTGGTAAGTTATTTCAGTGCTTGTAAGTTCAATATACTACCATAGCGATAAGTGAGTTGCATAGCATACAACGGACGTAGGATACATGTAGTATCAGAAATAAAACTTTCTAACTGATTTAGAACAAAATTCACTGTTGTATTCAGTGGATTAAAAAATGCGACGCTGGTAAGACCAGATCATGTGTCAAGTGGTCGCTTGCCGTAGGCTCAAAGCAATAGAAAATTTTCAACTCCAAAAGTGATCGCGGTCGCTTAAGAGAGGTGGTCGCTTATGAGACTACCAAACTAATGGAGCGTATGCAACCAATTCCTGGAGATTCAAATCACAATGGCGTAGTGGTCGTTTTTGTGGGGTAATGTGGTGACGTATGTAGAAGAATTAGTAAATTCAGTTAATGTAAGTAATTCCAGGTAAGTCTCTTTTGATTTACTAAGTTAACGAAAATAACCGGGGTTTGCGGAGGATCACCAATTACTCGAAAAATTGCCACACCTTAAACTATTTTCAAAGAAGATCACCAAAATAAACACACTTTTGCGATATTCGATGTCCCTTCGTCTGTTTCAGTTTTGCTAATATTCTTGGATCCTTGTCTTTTCGTCACATGATGGAAACACCACGATACTCGAGACAGGCAGGCAGGACACAAAACAAACCAAAAGTAATTCTATTTTATTGATCATATTTATTCGTAATAAGTAAACTAAGAATTATGGTGAACGTACTTTCTCGACTCATTGCAATTCTTATATAGTTAATTTTTACGGCAGTTTGGTTTCATCAACAGAGTTGATAATTAGGGTAATTTGACCACCGTAAAGAGATTTGAGCGTTATAGTCCTTCGTCTTAGCGAATCTGACGAAAGGCTAACCACGATCGAAACCCCGAAGATATCAATCAATGAAAATCAATCATTGATCGCAATCAATATAATCAATAATAATTAATTGATTGATATTGATTGGTTCAACCAATCAATAGGAATCGAAACTCACTCACCGACACGTCTTAATTTTATTGATTCTTATTGATTTTTGAAGATAATCAATAATTGGTTATGCAACGGTATCTGAGTAAAGAAACCTGACATTTGATTGATCTAACGACGTATGCACGTCATGCGTCATTTATACAAATCTGTGTGGTGAGATGGGCTTTTCATGAAATAATCAGTGAAATGGACATGAAAAAACGTTCTCTCTTTTTATGATGATTTCGACAATGATACAATGGCGGACGCTTGTGCACAAACCGTTGCATTTGGGATCTTTTAATACTGAGGAAGAAAATATAGGAAAAGGGAATAAAATGTTGTTGTTTTGAGACCATCACTCGTTTAAATAATTAATGAATAATAATATGATGCTAAAATTAAAGGATACGTTTAGTTGATATATATTTGAACAAATAAACTTATTAAAATCATTTGTCAATTCATGTGATGCGTTTTATTGAAAAGGAAACCGAGATTTGAATAATCAATGATAATCAATACTAATCAATGCAAATCGATCATAATCAATGAAAATCGAAACTCAATCAACTTTTGGGCTTCGATTTCTATTGATTTCCAATACCAATCAATTGATTATTATTGATTATCATTGATTATATTGATTTTCGTCGATTATTGATTTTCATTGATTGATATCGCCGGGTCGAAACGTCTGCACTCGAGGTCAAATTCACCCTTATCAACTCTGTTGATAAAACCAAACTTTCGTTTCTACTCCCGGCTTCTACCGACGCAGCACCACAGTTTCTTTAGAAACTAACCCTACTTCTTATTTTATTTGGAGGCAAGTGAAAAACAAAAAAAAAAACAAAACACGAAAGAAAAAAAAAAAAATCAAAAAACAAATTAAACTATCGTGCCCTGACTTCTGCTACGGCTCGTCCATGCTAAAATCAATAAATCGATAATCTATTCTTCAAATGGCCGAATTAAATTGAAAAAAAGATGTTTACTCGGCGGCACTGTCACGGACTTAACGACGGTTGAATTAAGTGCGACAGAAGTCCGTGCAAGTGGCGAGATTTGGTGGACGGATCGTTGTTCGTTGGAACCAATAACGTCCAGTGGAGGAGATGTCATTTGACAAAACACTTTGTACAACCTTGTGTCTCCCCATCACGAAATTCCTTGAATCTCTAGCTGTATTTTTTTTCGTTTTACTTTAATTTACATCACTTCATATATTTATTTCTTCAAGGTTTCTTGTCTCCAATTATTTTTAAGCTCAAGGAAAAGAGGAGAGAGGTTCGTGTTTATCGCATGACCGAAAGCGACAAGAATAGAAAGCGAAGTGATGTCATGCACCCTTGTGGAAGGGGGTTCCCCTAGCCTGCGTCGCGGACATCGACAGTCTATACAACCGCCCTGGTATATCGAGTCTTGAGTCCGGGCTGCAACGCAGGCTAGGGTTCCCCTTACTTCCCCGTATATGGACCAAAGAATCACAAGTGAAACGTTTTAACACTGTGTCGCGGAACAGCGTAGTACCTTTTTACATGTTTTTTTGCAAAGCTAAGCGCTTCAGTTGTGATTCCTTGGTTAATTGCCAGCGTGACTTTGGACAATCGTTTGTTGATTGAATATCTCAGAAAGGAAGTCAGTCGAGGGGGACTTCATAATAATGCAATTTTCAAAAGAGCATATTTTAAGGCACGTGACGAGTGCTTTCACGCCAGAGTGAGTGGGTGTGCAATACGTGCGTGGGTGAAATCATAAGTTGCACACCCACTCATGACTTTGTTTCACGCCAGAGTCATGAGTGGGTGTGCAATACGATTCAATCCGTTTAATTTAAAGCAGTGAATCATATTGCACACCCACTCATGACTGTGACGTGAAAGCACTCGCCACGCTGAACAATGTATAAAGTACAGTTTACAGCCTGAATGCAGTATGCATTTATTACGCGGGATGCCCTGAAGGGGCATACCGTGTCTTAAAACGGGTCGATTTCTTTTTTACGCGGGATGCCCTGAGGGGGCATACCGTGTCTAAAAACGGGACGATTTCTTTTTCTTCGTCGTAGCTTCAAATCGGTACATTAATTTATTCATTAAACTCACCCCTCTCCTACTCGGGGTGTATTGTTCTGATTGTCTTCAACAGAAGCAGGCCAATCAAAATCCATTCTTGTCGCTTACATCGCGAGGGAGGGGACCCACTCACCCCTACCTGTGTGACGTCAACGCATCATTTGATCTATTTATTAAAAACGGATTAAATTTGGGGCGATATTGTTTATAACATGTTCTGGACTCAAGTGTGCCGTTTTCAAACGGAAATTTCACCATTTTGAAGCGGCAAATCGAAAGAATAACTTCTAAGAAGCACTCGACATTTAAAACGGTAGAAATTGGTGAGTTCATGGCGAAGGAATCGTGCTTTGTTTGACAGTCCTTGACCACGACGCGAGACTAAAAAGAGGTCATTGAGAAGCTTACGTTATCGTAATGGAATTCCACACATTTCCGGTGAAAGTCTGAGTCGCGTAACACAAGGAAAACAACCTAACGTGATCGTCGTGACTCAAACTATTCCATTAGCAAGGATAGTTTTATCAATCGGCGAAGCATACAGTTGGAAAAAATGAATCAGCCCCAGCATCACGCGTAATGCCAGTAAAGCTGGCATCTTGTTTTTTTCTTCGTCGTATACACAAATCGGTACATTAATTTATTCATTAAACTCTCCCCTCTCCTACTCGGGATGTATTGTTTTGATTGTCTTCAACAAAAGCAGGCCAATCAAAATCCATTCTTGTCGCTTATATTGCGAGGGAGGGGACCCACTCACCCCTACCGGTGTGACGTCAATGCAACATTTGATATATTTATTAAAGACGGATTAAGTCGCGCCATATTGTTTTAACATGTTCTGGACTCAAGTGTGCCGTTTTCAAAGGGAAATTTCACCATTTTGAAGCGGCAAATCGAAAGAATAACTTCTAAGAAGCACCCGACACGTAAAACGGTGGAAATTGGTGAGTTCTTAGTGAAGGAATCGTGCTTTGTTTGACAGTCTTAGACCACGACGCGAGACTGAAAAGAGGTCATTGAGAAGCTTACGTTATCGTAATGGAATTTGACAAATTTCCGCTGATAGTCTGAGTCGCGTAACACACGGAAAACAACGTAACGCGATCGTCGTGACTCAAACTATTCCATTAGCAAGGATAGTTTTATCAATCGGCGAAGCATACAGTTGGAATAAATGAATCAGCCCCAGCATCTCGCGTAATGCCAGTATAGCAGGCATCTTGTTCCCTTAACTGAAAGTCAATACATGCAGTGCAGAGGATACTGAGCATACCTGTTTTGCACTGTTCATGTAAGTATTATATATTCCCTATTCAGAGTCATACCGGTGCCAGAAAACAGTGATCCTACAATCACATATTATGTGGTTCAGTTCAAAACTTCGCCAACTACGTCGGAGCTCAACGGCGAAGAGATTGCCATTGTATAACTTATAAATGATTTACTCCTAGAAGACTGAAATCTTCAATGCTTCGGTATATAATTAAAAGGAACTTGAAATCTCGCCGTTCAACAACAGCAAGGTATAGTAAATGCTTTTGTTTTAGAACCGAAGAGGTGAAAGAAACGGCTTCAGACGCTTCTGGGTCCTTCTGTATACTATAGGGAACTTGAAATCTCTAAGACGGGGTAAATGCTTTAGTGAGTCATGCAGTTCTAAGCCCTTTTTCGTCTGAGTCCTCGTCGGTCACTCTTTCGGTGCACACAGGCCCGTAGCGAGGCTAAAACAAGTCGGAGGGGCCGAGCAAAAAATGGTTAAACAAAACTACTCTCCCCCTCTGAGGGAGACAGAAATCTCGCCGTTGTACAACGGTGATTTAAACTTCTTTTGTTTGAGAATCAGACAGGTCAAAGAAACGTTCTTCTTGGAGTAATGCTCGACGAACATATTTTTTTCGCACATCTAACCCAAACTCGATAGGATGTAGCACATACAGAGTCACTACAAGCAGCTTAGTAACAACGCTAACTGCTGCACCTTAATTATCATCCGATCATTTTATAAGAATTTTTTTTTCATATTGTTCAGGCGAAGACTACCCGGAAATAGCGAAAGCTAATCGAGGAGGATAGAAAAAAAAAACAAACGAGCAACAACAACAAAAACAATAAGTTACACTATTTAATACATTACAGTTGAATTAAAAAATAAAAACAACTGATTTAATAACAAATTAGACGGCAGAAAAACAGCTAATTAATTCAAAAATTAAAACTAGCCAACAGTACGGTAAAGAGAGGTACTCGCAGTAAAGTATCAAAATTTATAGAATACAATCATTAAAGGTTTTCAGTTTTGTGATGGATGATCTGATATGCAGGTGTGTTCCTTTGGGTTGATCTGGATCAGGATTTCTGACTCGTCACTTTCCTTTGATGATCCGTTTTTAGACTCGGACTGCGAGCAGTCTCTTTCTTCCGCCTAAGTTCTGGCACGCTCGCGTCCCTACCTCTCCCCAATCCCTCCTCGTTCACTTTTCTGGTTTGCATAATTCTACCATCGCTTTGCGCGCGTGATCTGAGGAAAAAAGTCAACTGCCCGCAGTCTATTTCCAGATCAGTGGGTTATCGAATTCATTCTAGCCGCCTACACCGACGCTCTTTGGACTCGTCACGCAAAGATCGTCTGCGTAGGAGGCTAAATCCGATAAGTCAAAGCTGACACGACGGCAAAGGGCTTATTTATTTGGGCCAACGGAACGTATTCAGAACAGTTTATTTGCGTCGTGTGGTCTCCTGCATCCAAAAAGTTTCGTAATTGCTAAATCCATCTTATATAAACTTTCGCTTTTACCATGAAATTGCCATTTCAAAAATAGACTCTCTTGGACGAGCGCCATGATCCTGTTTGTTTTTAGCTTGTTGTTTCTGGTTGAAAACGCTGTTCGGTATTTTAAATAGCCGAGTATTATTATCGAGTGCCTTTTCCCTCTGGGTTTCCGCTGACGCGTGCGAATTTAGAGGCTGCTCCCATAGCTACTGATCCACGATCCGAGTGATCTTGGATCTAAAATTCCCTGAATCCGGATCACCGCACGGAAACGCACCTCACATTTCACACCTTGCGGTGATTTTAAATCTTTAGGAGGCGCCCTTGATTTTGAGAGACAAAGTCCCGAGGGGGCGCTCTTGATTCCAGCGCATAAAAGTCATATAATAAATTTAACGAATGTCGATTGGCCTGATTAGGGTCGATTAGGGCGCGCACGGAATAAATTGGTAATTATGACATAGCGTTGAGTGAAGGCCATAAAAAGAACGTATGTCGATACAGCCACCAAAGTCTTAGGCTAGGTTCCATGTCAGATTCCATAGCCAGATCAGCAAAGCGATTTCGTGGTTCCACAACAAACTCTTGGGTGACGTTCAGGCACTTGAGCTTGACGACAACAAGCTAGGTGTTTTCTCTGTTCAATGTGCTTGACCACTTTCCTAAGTTTCAACTTGAAGAAGGTAGCCAGACCAGGTAGCGGTCGCTGTTGACATCGGCCCCACGGCAAACTCAGACATCTAGAAGAGACCTGTGCCATTTTCCGTTGATCAAGATGTGGTCGATCTGGTTGACAGTTGAGCCATCAGGCGACTTCCATGTGGGTTTCAGTGTGGGTGTTTTTTCGGGGAAAGATGGTGCCGCCGATTACACGGTTGTTGTCTAAACATACAGTAAGTCAACTAGCCTATATAGCCGTTCGCTGTTGTCATTTATAACACCACATCCATGTTTTCCCATAGCTGTTCTACAGTCGGTATTATCAGTTCCTACTTTTGCATTCATGTCACCAATGATCATTAGCATGTCGTGTTGAGGGACTTTGGAGACTGCCTGTTTTAGAGCCTCATACCAGCCGTCCTTGTCTTCCTCATAATCTGCTTTATTTGTTAGTGCATAACACTGTATGATTTTTGGAAAGATACTTGATGTTAAGGAAATTTTCGAAAACTTGGATAATATGTTTAATTTTTCGTAATAAAGCTGAAAAAATTGTGTGCATTTCCTCTTTTTAATTCGACATCGAAAGCGAAAAAATGTTCCATCCAGCCCAGGGGATTCCCCAAATGCGACCAAAAGGACTTATGGGTTTTTGACGTATGTGTTTCGCTAGCGGCCATTTTGGTTTTTCAAGTTTTAGGAAACTCGAGTTTTACCACGCCGCTTTAGAAGGTAGGTCTCTTAAGAATTGATTTTTGTTGCGAAATATATAGCGAAATTTTACTAGTTGGCGCCTTGACGTTGTTTTAAGGCTGTAAAGTTGTCGAAAGGTAGAGGTTCCCGGCCTGAAATTATTTCGCAGAGCTTTATACGTCGCGGCCACACTACTGCCACGCGGTTTTCAACTAAGCCTTAACTGAAAGCGTGAAAATTAGGTTATTATCATAAATAACAGTGACGTTTTCGTGAAAGGCGAAACGTGTTTAGAAACTAACATTCTTTTCATGGTATACTGAGACGTTCGTTTATGATTTTGTCTTCGTTGTATAAAAACATTGCTGATCAAAGTCCATGCACGCGTATTTGTTTTGAAGCATGTCAAGCATAGAGGGTGGACCAAACATTCGATATCATGTACTGAAAATTATCGATACTCGCGAGAAATGTCGGTTGGTTTGATACAACACTCTGCAGTCCAGTACATTTTGACATTCCTATGAAAGATTGGGGAGTTTTGCCTCTCTAGGATGGCGTTATTTTAAGCTGCCACTCGCGATCGGCTGTGAATCGAGTCATCGCATACAACAACAATATTCTAGCTAGCTCAATGCGCAAGTATTACAACTTCAATGGTTTTGTAACTGGTTAACTACCGCCTTGGGGCGACATTTCTACTCAGCCTGGGCCACTTAATAGCCGTTCTTAAGCTTCAAGGCGTTCCTCTCTTGACTGTTTCATCTCAAATACTCGTAGCCCCAAGAGCCTACACAAAACAACCGACCACTCATTGTGTACAATGATGTGACAGCTAAATTTAGTAATTCAGTCAAAGCACACACTCAGTCTTGCATTCCAAGGCCTGTACTCGCCTACCAAAGCAAATTAGTGTTAAAAAGTAGCATTATTTTTAGACTGCAGTTTTTATATAGCTTTTTAGAGTTTCTGGGCTCGCTATTGATGGCTTGCATGTGACATCATGGTGGCCATGTTGGTGGACAGGAACAATAAGATTTTTCTACTCTGGGAGTTAACTGCCATTTGTATGCAAACTATGTGAGCAAATCTTGGCGGCAATACAAACCACTTATACAAATTTTTGTGTGAGGATTACACCTGCAATTAGGTTTGGGATAACCTAAATTTGGATATATTGGTCTTTTGTTGAAAAAGTTGGTTGAGGTGTTTAAAGCAGCTAGGTGAAGTACGTAGTGTGTTCACTGACGGTAAATTTGCCCAGTGTGTGGCCCTTAAAGTCAAACCCCTGCCTTTAATGGGGCACTGGTATAACATGTTGGTTTTGTTTTGGTGTGCCTGAGATCTGCTCTCCAGTTAATCTTGTTAATTTGTTTTGTTCCAGATAGGTTTTATAATGTCTGCCCCTGGTGGGTATAGAGTTTGTGCTGCAGACTTAGCAAGAATAGGGGAGAAATACCTCTGCTCATCTTGTGGCTTTGTTGTGAGAATGGCAGTGCAAGTTGCAGAATGTGGGCACATGTATTGTGAAAAGTGCATGGAGGAAGTGAAAAGGTACTAACTAACTGGTAGAAGTACATGACAGTGTACATTGTATCTATATAAATTTGTATAAAAACCCAGTAATTTCCAAGATATGTATTATTTTTGGATGAATAATATGTTTGATTAATTTTACAGTGGTCATGATTAATAAACATTTGCAATTTTTTTAATATTATTATGGCGGCTGACTACAAATGAATGTATATGTATCTTCGGCCTGGTAAAAGATTTCATTAATTCAATGGTAAACATGTAACTTATACAGGTAATAATTGTGCATTTAAGGATAAGATTTAAGCTACTAAGGATATCTAGTCCATTTTCCAAACATGTCTATCATTATTTTAAACTGTTTTCAAGCTGAAGCACCATTTTCTAGTTGACTTGATAAAAAAAAAAAATCTCAAGTGGTGAATGTTGTCTTAAGGTAGCTCGATTAAGGGTTTTTACTTATAATATATGGAATGCGCTAATAATTTTTGTTACACATCAAAGCCCAATTTTCTCTGATGTTGTTTTCTTTTTACTAAATGCTAATTCATCAAAATCCCCCAAATGTAATAATCAAAAACCAAACTGTGTCCTCCTCGGCTAAAGACATGGCAACTTTTTAATAGTCAGTGATTACTTACCTGTTGCAGCTTTGATTCTGATTAATACATTATTATTATCAATAATAATTTGTTTTCTGCTTAATATATGTTTTAGACAAAACCACCCAGCTTGTGTTAAATGTGGCATCTCTCTGGAGCTGCAAACTCAGGTAGTGTACTAATTTACCTACCTTGGCTTTTCTCATGTGAATAATTATAATGTGTGAGATTTTTGTTGTCGGTTAACATTTTCCCTGTTTTCTGAAGTCATTCTGACAATTTACTTATATGTATCTGAGGATGTAAGATGTTTGAAAATTTTTACCAATGGATGATAATTCCAAATGTTGCTTAAAAGATACATGAACATGTATATGTATATGCCCAACAATTTCTGAAGTTGTCTGCTGAGCCAGAGTTTCTTTATTAAATTAAAAGGGGCTATTGATTCTGAAATATTGACTCAAGAAATTGATCCTAATAATCTGCATGCTAATGTTGAGTATTTAAGTAAGGGAATAAATTGTTACTTGCATATGCATGAGAATAATGTTTCTATCAATCTACAGCCACACGAGACTTGCGCTATTTTTTATTGTAATTGTGTGCAAAATTAAGCCGTAGTCCTGTATTTTAAGCAAAAAACACAGCAAATCTGAGCTGTACATGTAAAACAACAAAGTGATCTAAAAACTACTATTAATAGGTTAGTTATTGCCTTGAGCTCTTTAATTTACTGTTACATGTAATCTCAGTACAAGGCATATAGTTGACTTCTCCTTACTAGAGAAAAGGCTATCTCTGTACTGGTGAAGCCAGAAGGGAACATATAACTAATGCAGTCATAGCTATGCAATTAATGTTACTATTATTTCAACAATAACACTCAATGCCCTTCATATTTTGCTATTTTACCTGTACAACTATTTAATTGTGAATAATAAGTAATACATACAATGTAATTGTAGTTACATGTATACATATGACTTGTTTAAATTTATAGTCCAACATGCAGATGCAACCTCAAATGAGGAGCATTTGTATAATATTTATAATTCAAGAAAATTTGAAAAAACTTAGAACCTTCATTGCTGATTTTCAGCTTGCAGTTCCTTGAGCTCCTTGCACATTAAAGGTTTTTTTTTGCATGGATGATTTGCCCCATGATACCTTGTGAGCTGTCTGTAAGTTTGCAGAACACAATATAGTGCAAATGTCAGTAATAGAAATCACATTGTATTCATCACCATAAGTTGCGCATTTAAACACAGCCATATAGCTATCACCATTATATGGCAATCTCTTGGGCAAAAAGCTGCGGCTTTTGTGTTGACCAATGTGGTATAATTGAAGAGCTGTCTGCGTGCGGCATACATGTGACGTCCTATGTTAAATTGTGGATTTATTTTTCATTTTGCTGAAAAAATGCCCAATTTTTTTTCCTGTGCCTTCAATTTAACCCTTTAACTGCTAAGGCAAAACAACATTTTCTCCAGATCCAAGACTACAAACTCATTTTCATGTATGATATACCATTTTAAAGCTTCTCGTGAGTGTATTTCATAACTGGTATAATTATGAATGAGAAAAGTTATGCATGGCTCTGAGATAAACGGCCCTAAAAAAGTAAAAATTTAAAAATTCAAAAGCGTCCCAATCCATGTGTGTATAAGGTACAGTGTTACCCCTAACCTATAGCTTATTTAATTTTTGCAGTTCTCAACATGCTCATTAATGAGAGAGATTAAGACCCACAACTTCTAGGGGGATAAGTTGAAAAGTTATGGGGGTGGTCAACCATGTCACATATGTGAGGGGGTTAAGTTTTCATCCTTTTAATGAGTAGATCTTCACAAGACCATCTTGGTGTCAAAAATTCATAGAAATCTGTCAAATATTGAAAGAGTTATCATCTCATTATGTGCTGATTGGCACTGTTAGGAATTAAAGGGTTAATCAAAGAATGCCACGCCATATTTCTTGTTTTTTGCTCCAAAGCATAGACCTGTTTTTTTCTTTTTCTTTGCTTTTATTTTGATGACTTGTTTTTAAGTTTGGCTTTTTTTCCTTGAAAAGCAAACGTAAACCAGTGCTTAAAAAGAAAAGGAAAAAAAAAAGAGAGAATGTTTAAAGTCTGCCTACATATGCCAAAAATTCACTGCACAGGCACTTTTGAGCCAAACAAAAAATTAACATAACATTTGGCAGCCCTTTAATAATGTCAGTACCAGTTAATATTTACGTGAAAACTTCATTCTGGGGACTCTTTCCTTAATTCAATTGCTTTTGCTGTGAGTATTGCAGTTGACGCACATGTTACATTGTGTATTTGCCATGCATTATCAGTAATTAATGCTGATAAGCATAAAGGAGTCTCAATGGTCTCAAAGTCCCAACATATCTCCGAGGAGACCTCTCAGTATAAGCCCGGGGGTTTCTTGAGGTCTCCTCGCCACTTCTTACTTCTTTTACTATTATTATTTACTCTAAACTTATGTACTTGTAATCCTAGTCTATTATTCATTGTAACTTTCTATGTTTGTATGTCGTGGTGAATAAATAAATAAATAAATAAATAAATAAATAAAAAAATGCAAAACTGATGTTAACCTTTATGATAATAGCATTCTTTTAGACACTAACTAGTAAAAAGTGTTTAAGCCTGGATTTATAAAGGTGTTATAGATTATTGTCATCTCTGTTCATGTTTTAACAGGTGTTTGCTGACAAATTTGTGAGAAGGGAGATAGAGAATGTCAAGGTGAACTGTACAAAAGTAACTGCTGGATGTGAATGGAGTGGCAATCTCAGATTTCTAGAGGTGAGAGGCATTTCCTTTGCCAGCTTTTTGAAATATACCCTTTCTGGCACAGAAGGTAAACTTTGATCTCCTTCGTTCTACATCATTCATCATTTCAACAAACATGTATGATCAAAGTTAATTTTTTCATCAGTTTCCAAGCAACAACTATTACCATGATAGCAATGGTAGCGCATAGCCTATGCTTTGCACGACTTCACATTATCATAAATATTCAAAGCACATTGTGAATAGCAGTGAAAAAGACCCGGGCAAACATAAAATAACAAACTCTTGTTTGGAGAAAACGAATAATGACTGAAACTTGACCAAGATTCAGCCTTCTTATCTATAACACTGGTTTTGGTTCTTGAGCCTAAAACTAAAATGAATATTAAAAAGAATTCTTACTCTAACCACTTGCTATTTAGCAGAGAAATCTGTAGGCTGGGGCATCTTTTAGATATCTCGATTTATGCAAAGTAGGAACTTTTTGACTGATCTGCGCTTTATTTTAACTGTTAAATTGCGTAAGCATTTTTAGACTACAGTATGTACCATATATAGATTTTTTATTGCTTTTTAACTTATTACTCGGGCCGTAAGGCGGACCGAGTTAAGGTTTCATTTGTATTATCAAATTCTTTTTTCTTTTTGGGGTCACGATGGGCCGAGAGATAAGACTACGGGCCATGAGTTATTGTTCTCGGTCTCGTTTTCTGTACTCGGCTGGTACGAGTTATGTTTTCTGTCGTGTTATCAAATTCTTTAAATTGTCGAGGCATGTGAGGCATGAACAACCCCAACATAAACTGCTAACCGTTAAGCTAACCGGAGTGCTACATGTACGTATTTAAGCTAACCTAAGTGCTATTTAGGCTAACTGGAGTGCTCTTTAGGCTAACCGGAGTGTTTTTTAGGCTAACCTGAGTGCTTCAAGGTTAGTTTTGTTTAACCGAAAATTTGGCAACTAAATCAGTCTATGACCTCGCGGGCCAAGATAGATAAAGATGTCTCACGTTTACTATCGAAAAACAATCAATGTAGAAACGGTTTCTGTCTTCAAATGAAAGGTGAATAACAAATGCTTTCCCCTGAATTTCATTTTAAAATATGAACAGCGAAACATTGAAAAACGTACAAGGATATAAACGTACGCTTTATGCGTAACATTACTCTAGATCGGGGGGGGGGGGGGGGTACTCAACAGATACTTGGGTAGGGAGGTGCAGCCCGGGCGTTCAAATCCTGACCCTGTTTAAGACACAATTCTTCAATTTCCCTATCACGTTTAAGACAGAATTAAAAATTTTCAGGCCCTTTCTAAGACATTTAACCCAAAATCACACCGTGTTTAAGACTAGAATGAAATAAGAATACATGTACACTAGTTTCTTACTGTATTTTAATGCATTGGCAATCACAATCTGTTTAAGCCATTAGGTCATGAAGGAATACCCTGTTTAAGACAGACAGTGATGAAATACAATGTAGATACCCCGTTCCAGACAAAGCACCCTGAAAACCATACCCTATCGGGCCGCACGTCCCCGTTAAGATCACAAAACGGAGTACCCCTCCCAGGTCTGGATCATACCGAAAATTACGATCCGTCATTGACCCGGCGTCACATACATCTGATTAAGACCGTACAAGTGGTTTCTGTCTCTAAACGAAAGGTGAAAACGTAAGGACTAAAGCCCGGGGATTATAAAAAGCATTTGTATGACAAATGTCGTTTTCCCCTGTATTTCATTCTGATTGCAAGAAATGCAATTCTATCTGGTGGTTACTTATTGCCTCACTATATCTCTGTATCTATCTATTTGGTAGACTGCGAGCAAACTCTGTCGGGGGTGGGGGGCGGGAGGGGGAAAGAGCACCCACCCCCATGAGAGCTTGCTCGCAGGCTATCTATTTGGGGGAATTGGCGATGTTGGAGGTTATCACTGTTAAAAGATTGTAGGCTTTACGCACCACACAGTCAAATATGGCCCGAGTATAAGCTGGAAACAGCTTCTTGTTGTTAAATATGATTTTGTTCCATTTCGTAGTTTTAACTATCATACATGTATTCCCTGCAGTTTCTTTAAGATATTTTTTAACTTATCATAAAGCGCATTAAATGACATACATATAATGAGTTTTGCGCTATATAGGTATTAAATTTATTATTATTTATTAATTAAACCTGTTTTCAAACATAATTATCTTAAATTGTAATTCACTTTTAGGTGCGACTATGTGATATTTAATAAACCATCATTTATTTATTTATTTATCTTAAATCAGAGCTACCCATGAAGCTCAATATACAGTAAGAATGTTTTGCTATGAGGAAAGACCTTTTAACAGAAAAGAGAAAGTGTCAAGTTTTATTTTGCCAGAGATATTGGTGAAAATGTGGGAATAAAAAAAAACACCTCGTAAAAATTAATTCATTACTTACTTGAAAACGCTCTTACATTTTTTTTTCTAATTTCGCCTGCAAGTTGTTTTCTTGTTTAAAGTTTCTTCATAAAGTGTCTGACTAGATTTCGAGATAATCCACAATGTTTAAAATGAGAGGCTATGAGCTACCATTGCTATGGTAATACTTGTTGCTTGGAAACAGATGAAAAAATTAACTTTCTTCACATGTTAAAATGATGATGTACAGTAGAACCCCGTTAATACGGTCACCAATGGGTCCCATAAACATTGGCCGTATTAACGAGGTGGCTGTATTTCCGAAGCAGGGTCAAATTTCATGACTTAAAGGGAGGGATTCACATTTCAGCGCATATGCATGAATCTAAATGCTTTTTTTTTCTCTTTTTTATCAACTTTATTGCCTTATAAATCCCACTCACATGTACTTCACTAATCACATTCTATAATAAGTCCAAGCAAAATGACTGATGACCAAAATTCACAGAAAATGCTAGTGGGTTGTACTCATATTGTTGATATTGAATTTAGTGTTGACCCGTAGGATTTATTCCACGGTTGATGTCTTTACAGTTATTTGCATGCGAAATAACGCAATCATGTGAAAAAATTACCACCCGAGTTACCTATTCCCTTCCGAATGGTTCATAAACAACAAATTAAATTAAACATGCTTGGGTCATAGTGAGCAAAGGCAAAGCGCATTTTGATTCATGGACATGCGCAGAACCGTGAACCCCTCCCTTTAAGGAAAAAGTATATCGCATTTGCACTTCCTGAATAACCCGTTCTCTTTAATAAACAATGGGAATGTAGATGTACGGAATTCTACAAAATACTTGAACTTAGTAGTATCAATCGTCTTTGTTGCGAAGCACATTGACTTAATCGCTTCGTAATTTGCCTAATTAAAACGGATGTTAGCGTCAAGATTTACTGTATTTCCTTTGTCTTGTTTGTAATGAAAACAGGGAGGAGTGTTGCTTACTTTGTAAGGTAAATCGGTTGTTTGATTATAGAGAAAATGACAGAGGTCAATGAAATTGACGTGTCACAGGCGTTTTGGTTTTCTAAATTTAGCGTGAGTGGCCGTATTAACGGGGTGAAATTATAAAGGATTGCACAGTTCGAGATTTCAAAATGTGGCCGTTGGCCATATTAACGGGACTGACCGTATTAACGTGGGTTTTTGTGAGAAATTTTATGGCCCTATTGCCGGGCCCCCAAAAAAATGGTCGTAAATTATAACGAGATGACCGTATTACTGAGGTGGCCGTAAGGCGGGGACGGGTGCCACTGAAGTGTGAAGGAGATCAAAGTTTATCCTCTCTGCGGGATTGTAATTTAAAAACTTCCACCCTAAGTCCAGAAAAACTGCTGTGAGCCTCCTTAAGGATAGATTTAAAGAAGGAAGGATATACGGCGTAGCGGCGTCAGCTCCATCGTCGGAGAGAACCGTGAAACTCAAAGAAAACCAAATGACTCACAGGTTCCACAAGGCTGAGAGGTTTATTCTGCCAACTCTTACAGCAATCCTGTGTAGCAGGACGTGTTGGGTCAAAAGTTCTAGTACGTTCTGAGTTTAACAGCTCCCGTTGTTCCCTTCGAATTTCTGTGAACCTTATGGAAAAATACACACGTTTTGCAGTATAAAAGCTAAGGACACGTGACCTCTAGTGGAAAATCCTTGTGAAGTGTTGCAGTGACAATAGGGAAAATATCTAAAAATACTACAAAACAAAACTAAGGCACGCAGGTGCCGTTACATGTTACTGAGTTAAAAATGTTTTTATCTAAAGCAATTCATGCAATTCCTATTTTACATTTGCATTTTTAACACCAGTTACCAATTACTGTATCTTACTTTACACGTATCTTGATTGTTTGAACATTATTTAGGATCATCAGTGGGAGTGCCCATTAAGACCTTTATGCTGTGATAATGTTGGCTGTTCACAAGAGGTACCAGCATGCCACATGGAACTCCATCAGCGGCAGGAGTGCGGCTATCGTCAAGTGATGTGCCCACAGTGCAATTCTGCTGAGACAGCCGGGCATTTAGAGGTGAGTGAGTGAGATCATCAGGAAGTTATGAACGGTGAAAACTGCACCTGAGATAGGTACACTTGGAGCTGCACCCAAAGGGTCAGGAATGTAGTTGGAAAAATTGGAATTCAGCTGTTGGTGAATATTTTAAGTAAGGAAGATTGCCTTACTTGGAACGACCAAAAACCTTAAGAAAGTTGTGGACTTTCAAAGACATGGGAGGTGACTTAAATCAAAAGCAAACCTCCAGCAGCCTGTCTGCTAAGACATCATCATCATTGTCGTCATCATCTTCATCATCATCATCATCATCATCATCATCATCACTGCTGCACCATGATAATCGCAATGATAATAAAGCCCAATCTATGTTGATGCAAGCTAGATCAGTGGACCACTTGTATTTAAGGGACTTTGATCATCCTGGAAAAACAACAAAAAACATGAAGTTAATTGTATTTTTACAACTTCAACTCCAACTCCCAAGGAAGTCAGACGAGCTACCTGTAGTGTGCAGGCATATGTGTGTCTTCCCCTCTTTGTCTGTCATCCAGTCTGTCAAAAAATGGAGAATGAGTAAAGAGATATATAAAACAGACCACAAACAAACAAACAAACAAACAAACAAACAAACAAGAAATAAGAATCTACGAGCAATAGCGAAAAATAAATAAATAAATAAATAAATAAATAAATAAAATTAATAAGTAAATAAATAAATAAATAAATAAATAAATAAATAAATAAATACTGGGGGTCCTTTCTCGGAAAGGACTATTTTAGTTTGCTTCCATGTGGCAAACTGTAAACTCTCCACTGTTTTGTTCAGTTGTTTTAGAATAAATCATTTTTTTTTCACACCTCTTGTAGGCACATTTTGAAATTTGCCCTGCTTTCCTGGTTAGTTGTCCCAATTGTGGTATAGACAACATACCTCGTAGCCAGGTGGGTTTAAATC
The DNA here is from genome assembly GCF_977016875.1 of Pavona decussata. Taxonomy (NCBI): domain Eukaryota; kingdom Metazoa; phylum Cnidaria; class Anthozoa; order Scleractinia; family Agariciidae; genus Pavona; species Pavona decussata. The sequence goes on along the minus strand of NW_028145624.1, from coordinate 7,912 downwards.
TAGGGAAAAAAATAATTACAGTGCACTTTGTTAAGTACATAAAAGGAATCAGGCTATATATGTATAATTAGCTATTTCAATTAATCTCGAGCTTATGCGGCAAGACCGGAAGGTAGTATAATAGTATGGGTAGCTGTAAACCTTGTATTGTAATTTGTCTGTAATTTCACGGTTATCAGTGTGGTAGGATGGGAGAAAATATCATAGATATTTGACCATGTGTTTTGCTTTATGTAGGGATGAGCCGTAGGCCGGCCATAGCTTAGTTTGGTAATTTATTTTATTGTTAAATTACCCATATCACCTTTGCGGTCTTGTCGCGTCGGCTTTATACATGTACATTATGTACGGTGCGTAAATAGACCATCGGGCTCAATGAAGCCACTGTTTGTGCAGATTCAGATCCTTGTTGCGTACGTGAAAGGTTAGACTAAACCTGGTAGTGGGAGTAAGGGTATAAATTGATCCTGGGATATGATATGCTAAAACAGTCTAAAACAATCTGACAGTTTTCTCTCGCTTTCTCTCGGTTGGTGCTTTGTGATAACACTGTGTATTTGAAGGACTGAGAGCATAACCAATCCAAATGACTTTTCAGATCCCTCTTTGTTGTTAGCTCAGATTCGTCGGATATTTTCATGTGCCTTGAATTCCTTCAGGAAACGTTGCTCCGATGTTTTAGCCGCTGCTTGGCGCTTGGTTGTGAAACTGAAAACAGAAATTTTGCCCAGGTTTTTATTGACACAGCCTATAGTTCTATATTCGTTGTGTTGTACTATTAAAAGGTACAGTTTATATAAATATTAGGCTCTGACCGATCAAGCGAGCATTCCACAATATTTAACTGTTAGTTTAAGCCTAAAAATCTCCGCACCAATTTACGACAGTTCAATGCTGTCAGCACGGAGACCGACTCTTAGTTTATGGCTTACGCGTTGTAATGTACATTATTATTGACGAATTAGCGCCCTTCATGAGATCGGGTCTTATGTCAGATGGTCGCTTACGGGAGGTTAAAAACAACTGAAAGTTGAAAACCGTCAGCTCAAATAGTTGTCTGGTCCCTTACGAGAGGTCCCTATTTTGGAAAATTTGTCACTAACGCAAGGTGTTCGCTGTATCCAGAATTCTATATAATATCCTTCCTGTTGATATATACCGGGTGTGATGGTTTGCTGAATAACGGTGCAAGTACTACATTTATTCTGAAGATCACCAGCGAATGGTTAGCGTAACCTTAAGTTTCTTACTTTCCAGGGTTGTCTACTCATTTGTACTACAGGTTTAACACATTAATTTTTTCCTTTTGTTCATCCCCAGCTGAGTCGTCATAATGACCCTGTTAATGGCGATTGTACCCGAAACATTTGTCCATTTAGATCTTTGGGATGCACCTGTGCTGTAAGTTTGTTTGCCGAATTGTAACACTTTTTATACTTGCTTCAGGCCGAGAAGTCTAACGTTTTCAAGTAGGGATCATAAATTGCATAACCGTAATAGGTCTTTCTACCTCCTGGGGCACAAATTTACTTGTGGCAGCTCGAGAGGGCGCTTTTTGGAGAGTGGGGCGCTTATTTATTTTTTGACAAAAATATTGAAGATTAAATTAAAGTCTGGTTTCCATATGATCGCGGATCGCAGATCGCAATAAGGTCTGCGATCCTCGCAGACGATCGCAGAAGATAGAACCATGTTCTATCTAAAGCCGGGCTGGTTTCCATATGATCGCGGATCGCAGATCGCAGATCGCAGATCGCAATAAGGTCTGCGATCGTCTGCGATCATATGGAAACTACTTCTGCGATCGTCTGCGATCCTGCGATCGTGATCGCAGACGATCGCAGAAGATAGAACCATGTTCTATCTCCTGCGATCGTCTGCGATCAATTGCGATTGTTTGCGATCTGCGATCTGCGATCCGCGATCATATGGAAACCAGCCTTTAGATAGAACATGGTTCTATCTTCTGCGATCGTCTGCGATCACGATCGCAGGATCGTAGACGATCGCAGAAGTAGTTTCCATATGATCGCAGACGATCGCAGACCTTATTGCGATCTGCGATCTGTGATCATATGGAAACCAGCCTTAAAACTTGAATAAGCAATTACAGACACTGTGACACTGACAGCTGTAGTACGTAAATGGTACGAACTCGCGTGATCAGAATAGAATTCAATTTAGTTATGATAAGGAACACCAAACTTGTAGTACCATACTGTGGGTGGGTATCCGCTTGTGATGGTTAGAAGAGGGGACGTTGATAGGAATTGGGGCTCTTATCATCAAATAACGCTCAACGGGGAGCCGCCTGTTGGAAGGAGGGCGCTCAATCGAGTCGTTATAGTATATGTTTTTGATTTGCTTGTTTTCTTGTTTTGTTTTCCTTTGGTGTAAACATACAGGAGTTGATGAGTCGTGAAGATCTGATGAAGCATCTGACAGAAAACTTAAACTCGCATTTTCTCTTTCTGGTAAGCGTGTTTAAGAATTCCAGTCAACAAGATACTCCAGCAGGTATCAGGCAAGAGCTCCAAAGTGCCGAAGCTGAAATTGTTGCAGCAAACAACTGGGCCCTGTCTAATCAAAATAGGCGGTTGGGAGAATTGGATAATGAAGTTAAACGATTGGTGGACACTTTGATGGCTGCCACAGCAAGGTCTGAACAAGTACAGATGAGACAAACGCAGGAGATTTCAGGGCTACAAAGACAAGTAGCACGGCAAGATGAGGAAATAAGCTCTCTACGAAGACAAGTAGCACGGCAAGATGAGAAAATAAATTCCTTGTTACAGTGATGAGAGCACAATGGCGATAGAAAATGTGTGTGTTTAAGGACATCACATCTGGTATATTAAGGTACGTAAAATCAGCTAGCTGCGCGAGCCATTTTTGTGTAAATATACTTTGAAAATTACACTGATAATTGATAGCTACAGTATATGTTTAAGTAGCCTGCCACGCCAGATTATCAGAAAGGGGATTGAAGAGGAGATAATGTCCAGTACCAAAGGCAAAAAACACACGACAAAGGAGAAAAGTGTATAATGAATAATGGAACCTCGAAGCAAACCTGGTTTGTTTCAAATTGCTAAGATTTTACTGCATAGAATTTGTCTGGCCGTCAAAAATATGTCGAAAATGGAGATTATCGTAGTTTAAAAAGAAACATGAAATCTGATTTAACAGTTAACTCGAAATTGTAATCCCTTCTCTTCTTTTACGTCATATTGTGTTTCCTGCCTTTTGTTGGTTAAGTTGTTTCGCTTCATCTCCTTTCTGCCAAATTGTGTTGATTTCTTAATGTTCTAATCTATACTGGCAATATTTTATTTTGTACATACACATTAAAAGTGACTTGTATATAGAATATTTTTGTCGACCTAGAGGACAACTATTAATATTTCTTGTCATCATCCAGTTTTTTTTTTGTGCAAGAAATATTGTGCTCTGCAGAGTGCTACCCTTCGCAGTCTTTGTAGATAATAAATTAGACTATGTTTGCACTACAGGAAAAGTTTCTAGCCAGCATAAATCTGGGATATAAAATAGACTAACCGGATTAGGTCACGAATCCTCCTGATGCCCGACTTAGAATCCGAATCTAAGTGAATATTTTGTAGAATCCAGAATCAGTGTATTCAGTAAGCGGATTTTTCAGGGAACGCACACTTGTTTATACATCCTTCGCTTTCTCAAATTTATTATTATTATTATTATTATTATTATTATTATTATTATTATTATTATTATTATTATTATTATGATCATCATCATCATCGTCGTCGTCGTCGTTGTCGTCGTCGTCGTCATCATCATCATCATCGTTATCATCACCGTTATAATTATTATTCCTGATCTTTCTGAAGATGAAAGTTATAACTAGGTTCGCTTGAAACTGATTTCAACCGAACAGTTTGGTATAAGGTCATCTTGAAGCGCAATCAATTATCTCGGGACATGCGTGTAGTCTAAATTTAATTGTTAGTAATCCGAATACCCTGTGGAAACTTTTTTTGTGGTGTAAACGTAGATTAAGATGATCATGTTGTATCGTTGGCAGTTGCAAGCCGCGAACCTTGCCAACACTCTTGGAAAGACAGTTGCATGAATACTAGGGAACTTAAGCAACGATGACCGCAACAGCAACGAAAACGGCACTTGAAAATACAACTTCGCGTTACTTCTTCCACTTAGCGATTTTTCCAATTTGTTAAACTTGTTCAATGTGAGCGAAGAATCCGGGAACTAAATTAAAAGGAATGGTGTTCAAATAAGGAAGGAAAGTGAAAATTCACCGTCTTGTTTTCACGTTTTCCACAAAACCTTGTATTTTTTATGCAAAGCGCGCAATATAAAAATTAAAATTATTATTATTATTATTATTATTATTATTATTATTATTATTATTATTGTTATTATTATTTGGTCAACTTCACGTTGTTGTTTTTCTGATGGCGGCAAAGAAATGTACAAAAACATATTTAGCGCACATACAGAGCAATAGTTTTTGGTCATTAACCGTACTGTTTTGTGGCGTTCTCGTTGCCGTCGCTGTCATCGTTGCTTAAGTTTCCTACTATGACGATTAATGAACTAGTCTTTTGTACTAACCTTTTGCTCTTTTCTTAGTAGCCTGTGTATTTTTTGTGGCACTTGTTAACTAAAAATCCAGTTTGAGTAACAGAGCGAAGTTTTACCCCAAGCTACAAAGCCTATATTTGTATTGATAGAATCGCGCCTTCTTGTAAAGCTATATTTTCATGGGCAAATATTTATAAATGTGACCTAAAAGCAGATGAATTTGTCAGTGCGTTTAACGCTTTTCCTTCCGTTAGAAATTCCAATTTGCTACATTGTGGTACGACAAAAATAGTTTCTCACTCTTCCAAGCTACAAATCGTCCGAGTATTACGCCAACAATACAATGTACCATTCTTCGTTCGCTGCTATTTATATTTACAATTGTCTCTCTCAAGGCCTTGCCAGATGGACTTCAGGTTGCTTAGGATTGAGATTTGTAATCGTTGAGCTCTGGTTAACTGCAAAAACGTAGGCACGTGGAAACTTTTTCATTGTTTCTTTTAGCCAATAAAAGTACGAGAACTGTGTTTGGCAGAGTTGTCAATATTTGCGGTTTCACTCAGGTATTTGAATCCGACATTTTTAGGAGAATCTGTTTCGAAACCTTCCTGGTGGAACTGAAGGTAAGCCAATGTTTTTACCTTTGAACACCAGTATACCAGTATCGACAACTACCACACAGCACATGTTTTTCTGGTGTGTTTTTGTGCCAGCACTGATTACATGTAAGACACGAGGTTGAAACATCAGAGGACTTAATTTAACCTATGAAATGACTTGGTTGACCATTTGGCCACGACTGTTGCAGACTTAAAAGTCCGTTTTGGCAATGCCTCAGCACTAGGGCGAAGGGGCACTCATTAAAACGGGATTGACAGGGAATTGGTTTGTTTCTCGTTGTTACCAAGATTGAATGTGTTATCATTTAAAAATTGCACATTGGGTTTTTCAATTTTAGGTTTGTAACGATTCTGTGTTTGGGGTTTATTTTATTTGTTATTATTAGGGATTATGGTGAAGGTCTATCCATATGATTATTTTTAAATAATTAAAATGCTTTATAGAATCAGATACACGCCGAACTTACGCGCGTTTTCTCAATATGTCTTTGAATACAATGTTTATGATTATCAAATCGACAAAATCAGTCGAGTGACAAAGTAAGCATACAAAGTTGTAGGTACAATTGAATTACATTCCTATATATTCCTTTACCAATGACAGATGATTTAATCCTCGGCCTATTTATTAACGGCCTATTTATTAATTAGTATATTAAATGTTGAAGATTTTTTATTGCTCAAAGCGAGTTGTTTGAGATTATCGATTTTCAGAAATTATCGTCGAGGCATTAGTTTAGCTTTAAAAGCATTGATACGTAGCTGCATTTAGTTACGTGGACGCCATACTTGCAGTATGTAACAGATTTTTTTTTTTAATTATCTCGAAAATAATTTGCAAATAGTGTTATTTCAAGGTTAATATATTAAGTGTTTGATATGTGTGAACTGGTAATATAAGTTTGGCAGTTTAACTGTTGTCCAAAGTATTTACGTAAGCAATAACTATTTCAGTACTTTGGTGATGAGTTTAATTTCTTAGTGCTTTTGCTATTTAAAACTGGAGTAATCTAGAAGCAAAGTAGTAAAGTTAAGTCACTTCAGCTCTTTGTAGGTGCATGCATCATTTTTTTGGTGACAAATTTAAGATTTTAGCCTGAAAACATTTTTCGTTTGTAAATATGTCAGTTCAAGCTTAATATAAGTATTGTACATGTTCAAACTATTTTAACTGGTAATAGGTTTGTCAATTTGACAGTTCAGTTTCCCACAGTAAGTTATGTGTCATATTGTAACTGGTAACTACGCACTCCAAATGTAAAGTTTGATTTCTTATTGCTGTGCCATTTGAAGTTCGTATAATCAGGTTAAGTCATAATGTAGGAGTCGTAAGTTTGGTTGAAAAGAGAAAACGTTTGGATGTTCACCACAGAAAGTGCAAACAGATATAGACATGAAGCCTAATTTACACGTACCGATTTATCGGCCCGATTGTTAGGTTCAATCGCATGAGCTAATGTACGCGTTACAATTTGTCAGCCGTTCTATTTTCTGTTGGTGTAGCATGAGCTGAAAATCGGCCTGGTTCAAAAAATCTGCAGCGCTACCACCTATTTTCGTCCGTTCAATGTTTTCCTTGTCAAACTGGGCCAGATTAATCGGTATGTGCAAATTATCCTTAGAAAAACCAAAAACCAAAAACAAAATACAAATTGACCCCAAAAGGCCTATTTCAACATACTACTAAAGGCCAAAACGTTTACTAAGGAACTATGGTGATGGATGACCACTCGGTAGAAGCTGTATAGGAGGGAAACGCCTTTTGGTTATGAGACGCATTATTGCTTCATGTGGTCTCTTATTGAACGGGTTCGCCAGTAAAGGTTCCACTATAGTGAAATAACCCTATAGAAATCCTGATTGGTCTGGTAAATAAGTAGTTCGACCAATCAGGGAACGGTATCAACGGGATAAGGAAACCAAAGTAGGCCCATTGTTCGAGAAAGAAATAGTAAGTCACCAGTCATTTTATTGTTGGAAAGAGCCTAACTTTTCAGTTTTCTTTTATGTTGTTGACCTAAAAGTCTTAATATAGGCGCCTTTTTAAGTTCGCTTTTTCCAAACTTAAGAAAAACCTGGTGTAATGAAATGCTTAAACTTTGGACCTCAAACGTAAGCAAACAGCCTTCCTTATCCCGATTGGATTGAATACCTTTAATGCTTTAAAGCAATTGTTATTGCGTTAAGTCTAGAATTAGTATCTAAATAAATTAAGTATAGTAAAAAAATCAGTCGTATTATCATTTATCTTAGCGTTTAAGTAAGTCATAAGAGATTAGTCTTAATGCTTGACCAAAAGTCAGTTAAGTTAAAAGGATATCATGATACGATAGTTAAGAGTGCATGTGGTTTGATAATTTTTTAGTATTACATGTAGGTTGGTGATGTGGAGTCACCTTATATGTGAGTAGTGACCTTTTGTCTTGATCTTTTGGTATAGGTTGTGTTTAATCAGGGCTATTGTGTGTGTGTGTGTGTATGTGAGGGGGGTGGGTGGGGGTAATTTAATTTACATAGAAGTACGCGAGCAGCACATAGCGGTCAACTGATCAATGCGTTTACAATTTAACCGACATGTTATGTTTTCTGGAATTGTAGAAAAATAAGGCCTAATGGAAATGTACTTTATGTTTACTGTCAGTTTCCTGGTTAAATATCCTTCGCACTAATCAAAACAAACAACCGACGATAGAAAGAGAGAATGAAAC